>NC_142204.1:57927750-58228821 GCF_049639895.1 Pseudopodoces humilis
ACCGCTGCACTTCATCAGCTGAAGTACTGAGGGTGGTGGCTCATGGAATCCCACCATTCAGCTGGCTGGCTCTGAAGACTTGGGGGCCCAAAAAGTTTGGGAACAGAGTTAACATCGAGTTTCCCTCCCCTGGTACTGCCTCAGCAGGACCAGATTCCTCACAGAGCCCAAGTCCAATGTCACACCAGTGGTGGAGGATGCCCCAAAGGTATTTTTATTAATTCAGGCTGCCTTATTCTGCCACAGTGGATCACAAAGGCCCCATAGCTTTATCATCTCAGAGCTGATGTCTTTGATAGCAGCTTGTATCAGATCTGTTTGCCATTAAACCATTAGCAGCCCATAAAAATTGAAAATGAATCAGACTACTATTCCCCAGACTTTGGTCATTTCCTAATCTCATGGAACACACAAAAATAGCTATGCTAATGACATTGTTATGAATTTGGTTTTCTTGCTCATCATTACCATTTTAAAGTGGCTTAAATGGACTAGTAATCACCATAGCAACAAAGCAGTGCTCAGGGGGACTACTATCAAGAGAATTTGATATCTTAAAAGGGAATGTGTATTTTTTACATGTTTTCAATGAAATCTGGATTTTTTATTTTTTTTTCTGACTTTGGACCAGATAACAGACATGAAACAACCAGGAAGAAAATATGTACATTCTCATAATAGCACTGAATATCCCCAAATCTATACTTCTTATTTATTGATGCAAAGTTTAGGGGGCATGAATAGGGAAGCAAGTAGGAATTGGTCCATCAGGAAGGAATGTGGGTTTTTTACATCTTTTCAATGAAACTTTGATTTTTTTTTCTGACTTTGAATCAAATAGCTGAAGTCTTCAAGAAGACCAATGTCTTGCTGTGCCTCAGCCTTCAGGGATTTTTTTATAATAACCTTTCTTGCTTCTACTTCCTCCTTCCATTGCTAAACACTCAAAGACTCCTAAAATTACTTGTCAGAGTATACAGCACAGTCTAACATGGTTATTTTAGTTCTCCCTTAGATACTGACATTATATTAGAGACAAGATACACTTTTTTTTTTAAATGTTTGCTACTGCCTGGCTAAAAATGTTTAGATCAATAATGACATTGTCTGTTGTCTCTTTCCTGTCTTTGCCTGTTTTCTGGAAGACTTGATGTGTCAAAAAGCAAATTGAGTCAGAGATAAAACAAAATTGTTACTATTTTTTTTTAATATTGAATCAGATCTGCATATATGTCTGACAAACTCTTTCAATAAAAACCCCTTCTGTGAAAATCAACCCACCTGCAGCTGAGGCTGGAGTGCTGGGAAGTTCTGTGAACCCTTCACCAGACTGAGAAGCAGAATGGAAGGCAGAAGCCAGTTTCTACTTGGTCAGATATTTACTCTTACCTTATTTTCTCTTCCTCCCCAGGATGCCTGACCTCAGTAAATAGCAATACAGACAGCAGGTACAGGCAATACACCTGCCTAATGCAGGCCTTATTCAGCAGCCTTAGGGAACAGGGTTTTGCAGTGCACAGCTCCTTCCAGCCCTATAAAACAAAGTGTTTTCTGCTCAGGAGGGGCTGTCCCTCAGCATGCCACAGTGGCACACAGCTCAGGAACCATGTCCTGACAGCCAGAGCACAAAGCAACCCCTGTGGGGTTCAGAGCCCAGGATGGAGCAGTGGGTGGAGGGTGGCAGGGGAAGCAGTGGGTAGCTACCCCCAGCCACACTGGTCAGCCCCTGGGCTGACCAAGTTACCTGTTAAAGACAACAGATATTGCACTCTTGAGGGCAATGACCTTGTCCAAGCTATTTTCCACCTGTTTTCCTTGTTGGAGCCTAAGGAACCAGCACATATCCTGCTGGAGCTAAGGCCTCTCCATCCCTCCCCTGCCTACAGCTGCCAGACAGCTGTGTTGGGGGTGTGGAGTAGCAGTTTACCTCAGCCTTTAGCCTCCACCTCGGTACAAAAGCATTCCAGTGTTACAGAGCACTTGGATTAACAACATTGCTTCTCCTCTTGGAATCTGCAGAGTTGTCTTCTTACAAAGGACTAGGTGCATGCCAAAACCTTGCATCTCAGTGCCCCTGCAATCACTAGGCACAGGGACCTTTTCCAAGACCTGCACACTGCTCTGTAGCCAGATGTTATTTTCACCTCATTGCTGATGAGCAAGTAGAAACTGCCAATGAGATCTAAAGCAGCACACTTACTCCAAGGGCCTTCCCTTCATTTTTAAATACTAGCAGATGGAAGCAGCCCAGGGCTCAGGGAGGATACAGGTTGTCTTCAAGTATGAGCTGAATGCGGCAGGGCCCACTAGGAGACAGCTCACAGGAAAACACCTTGTTAAAAACTCCACCCCAGAGGTCTCACAGGTGCCCAGATGACCAATATTTTGGGTGATGGAGACCTCCAGTTTCAGCACAGTGGCTGAAGCCCGTGGGGATGAGCAGCTCTTCCCCATTCTGTGCCCAGAGCACATCACCCCCACAGCTCAGCAGGCTCCTGCATGGTACCCACCACAGCAAACAGTGCCTCTGCTAATTAAAAACATATAAAATTAGACAGACCACAATGTTGCTTTTCAGAATGAGAGCATCAAAACTAACATCTGATAAATGTACTTCAACCTCATTTCCCACAGGGGCTTCCCTTTCAAGTGGTTAAAAACCTCACTCAGCAGCTATATTTCAGAAAAAAACTAACAAGGAGAAAGGGCATTTAAATTACCTCAACCACATCAATAGCAAGAGGAAATGGAGGGGATGGTCCCCTGAGCCCAGACTGGCTTGGCATAGCACAGTCCCCCTGGCTCTGACAGCTGTATTTCTGATTTGCAGGCTTAGGGTCCAAAAGGAGAGCCTAGGTAGTTCTTTCACTTCAGGAACTACAGGAACCAATATGAAACCAGACAGAAAGTTAACCTAATAGAAGAGGATAAAAGACACAGGACAGGTGAGACCCTCCTTGTAAAGAGTCCCTCTCTCTTCATCATAGCTGCTCTCAGGATCTTGACACAAGGAGCAGTGCAAGCAGCACAGTCCTTCCCACACAGAGCTGGCTGATTAAAACATAATGGACACCATAAATTGTGGAACAATGGGTGGGAATGAAGGTAACAGCCTAAAAAGAATTCTGTTTTGCTAAAGCTTTGCCTGAAACTTTTCTGTCTGTAAATGCAGGAGAGGATAGAAGGACTCCTTTCCACCTCTGCCACCCATCAGTGCCTTGGGGATGGCACCAGCCCAACATGCCCCCAGCCAGGGGCACAAAGCTCAGGCATTTCTGTCCCTTCTCCCAGCTGGGACAGGCTCAAGCATGGGTGGTGATGACCCTCCTGGACAAGAGAGGAAAGCAAGGACTTGTACTCAGCTGGGAGCTGCAGTGGGACAGTGCCTGGCTCCAGCTGCTTGCTGTGCAGGGGTATGGCAGCTGTTCTGTTCCACCTCCTCCTGCAGCTGTGTGGGAGCCAGGAGCTCAGGACAGGCACTTCCAACCAGCTGCTGAGGCCAGCAGAGCAGCACAGACTGGGCTCTGTTGGAGGGGCCATCAAGCTCGTGGTCACTGTGAGGGTCCTTGAGGCCAAAAGGTTTCAGCAGCTCTGTCTGGTGGGACAACTGCAGGGCTGAGTACCCACCAAAGGCACTTTAAAGCACCAATATTTGGGATTTAATACCTCTTGGAGACACAGCTTTGCCAGAAATCAGAAGTCTGAGAAAGCTTGCCACCACCTTCTCCCCTGTCACAGTGAGAGTCTTCTCCTGTCAGGTACTCAGGTCGTCGTTCATCGATTCATCCTCCCCTGAGCAACCTGATGTAATCACCAAAATAACACTCCTGAAAGCAGGGGAAAAGTGTCTTCCATTAGGGCTTTCTTGACAGTAATAAAGAAACCAAACAGTGTAATTCCTAAAAAAAAGAACAAAAACTTAGAAATAACTAAAACCTGGCACCTATATTTTGATAATATATTCCCCACCAAAAATGTTAGCAGCAAGGATTAAAATACAGTGTTATAAAGTATCTCAGCCATACAATAACACAAATTGCTTACAAAGGACTTAGTGTGATGCATTTCCATGAGGGGCTTACAGATCTGGTTCCCAGAGCTGTCACAGGAACCCCTCAACCTCAGCAGCACTGAGAGACAAGCCAGCACAACATTCCTCACCCTGGTCTGGCATTGGTGGGCTCTGCAGCTCCAGCAGCTCATGCTCTAAAAAAGCAAGGGAACAAATTCATACAGACAGAGAGAAACACAGCAAATGCTGGGATCTCTGCCACCAGCACAAGGACACAGATCTCAGGGTGTTTAAGTACAAGATAGTATTCTTTGCAGGCTGAAGATACGGGGTGTAATAGGAGAAGGACATCCCCCATCTAATGTGAGTTAGTCCTTTCTCAGTTTTAAAAATAACAAGTGTTAGAAATGGTGTATACCTGCAAAAAGTTTATATTCAGGCATTTGTTGGCTGGCATCTGGGAAGCCACCACTGCTGCTACAACCCACAGTACGTCTTACAAATCAAGGATGAGATTTTTTTCAAAGATACAGGGCACCAGCACTTATTTTTCATGGCTTAACAGCCCAGCCCTGTATCTACCTGCATTTTACACACCTCAGCAGTGCCACCACATACCAGGTCACACAGTGGCCCTTGGCACCTGTGGGAACATGATGTGTCTGGAGGCAGCTTTGGGAGCTGAAGTGGGAAAGCTGCAGGAGCACGATGGCTAGGTGGGGCTAAGGGCCTGGAAAAAAGAAAGCTAAACTTCACCAACCTTCACACATATCATGAACATATCTGCTGTGCACAGAAATGTTAAGGTTTTGGCCCATTTTTTCAGTGCACACAGCTACATGTCCACAGGCACACATGCAGAAAGGTAAAAATAAAGAGTAACATGGGCTAAAAATACAAATTAAATCAAAACTTTTTAAAATTTAAATTTAACATCGTCCAAGACCCTTATTCATGGTTTTTAGGATGAAAACATGCCACACATCAGATAACATGCCTTCTGCTTCTGCATGTTGGCTGTGAAACAGCCATCCCCACCTTGCTCCTGTTTCCAAAGAGGAATGAGTCTAACCCAGCACAGCCCCTGAGACAACATGCTCAAACAAAAAGCCCACAACCTCTCCTGGCTGTGCTTCCTGCCTCCTCTCTAACAATCTCTGCTCCTATTGCAATGGCCCCAAAAATTTGATGAGCAACAGCAACCTCCTCACCCTTTTTTTTTTGTCAGCTCTGTATGAAGTTTTGAGGGAAGGAGCTGGGCAAAAGTCAGTGCTTGAAGGAAGTAGATTTATCAGATTAAACATACCTCTAACAGCATTCCAACTCTTTAAATATTTGCACAATCAGGTTTTGTGCAAAGTTAACTTGCACACACAGACACTTTAACTCAGTTTCTTTGCATTATTCTTTAATACTATATGTTCAGGATCAGTCTTTAATGTTTATCCAAGTTATATTCAAAAGCTGCCTCTGAAATCTGATGGACATTGCAAACCTGAAGAGGAGAACACAGAGGTAATTCTATGTCAGATTCCTTATGGCCACCAAAACCATACCTGGGCTGCAGATCCAGTGGAAGCCAAGCCAGCCTGTAACAGCTTCCAGTGCTCCTGGAAAGGTGGATAACACACTGCTCTTCTCACTGCTATCAAATGCTGTGCTGGGCTCCTGCCATTTCAGGAAAGTTTGGTGAGCCCCAGTGTTGGAGTCAGAGGCACAGGATACATGCCCTTATCTATGATACCTGGCTTGGACATCCAAGAAAGCACTGAATTTCACATAACACCATGGAGACAGTTGTTAAACAGAGAAACTGGAATGTGTGTAAGTTAGAGAGTTTTTGTAAGTTGTTACTATGGGGTTAAATGTTTCTGAAAATCATGTAGAAGGAGGTCACAAGAATGCTTGGTATTAGGGATGGTTTAACAAGCTAAAATGTTTATGGTAATGGGAACAGGTACCTGGGATCTCTAAGATACCCAGAGATAAGATTCATACATGTTCATACAAGGATGAGCTAACTCTAATGAAGTAATATTGATAAAGTTAATGAATCAATGTTAATGAAGCAATATTGAAAAGGTTGTTATAAGTAATTACTGCTACAGCTAAAATTGTATAAATATGTGCACTTTGGACAAAGACGATGGAGCTAGATTTGGGTTGCTGATACCCCTAGCTCCCGTGTGCTCCAATAAAGCACCTGCATATAATCATTCTGTGATTATGTGTGTTCTCAAATGCTAACAAAGTCATTGGGTGAAAGAGTTGAAGTTTGGGGTTTAGGCTATTTTAGAAAACAAGAGACAAGACGGAGGACTTAGGGTGTTGTCCCTTTCACCTTCTTCATCTTCTTTTAGGGAATTTTGGGTAATAGTAAGTGATTGGATGGAAAATGCTGCAGTGCAGCACACAGGTGTCGGGGTCATTGGGTCACTAAGAAAAATCATTTACTTGGCATTTGCTAATTGGGCAAATAGACATATAAAAGACCTTGAAGAAGTTCTTTGTTAGCCATTTTGCACCTCTCTGTGTTAGTGTATATAGCTCCTTGTACTCTGTATACATGTAATATAGATAAGAGAATAAACAACCAAGTCTGAACACAAGAAGACAGCCTCTGTCTTGTCACTCTCAGTCCTAAAGAAAAGAACCTTGTTATTAATGTTGCAGCCCAGACACCCCAGCTTTGGCACAAGATAGGAAGCAGGAGGCAGGGAGCTCTTAGTTTGGCATGAAACCAGTCACCTTAAAACGCCTGCTTGAGCAGAGACCAGGGCTCAGGTTGTTCAAGGTGTTTACTCCGTTGGACACAGAGCCTGCACACCTGTAGAAGCAGGTGTTGACAGGCTCCTGTCATCTCCAAGTCAGGAGATGCACAGTAAGTCTCCACTAAGCTGTTCACATTGTCAGGAATATAAAACAGTAAAATTACTCAAACACTAGAAATAAATCTTAAGCAGGAGTTAGTAGAGCAGCAAGTTCACGATGTTTGTCGTGGTTTAGATGATTTCCTTTTATTTTCCTGAAAAGTCATCAAATACAACTGGTATTTGCCACGCAGTGACCTTGCATCGTGACCACTAGGTCATACTTGAAAATGGCTCTATTAGAGCAATACAGTAAATGTACATTTTTCATATAGACATTCTTGATACACTTTTTGGCATATTTAAATGAAGAGTATCAACATATTTATACAGCTTTGAAGACAGGATCTCCCCTTTTTCCAAAAGCCCTCCTGAACCGTGCTCAGCCACAGATGGTGTGAGGAACACCCACAGCCATCACAAGTCCAGTTTTGGACTCAAAGCTGCTGCTCCCTCATATTCCATCTGTCTTCCCTTCACCATTTCGGTCCTGCATCACATAGGTAAAGTTCAGGGCTTAGCTGTGCTTTGCTTTCCTTGGAAGCTGTCCAGAGCCACTATGTTGCACAAGGATTTGAGCACAGACACAGCTGCCACCACTCCATGAGCTGTGCAGTCAGGGTTGCTCTTTTTGGTAAGTCATAGGATTCAACACACCATGAGAACAAAGTGAAGCTCCCTCGATGAGCAGGAAAGGGTTTTCTAAGGCATCTCCTGTGCCAGGTGAGTGCTGGGAGTAGTGACGACATCCTCTGTAGCTTTGGAAACTTCCTAGAGCATGACCACTAACCAAGACAAATAACACACTTCCTGCAAGCATCTAAAGAGCAGGGTACTGCAAGAAAAACACACTTGAAACACAGGAAAGCCTTGCATTCAGAGTAAGGAAAAGTATATATATGTATACACACTTCACAAAAAATGTGTAATGGAGGTTGCTGTTAGCTCACACTCAAATACCCATCATCAGATTTCCCCCAAATAACATCTAGAAGATTTAATCTTCTTTCCTTTTTTTTTTTTCTTGGCAAAGAGCTTCTTTTGGCTCCAAATATTTTTTGTACAGATCCCATTTCTATATTTTTGTACAGATCCCATCAAGTATATAACTTCCATGATATTCTAAATGATATAATTAGAATCAACTCATGACTCTTATTCCTGTTGTGTGGCTGGTTAATATTTGTGACAGGCCAATGACATTTCTGGTCAGGGGCAACATTTTTTCACAAAGCAAAACCAACACTGAATACAGTTGCTTTGTTTACAGACTTTATGCTAGGAGTCCTTCCCAAATACTTATCTGTCATAAACAACCCACAGAGATGATTTTCAGAAATTCTGACTCAGCTGATGTTTAGCTTTCATATTTTTCATATTCCGTGCTGCCTAGGTGTGTAGTTTTGTGCTTCATTTTAAGTGTCAGTGAGCTCCCTTCACAGAGTAGGAACACAAAACAATTCATTTTCTAGCTTGATATCAAGGACAATTGCTACAAGTTTCAGGCCCAAAAGCATAGACAACGATGGACTGAAGAGAGAAAATAAGGGTGGGACTTCATAACCTGAAGCCGTAATTGGACAATTAACCCAAATATGCAGATGGACCAAAACTTATAAAAATGTGAGACCTCACGCCCAGTCGTCCATTTTGTGACCATTTTGGGTCCATCCTGGGTGTAGCCCTGGCCAGGCTCTTGTACTGCCCAAGGTGTATCCTTTAAGGCCTTTCAATAAATACCTACTTTATTCTTAACTCTGTCTAGCCTCTGTTCTAGGTCAGCCTTCTCATGGCATCATAGCCATGACAGGTTAAAACCTGTGCTCAAGAGACTGGCATGGAGATGCCTCAGCAAACAGCTCAGGCTCAAACATCCCTTCCCAAACACCATTTTGCAGCAGGCAAAATCATCTACATCTACATTTGCTCCTCTGCAGATACATATTTTGCTCAACAAATGCATGCACCAGTAAAACTGGCTTTGTCAAGAAGAGATTGCTCACTTTAAAGAGCTCACTCAACAAGTTCAAGAAACATCTTCTTTCCCAGTCATGTAGATGATCAGCAGCAAAGACATGACAAATTAGCTTGAGAAAATGGAAGCCACTGAGTAATCCAAACAGCAGATACAGCAATTTAGCTCCAATTTATACAAAATGGAAGATCTAAGAGGTGAAGGCAGCTTTAGTGAACTTGTGACATGTTTATCAGGACACAGTCCATCAGTATCTCCAAATAATCAGGACTGAAATGACAGTGTTGATTTTCTGAGAGGAAGAAAACTGGTACAATGCTGAAGAAAAACAATGGTCAGAGGAACCAGTGGAAAAGTTCTCAATTCAAAACTGTCAGAGACAGCAAAGGAGAAATTTGGGAAATTTAAGAATGAAAAAAAAGAGCAACTTTTATCTATATTTGGTATTCAACTGGGAAGCAGTGAAAAAGGAAAGCTGAAGGAGATCGTTATCCATATGCAACTATATGTCACAGAAATTGGAAAAGATGTAAAGAACTTCCATGGAGAATACAAAAGCAGAAATTTTGCCTAAAGCACATCTCAACTAGGCTGTGCAGCTCTGAACTGCCCTTTATCATTAATCCAGGACTGCACAAGGCCATGCCTTGCTCAAGTGCACTAAGGCACTGTGTGTGGGTGACACTACAGCTGGAAAGCCTCCCCTCAGTAGTAGGAATTGGAGTTACAGGGACAGCAGGTGAACAGCTCGTTCAACACAATTCTGTGCTAGTCATTGGCTGCTAAAATGACCTTGACATAGGCAAGCACTGTTTTCGGGAAGACCACATCCCTCCCCACACACCATGGAGTCTATAGCCAAAGCCAGACTTCCAGGCTCCACGTTTTTGTTCAACAAGGCTTCAGGCAGGTGGGATTGAATCCAACCTCTCTGAGTACTGCTGCAGGTGCAACTCATCTTGTACAAATATTTAACAAAAAACACATTAAAGCAGTACAAGAGGGAAGTTAAGTATTCTCTGAACAAGTTAAGTATTGTCAGAACACTTAAATAACAGCGTAAAACACCATTAAATCACCAGCTGCACTGCTGCCGCCAGGAGAAAACTAAATATTGAAATAAGGAAAGCAGCACGCATTCCCGTGTGGAGGATCTGTCCCAGACTGATCCATTTAAGCTGAGCCAAACAGAAAGGAGCACTGTAGAGACAAACAAACGGGTCTGGGTTAGATGAGCAGGCAGCTCAGTTCCAGGATTACATTCCTACGGGCAGACAAAGGCCTGAGAATGTTACGGAAGCAAGCACAGGGCAGAGGGACAGCGGGACAGCTTCCCTGGAACACAGCAGCAATGAGGGAGCCTGGCCCTGCACCCCCAGCAGGGGAACAGGTGACACACAGGCACACCTGGTGTGACCAGAGAGCTGAGGTGACACAGGGGCTGCACAACAGCTGCTCCTGATTAGGGAATGCTGCTGCTGGGCACACCTCCCACACACCCTGGGGATGGAGAAGAGACCTGAGCTCCTTATCCTGACCTGCAGTGCCCACCTGCAGCAGTGGTGTGGAGCTCTGGCTGACAGCAGTTTGTACTCCTCCCAATAGTCTTGTGCCATCCACATCCTCCTGCAGCAGCATCTTAGAAATCACTGCTTGCTTTTTTTGTGCATTAACTTAACCATGTAATGACAAAGTGACTGATGTACTCACAGAAAAGACCTAACCAAAATCACACATACACTCTCCAATAAAGTAATGGAATTATTCAAAATGAAATTCAAGTTCCTTGGGCTTCAGAAGCAATGACACCCACACACTTCCCCCCAGACATGGACCTGTGGCTGTGAATCTGCCAGAAAGCACTAACTCACTTCGTTCCCAGAAATCAGCTGTAGTTTTGATAGATAAATAATTGAAGTTTGCAAGAAGTGTTAGCACAAAGCATTTTTAGGTTTATTTAAATAAAAATTATAATTTATACAAGACTTTTTAAACAAACAAGATTTTCTTAAAAAACGTACAGGGCAAATAATTTCATTATTTCAATTATTCATACAGTATAAGTCTTCTGTCAAACAAAAGTTACACTGATAATGAATTATTTACAATTTCAAAATATAGACTCAAACTTCAGACATAAAAATTTTAACATCCATTATATTTCAATGATTAGTAGAAATTAAACATCTGCCAAAATGTACAGAGTTCAATAAAAACTACCAATGTTTTCAAACAGGTTTCAGTAGCCAAAAAACAGGTACATCCTTTCATCTCTTCACAGTCGGGTAAAACTCCTTTTCTCTTTGTCTGCAGAATGAAGGTAGAGTTTTGCTGCTGGCATCCTGTGTGATGTTGCTACCAATAAATAGCTTGTTTCACTCAATCTTGCCTCACAAAAGCTACAGTGCACAGAAAGGCATGATTTCATATTTCAGCTTGTTTTGCTTTTGAATTTAAATGGTCAGTGATAAAGAATTAGTCAGTTTTCATCTCCCTTTTTTTATTGTCTTTAAAAGGGACTCAAACTAACCAAGGAACTTCTAAAGAAGTTAAATCCAATTACGCGTGAATGATCCGGACATCCACAGACATGAACAGAATTGCAAATATAAACAGCAATCAGACAGAATGACAAGGACATCACTTTCAGCTATTTAGAAGCACTTTACATTAAGTGTTCCGACCCAGCCTGTTTCTCAAGTGCACCAGGCTGTACTGCAAAACTAAGTAGAAGATTGGAATTTCAGGTGAGAGCTTCAGGGTAATTACACAAGTCAAGTATACATTCACTCACTGCCCATCCCCTCCTGCCCTCCAGACCTGAGAGGGTGCAGCAGGTGAGAAAGTGTGAGTAAACACACTTCAGTTTTACCTTCAGTCTCTGAAGTCATGGACACCGTGGGAGCAGCTGTGCAGCAGGGAAACCGGATAACCCAATGTAAAGTGAAATTTGCAAAATATGTACACAGATGTCTGTCAATTATATTACAACTCTATTAAAAAAAAAAAAAAAAAAAGAAATCCAGTCTGTTTTCTCTACATTAGAACCAATGTTGCATTGCAGTTTGCACTAGGTTTGCTGCTTTAAGGATTGCTAACTTTTAAGTTCACACTGTTAAAGTGTGGATTTATTTCAAACTTCAGCACATTAGATTTTATAAGACATTTCTAATTTCTTTGTTCAGAAAATAAATTTTAAGATTATATTGTACACATGAGGCATTTCAGTCTGGGAAAAGGATAATGATATATTTTCTCCCTCTCCAAAGCCTGGGTATGGGTTAATTGTCCTGGCACCATCAGTATAGATCCTATAGCTCCTCCAGGAACCAGAATCTAGGACAACCCTTGCACGAGGGTCAACCAGTGAAGGGTGGGAGGGGGAGGAGGTAATAAGTGCAAGTCAACTGATTTCCTACTGAAACTGCTGTTATGATCAGAGTGAAGGTATAAATTACACTTGAAAAAATGATACAAAAATAAGAAAAAGAGCATGCTCTCTGTAAAAAATATAGTTTTCTGTTTCTTCGGAAAAAAAAAAAAGGATAACCTTAAAACACACCCAAGGGATTTTTCTCTTAAGACAAAATGAATGAATCTGATTAAGATTTATATAACATTAAGCCATTTTAATGCCTACTTCTTAGCCACACTTGATATTCAAGGAAGATTCTAGAAAGAAACGCCAAATTGTAATACGTAGCAATTACAAAAAAGATATTTACTGATTTTAAAGTAGTTTTGATGAGAAAGATTTAAGATCAAGATTTTTTACTTAAACATATAACCTGAACGTGTAAAGTTATGAAACCATAAACTGTCAACCTACATCCACTTTAAACGGTGGCAAAATGGACTTCCCACCAGCTTCACTTAGATTTGAAGTTTCCAGGCCCTGAGTTACAGCATACCAAAGGTGGTGTTAGAAATACACCCATTTTTCAGGTCATGTACAGACATGCTCAAGTGCTACTCTAAAGTGAGAACTTGAAAATTGCATTTTAGCCATTACAGTGGTTTCTCCCCTGTTCTCGCTTACATTTCCACCCAGGGCACACCCCATTAGTGTTTCACTTTACAATACTCAACCAAATTATGGTATTCAACAATACTTCTTCATATAAAATTTGTTTTACGTTCTCATATCCTACACCTCTTCACAGCCAGACTAAAATAAAGTTTGTACAGTTTGACCTCCACCTTCTTCATTACTCCTGCATTTACTGACACACTTCAGTTTAGAACTGTGCTAACAGTTAAACACCCTTTGGTGTTTGCTACCCCTCTCCCTCCTTCATTTTACCCCTTTCCTTACAAAGAAAGGAAATTCCTGTTTAAAAAAACAGAGGAAAAAAACCCATGGTATTAAGTTCCATTTTTACATAAGAATTGGCATCTCCATTGCTTTGTTTAGGGCTGTTCATATAATGTCTGGAGACATCCATACTACTCGAGTCAAAAGACAATAGCAAAGGAAAAGACACTCTGGAAGGCTTGGCATAACTCCTACTGTGCTTTCATGAAAATGCAAATAAAATTCTAAACCTCTCAGATGGGTGCTATTATACAGAGTATAAAAGCTTTCTAATATTAAAGACAAAGGTCAATATGTGCTTTGCTGCTAGACAGGCCTGAGAGAGTTTAGAGGAGTGCAGCCTTCCTGTTTTACCTGGCAGTTGGGCTTATTTGTTACTAAAATTTAATTCTGGAAGGGGGAAGACAGAAGCACACCAATGCTTCTCAAATTATGCTCTGAGAGAAACTAGTGCTTTCAGTTGCTGTATTACAGGATTTTTTTATCACAGGTTAACTCAAGAGCCAGATTAAAAAAGGTTTTATAAGGAATAAAACTTAATCATTCCCACCTCCCCAGCACAAAAAGCCTTCAAGTCTGTAATGCATTAACATACAAACGCCTTGTACATGCAACATGTACAACAGCTGAGCCCTTCTAGGACAAGTACCTATAGAAATAGAATTCTAAGATGCCTAACATTTTAGGAACAATATTTTGGTGCCCTCTTTTATAAAAAGTATCTGCCTGCCTTCCTTCCTCTTACTTTGGTTAATGAGGAAAGGAAGATATAGTTACAAACTTTCTCCTCCAATTCACTGTACAAGTAATTTAAACATCTCTATGCAGGAAAAATTGAAGTTAACCAAACCAGTAAAACATCCTTCTGCGATGAAAAAATTAGCAAGGAGGAGTTATTTTAAATGCAGTTGTACATATGGAAATACTAAGAAGCTAATACTTCCTTGATGTTGCCATCAGTTTTAATAAAGGACACAAGTAAAAACTCCAAGCTGAAGAAGGAGGCTTCTGCAATCATCATTCTCACATCTCAGGGAAAAACAACTAAGATAAAGGGATAAATGTATCCCTAGTGACATCAGTGGAGATAAAGGGATCAATCTATTACATAGTCAGGTCTCCGAGCATCTTTCCAGCTTTTAATGTCAGTAAATAAACATTAAAAGTGCTTAATGTGCAAGGCTAATAGTGATGATAGCACTTTCACTGTTTTCATTTGGTTTTTTTGTCTTTTTTTTACAAAAACCTTAAAAACAAACATGAAGGCATATATAAAATACACTTGGTTTATGTAACAGATAGAATATAAACCACCAGACAAGAAAAATTATTGCAAAATAGATGAGGATGTTCATTTTTTTTCACTACCAAGTCATACAATAAGAAAGTTTCCTTTAACTCTTCCAGGATAAGACACTAGCTTTCACTGCTGGGTGATGCAGATGTTATTTTCACATATTGGTTGAAAATTGTCTCAAAAGCTTCATCTCTGTGTACCATGGCACCAAACACCAAAGGCTAAATAACAGAAAAAAAGACATCATGTCAGTCCACAAAGAAAAGGAATTTCCTCTAGGTATATTTTTGTCAAGTCACTAGGAACAGATTAATTATACTACAAATGCACTGATAAAGACAAAATATTCCTTTTCTCTATTACATCCTTGAGTATGTTGTGTATTTTCTAATATTTTTCACTTCCTTAAAAACTTCATCTGAGGGTCAGGCCCTCCCACCTCAAAGCCTCCCTGCCTATGGATACTCTCAAGCCAACAGCTTTTTGTTTCGGACTGCATAGCAGACTGCATGCTCCTGATGTAGGATGCTGGAGAAAATCTGAGTGTTAAGAGTAAAGCACTTCAGAGGCAGTAGAACAAGCTGAATATTTAATTCATTAAAATTCTAAAGACAAACATACTGAATAACAGACAAGTGATTTTTTTTTAAACGAAAAAAAGCCAGCCACTGGCATAAGGGTATAAAAAAGCCTTTATGCTGGTGCTAACCAGAGGAGGAAAAGAAGGGTAAGAAATCCAATACAGCAATACAGATACAGCAAGCTACTTACTTTCTGTGTAGATGGTGTTGACACAGCAATACCCATCCCTGATCCTGGGAGAACAGAGAGCACTTTATACTAAAAAATAAAACACAAAGACTTAAGATATCTTCTGTACTGAACAACTGCAAAAGATGCTGCAGACGTTACACAATTTATCACTGGCATTTCCTCCCAGCCACAACAAAGAGACCTTAAAAACCAGGATGAAGCCATCTGCCATTCTCTGGAGCCTCATTCTCGCTGGGTACAGTCTCACCCAGCAGCCAGGACTGTTCTCTCCACTTCCTCCCAGAGCTGCAGCAATGCCCAACCTGCTGGAACCAGCCCAGCCCCAAAGTGAGCATCAGTCCTGCTCCAGCACACGGGAGCTGACCCTGCCGTGCCGCGGGCAGCTGCAGGCTGCCAGATGGGGTGGGCAGGGCACAGCCCTGTGAGATGCACTTGTGAGATGGGCCTGTGGGCATCACCCAGAATTCCCCTACAGGCGACATCCATCCACGCTTCAGAGGAACAGCAAGCAGACCAGAAAAGGCTGCTTTTTCAACATTAGATAGAAAACAGGGTATCACAGACTCATTGCATCATTAAGGTTGAAAAAGAGCTCCCACCTTTGACCAAACACCACCCCATCAACTAAACCATAGCACCCAGTGCCACACATGGACTGCTTGCTTGATTATTTAGAAAGAAAGTCCATAAAGATAAAAAGGAATACAGTTGGCTGAACTTGGGAGTATTCACAGGGAGGAAGAGACATTCCAGTCAGAGCTGGGTCTCCCACCTCCAAATAAAACCAAGCACAGTACATTTTTATGCTTGGCTGCATGATCCCTGTCTCATCTTCATTAAAAACACTACACAGATGCAAAAGAAACTTTATGGCAGTAAAGGCCTACTGAACAACAAACCAGCATTACTTGAAGTATGATGTTTGAAATCCATTAATATGAATTATTAATTCCAGTAGGAATGTTCAATTTGAGCGTAAGCTGTCTGCTTTATAGACATGTCATAGAAATAGGAGGAATTAATTTGAAAATCTGGAGGTATTTATGCAGTAGTAAACACCAGCCTGAGGTGTTTCTTTGCTCAACATGATTTATCTGTGATACAGGATGCAGCAGAAAGCAGGGGTGTCTGTGCTCAAGACGAGGACAAGTTCAGAAAGGGTAACAAAAAGTGATGTTAAAGGCCATAGAGAGTGAGAAAGGCATCAGTAAAGCCTTTAGTAACCACAGGCCAATAAACCTCAACCAGAGGAAGGACAACATTGCCCTTGCTATGCTTCCAACCTTCCACTTCTTGCTCTTACTGATAGGTCCCCACTAGATGAAACTCCAGCCCACCCTCCTCTGACTGTTCTCATGATCTACCTTTCTCCACTGACAACAATCCTGCCTCCCTCTGAGTCACCTACTTTTGAGATGGTGCATCTATCAATATCCAACCCAAACTGAAGTTAGCAATACACAATTCCTGCTATCAACAGACCTCCTTAAGGCCTACACAGCTCTGGTCAACACTGGAGTTAGTAAATAACATAATTAATTTTTTTAAAAAAATGCAGGAGTGTAAGGGGTTAGTAAACTGGTTTGTCTTCATGCTCATAGCAAGTTTGCTTGTGCTGAGTCCAAAAAAGCAGTTCTAGGGAACATTCATAATCAAAGAACTATACTTCACTTATACAAATTATCAATGGTATGCTTTTTCAAGATAACAAAAGCACAAATGCAACACATGACTAGCTGAACAGAAAAGCAGTTTTCTCCCCTATTTACACCACCAACCAGACATACCTTCTGGATATCTGTTATGTCCGACAGCTTTATAACTTTATTTCTTTTTGATGAGCCGGATTTTGAGCTTTCAAAGCACAAGTAACTGGAAACAATAAAAGAAAATGCTCATTTTGATACAGTGCTTTAAAATAAATTTCTCAAATATCCTCTTGTCTCTTCTGAAGTTTGAAATTTCACAGGTTAAAATAACTTCCAAAATAAAAGAAAGACATTCAGTTCAGTTATGGCTTCTAATTTAGCACAAACATTTATAAATTCTAGCAACTAGCTGGTGTGTCTGAAAGCCCAGAACATACAGTATGCATACACACACAAAAATTCTTGTATTTATATTACTGCACTGAATGGTCAAACCTGACAAGCATTTTAAAGACACACAAGGGACATATATCCTTAAACAGTTGAATACCAAATCTCAAAAGGCTTATACATCTTTCACTATCCTAAAAGAAGATTAATGAGAAACACTGTGTTAGTTTCATGTTACAGTGCTCCAGACAAAAGCTCAGATTTCTAAACACTGGAGAGTGGCCTCCATCACTAGGTGACACTGCATACAGATGAGCTTTATTTCCTTTCATTACACTCCAAAGGAACTTCAGTGCAAGACCCAAACAGTAATGACCACAGTTATTCAGTCCTAGGAGGCTGGGAGGTAAGGAAATAAAAAACAAAACAAAACAAACCACTCACCCATAAAAATTTGAAACCAAGGCTTAATTTTCAGTTTTCCTCTTTGTTGCTGTCATTTCAAGGAAGCCTAAACATTAGCTTGCTTTACAAAAAACTTAAACTGAGAATATTTGTCAAAAAGCTGTTGGTCACAATTTTTGAAGTATACTTAGGTTTTAGGTTTCTTTTCTAGTATCTATAAGTTAGTATGTTATCCACATCAAGAACCGCAGCTACTAACAACTGTCTATTTAGAGCTATTTTGCATTCCTATGCAAGCCTTTCCAAGGCAAAATCTCATCTGTTAAACATAGCCACACACCAGATTCAGCTCTCCCTCTCCTATGATGCTTCCTTGATGTTGCAAAGCACCTTGAAATGGTATTTTTGCTTCAAATCACTATTAAAAGATCCTTTTTAGATTCAAAGACTTTAATGTCTTGAATTTCCCTCCTAGGAAATGTGTGAAGTGCAATGACTCACTTTTCTGTGACATAGAGAACTCCATTCCTGATGTAGTCTGTAGGCATCTTCCGATCTCTGTTAATCAAGCAACAGCGCCAGCCATTTTCACACACTGAAAAAGTCATAACAAGAAATCTTGCTTTAAGAAAAAGAAAGAGAGACTGGCACTATCCCCAACAGTCTCCTTATACAATAGAAAACACTGAATATTAAAATTTAGATACCTAAAACTAAAAGTGCTTACAAAGAAAAGCCTAAATCAGGTGTTCTAGACATCATAACATCTGTTTTAACATTCATTTTGAAAAAAAACCAAAAAAAAAAACCACCCACACAATTATTCCCTTAATTTGACTGTTGGATTTGCATAACTACAAAAGGCACACCAGGCTGTGCACTCTTTCAAAGAGCTACAAGGATATGGAATGAAAAAGACCATCTCCATTCATCCTAATTTAAAGCAAGATTTTTAAATCAAAAGCTTACACCTACACAATGCACAGAAAAGGAATTCAACTTTAAACTGTCCCTGGCTTTTTACAAAATATTCTACTAATGTAGCCTTCCTGTGGCATCATACCTGGCAAAGGACGTTCATTCTCAGACAGGTTAAAAACTTCATGGAAATTTCCTCTCTTGGTGGTATGAAAACGACTTGTGTCTTCATCTTTGCTTATTCCAGTTGGGGCACTTGAGCCCATGTAACTCCTGGAGGCTGTTGTTTGAAGCTGCAGAAAAAGAAACACAATTCCAAAATCTGAGCAGCAACATTCAAGCTACACTCTCAAAAATAATTTAGCTAACTACTCTTTTGGAAAAAAAAAAATCTATAATGCAATAATTTTCATTAACTACTTATATAAATTTACTGCTTCACTATGCTGCTGCTGCTAGAGCACAGGCCTCTAATATGGTACCTGAACATAACCTTTCAAAGTGCTGCCCTTTGAAGGACACACTTTGCTAGGGTGAAGCACACGGTGCTAAATGCACCTATCTTAAAATACCATTTTTCTACAGTAAAGGCTATGTCTCATTAGATACAGCTAAGTCACTGCAAACAGCTCCAACGATTGTAACTAGTGGGACTACTAACAGAAAATATATTATCAGCACTTGGCTTGTCTTCAAGAGATAAACAAAGTATTACTGCACAAAAGAAGTTTAGAAAGAAAAAAGAGAAAAAAAAAAGCCACACAGATTTGCATAAGCTCATTATGAATACAAATGTTGAAAATGAAAGGAAGTTTTCCACGCTATGATCCATACCTTTTCATGCCCTGACAGCTAGCAGGAAAAGAAACAAACAACACAAATGTGACAGTGACAAAAGAAAAGAAAGCGAAATCTATTTAACAGTATAATACACAGAATAAAACATGAACCGAGTGGCACTGCATGATCTTGCTCACAAACCAAGTCACTACACACAATGAATGCAATTAAAAAAGTTGTGAGTGGTTAGAGCACACCAGTTCAATTTATTCAGGTTGCATCAGAACCATTGATCTTTCCTGTGCTTTGAAGTTGCACTTTTGAGAGTGTTGACACATAAAACAAAATCTGAATGGTTGTCAGCATCCCTGTGAGGGAAAAAAGGTAGTACAGAGTTCCTGAAACCGAAGTACTTGAGTAAAATCTACTTTTAAACAGAGCTCCTTAACCACTGGAGACTGCCCCGGCAACAAGCCTTGCTTCTGGAAGGACAGCAGGCAGGTTCTTTTGGAAAGCTCTCCTGCACTTTCATTTTCATCTTGGTGGGGCACCACATAATTCCAAAAGCAGGCACTGTCAGCTCTGCTCCTAGCCCTACCATGCACTGCAGTTCAGCAGAAGACAAACTGACAACATGGAAGCTCAGGACTAAGCTTTTCTCCTGTAGAGGCCCAATGCTGCTGAAGGCAAACCAGCTTTCAGCTGCTTTTTTTGTTATTTTGCACTAAATTGGCAGCACTCAACACTTCAGAGGATTTACACACTAAGAAAAGGAATCCAAAGCAATGAAAACATGTGAACTGCAACTGCTAACTAGAAAGCAGACTGACAAAACAAACATGGCAGAGAGCATTTGCCATTTGTCTATTTAGGGTACCTCGAAGACAATGATGCCTCAGGGGAAAAAAAAATAAAGTTAGTTAATACGGAAAGCAAACTGCTGATAGTAACTAATATTGCCTCACTTGTGTGGTGCTGAGTCCCTGGGACCAAGGAAAATAACAGCTTATTCAACAATCTGTGTGCAACTAAAGATGAAAAGAATTTTCTGAAGGCCTTCTTAGACAAGCTATTTGGCTGCACATGCACACCATCAGGTGAAGTGCCATGGTCTAAAACATAAAAATGATCAGAGCAAGAGATCTAATGCTTTTTGTGCTGGAATAAGGACTATTTCTGCTCTCTGCTACACTGCTTCCTACCTACTTGTTATATAAAGAGATTTAAAAAAATGGAGTTTAAATTTCAGTACCATTACCCATCTGGTGGCTGAAAATATAAGTAGTTCTGCCCTCACTTCTAGTCCTGCCTAACCCATGCAAATGTTTCCTCTTGCCACTCGGGCTTGAGACATTCAATGGCCAATTACTAAGAGAAGAGCATTTTAATAAACCTTAAATCTAACTGGAAGTGGTTGGATTTGTAATGGTGGATGAGTCCTGATTGTCTAAAATCATCACCAACAACCTGGAGGTAAGGTATTCCTTTTCACTTGATCTGTCATCAGCTTTTGACTTACAACCTTTATCCACCAGATACTGTTGTTAAGACTGTTCTCTAAGGACACAAGGTCAGAGTGGTGATACAGGCAATTAATATTGCATTGTGTCTAAGTTTACTCTGTCTTGTATGCTGTTTAATGATAAGAAGCCAAAGCAAATGCACACATGCTGGCACTACATGCTTTTGGGCTCTGCCTTTTCTATGAAAAAAATGAAAAACTCTCTTTGGTTTTTACCTTTTGGTACAAAAATCTATTTTTCATACTATGAGGTCTGCAGAAGTCTCTCAAGGGGTAAGAAAGTTTCTCTAAAATTACTGAGATCAAGTTAATGTTCTCAAAGACATTTGGAAGCAGGTAATGCAGTCCTGTACATCCTTTCCAGGAAGGGAAACCAAGGCCATTGAGCCAGACCTGGTAGTACAAAAACCCTGTCTCTACTTGCAGAACTAAAGCCATGAAGAAAAGCCAAAAGGAATAATTACTAAGTTTATGGACTCAAGTTCAGCAATTCAGAATCTTCCCACCTCTAAGGCAGATTAGAGAGACAAGCAAGATGATGTCACAACCACCACAGTATGTGAAGGATAACCTGTAAGTGTGAGAAGCACAGAAGCTTTTAAGACCATCTTCTGTAACCAAGAGAAATACAGGCCATGGATGGCTTCATCCAAGTGCTTATTTACCCATCTCATTCCATGGAAAACAGGAACAGAAGACTCACTTTCTGTAAATAGACTGTCCTTGTCTACTTCCTTCTTAAACGCTCACTTTTGCTGCAGTTATTTTACCACCCTCTGCTCCACCAGCCCGCAAGCCCCAATTTCTTCTTAACAATGAGGGTTCATGTGCTTATCCCTTTTGCTCTCCAGTTGTATAGCCAGGCTGAATCACTGCTCAGTACTGTGCCCTTCAGACAGCACTCAGAAACTCCATGAATGCAATTAGATATTGTGCTAAGAGGCATTAAGCAAATGCTAAAATGGGATTAGACTCAAGATCTACTACAACTATTTTAATTTTTAAACTAATAAAAATTGACAAATCCAGGCATATGGAAAATCCTGACTCAGTTACCATGTCAGGCCCCAAAACGATTTACCAAGATGCACAAAATGCAATACTTTGAGATTTAACTGTGACACTTTAACAAAAAGAAAATGTACTGTTGGGAGTACAAACATGAAGTCATTTATCACCACTATACTAAAAGGTCACCTAATACAAATCACCATGAAACAATGTCTAAATATGTAAACTACCCTTGTTAATTATCATCCTATTAGTAAGCTGCATATTATACTCAAGCCTTTATCTATTTTTAACTGTACTTCAATTACCTAAGTATATGAATTTCCACTGAAAAAGAATGCCTAACAATAGAGAAAGTGGATACAAAAAGACTGTATTTGACAACAGAATTACACAGAATGTATGTTAAAGAAATTGGTATGAATATGTATGGTGTTATATTTGTGTGTTTAGCTTCATGATTCACAGTGTATCTATACAAACATACACATTTTTGATAACTGATTCCTTTCATACAAGAAACAGAATCCATAGAACAACTGTGGATCTTGAAAATAATGAAAAAATGCAATTAACTAACATAGATTGTAAGGCTTTAACCATCTCTTTAATGTGCTCTAGTCACTGAAGAAAAGGAAAAGGGAGAAAGGGATCTGATTTTCAGAGGCAGAGAACACAGGGGCAAAAAGATTCATTACCCTTACCCGTCTTGACACTGTAGCATTAGATCTTTCTTTGAGCTGAGGATCTGTCAGGAGGCTTATCCAGATGATATAAGGAGTATCATACTTAGCTCTTAGTCTGGGGCATCGTTTGAAGATAAAATCAATAAGGAAAAACTTGATTCCAGCATAGAGTCCTGAAAAAAAGGTCACTTCAGTTTGAATGCTTAAGAGGCATTAAGAACATCACTGTTTTGATCATATTTTTGAAAGCTCACAAATGAAACCGAATTCTGTACATTTAGTCACAGTGTTAAAACCATTCTCCTGGGTTTACTATTTTACTCTTCTTTCCTTCCCATCCTCAGTTCTTTTAAACATTTACATAGCCACTATTATGCAGAAGAACATTTGAATAATTCAAACATATGTTCCTTATTACCAGAAGCATTCTGAAAACATGATAGACTACCAAAACAAAAAACACACCAGATCATTCAACTATGCAGCTCCTGCAGGAATTTTAATGGCAACAGAGGGCTCTCACGTACTACATAAAACTCTATCTTCCAGTCCCAACTCTAATCTTATACAAGTTATTTCCTTGCATTCTGCCATTCAAAATGGGCTTAAAATACTCTCTCAAAACTTTATTGAGTGCAATCCAGATCTCCTAAGAGTCAGAGTAAAACAATTACTCCTCACATGTCTGAATTCAACTGCTGTGTAAAGCAAACCTACATTTATGTTCAAGCTAACAAAATTTGAAGTTCAGTGCTGTGGTAGTTTGGCAAGTGCCACTAAAAGTAATACTCATTTGATTATATCATTACTTCAATGAAAAAAATTGAAGTTCTTGGTTCACAGTACAGGGCTTCATATCTCAGCAAAAACAGTCCCATGATGTAGTGAGAACCCTTTTCTCAATTCCCACTTGAGACTGAGTTTCTGTAACAGACCCACAGTAGTCTGTTCATGTTGTCCAGTACATTCTCCAAGTTTTACCAGGAGTCCCACTTACTCTTTTATTTTTTCCTACACTGTCACTTTCGCGTCTCCTGTGTCATGCCGCTTATTTCATTTACAAGGACGTATGAGCAAAAAACCCTCAACATATACGATTTTCTGGAAGCCTTACAGCTGACAGTCTGAGAAGTTCTGCTAACAGCTCCTCATAGATTTCTCCTCTTCAAGATAAGCAAAAGCATTATCCAGTCTTTTTCTATTATACACTGAGATGGTTTTCAAAATGGTCATGACAAATGATGCTAAGCACAATGGAAATACTTTAAAACATTGCATGATTTATTAATGCAGGTTTTCTCTCTTAAACTCTAAAATTCTCCCTCTAAAGATCATGTAGGTTTTAACCATTAAGTCTAGACTGTAACAGGTGAATTATTTATTGTGTTTACCCAATGCAAGCCCAAGAATCCTGTAGGGCAAAAAGCAGGATGCAATAAAAGCTGCCCATAGAGCAATGTAGAGCTTCTGCGTTATTTCTGGCTGGACCCACATGAACAAGCTGAAAAAAAACAAAGAAAAATTTTACTATTAGTGTTACACATATTGGCAAGTCTTGTTTTAAAAGGGAAGAAAATCTCACATCAGATAACTTACTTTTTAAATTTTTCCAGTATATCTGCCATCTTGCCAAAAAGGTTCTGTATAAGAAGGAAAAGAATTAAAACCAATTCCTGCATTGTCTTGGGTTTTTTTATCCACACAATGAAAACAAATAGCTTTCTGACTTTGTTGGTAAGCAATTCCCAGAAGCAATTTTTTAAAAAAACTAATTTTTAGCCATTTATATACTTCACAGCTGAGTAAATATAGAACAGAATATCAATACTTGGTGACTTCCATCTCATTTAACCTTGTTCTGTAACTTGTGATTGATCATAGTAACTGATGAAATTATTTGATCCCACTGTCATAACTGGAAAGCACTCACATTACTGCAAATATTTTAAATTAAGCTCTCAATCTAAGAGTAAAGAGCTTCTGTTAGTAGGTAACGAAATGGAAGGTTTCTTCACACACTTTGCTGAAATTTCAGGAAGTGGCAACTGAGTTCATCAAAAGGGCTATTAGCTTCTTGGAAACAGACCATTATCAGCTTTTATAATAAACCATTGCAGACAGCAGATTTCAAGTAATTCCAACAAATGATGATGCAACTGACCCCAGCTCAGGACTCAGGCCATATTCTCTCACCAATCCTTACTGTCAGAGCATCTGAAAATTTCACCTTCCGAATAAATTTCCAAAGGTGTTCATATAAACATACGCACCAACCCAGCAGAGGGAAGGAGCTGAGCATTCAAGCAGCAAAGGAAGGTTAAACCCCTTTTGACAGCAACATATCATTAGGCATGGCACAAGGCTGCAGTTCAACTGGATGGTGCAGTCACTCAGCTGCTACCTCATCCAATTTATGGAGCTGGGAGAAAAACCTTCCTTCAGCCTCTCCAACATCAGCAGATTTCAAGGCCTGGAGGGGGTGGAGTTCTTTAAAACATGCTATTTTAGAGATGCAGAGCAAACTGTTGAATTAACACAGCTAAACAGACCACAGCCTTCAGCTAAATCTTAAAGGAACAGAGTCTCCTACATCAGTTTTATGACCAGCAGATTTGGCATGTGGATCTACAGTCCAGTACATTTTTAAGATTCACCACCCAATCTGCATTAACAGAAGCTTATATGCATATATAAGGTAGAAAACTATGAGAAGTTGCTTCTACTTCCCTCTGGAGCCTTCTCAGAGCTGTGGTCAGAGAACCTCAACCCATTCTCTGATGCATCATGCCATTTCAGAAGCTCTAAGAATCTTACTGATATCTCCACTGCTCATAGGTAAAGTTCCCTTTGCAAGGAAAGTATTTCTTCTTTAAGCATTTGTTTTCATATGCTATATAACAAGCTCCTTTGACCACTTGGACTATGACCCCCCTTGTTTCGAAGGAGGCAGCCGAGAGCAGCACATTACCTGCGCCTTCTGAGCCACATCTAGAACAAGCTGAAACTTTTCAGACACGGTCAGGTCCTCTTTTGGCTGCTCCTTAGACAAGAAAGAGAAAATTCATTGATTTGCAGCTCAGATAAAACATATTTTATAAAACTTGTCAGAACAAGGTGACTCCTCTACATTCTCGGTAATACTCATCTCCCTTTTAATAGTCCCTACACTTACCATTTTCCTCCCTTGTTTCAGATCTACTTTTTATGTCTTTCATTGCTGCTTATTTTTAGTTTTCAATGCTTTGGAGGGCTCAGGGGACACTGTATAATTCTCTACAGCTATCTGAAAGGAGGCTGTAATGAGGTGGGGCTCAGTCTTCTCTCCCAGGTAACAAGTGACAGATCAAGAGGAAATGGCCTCACTTTGGCAGGGGAGATGTAGATTGGCTATTCAGAAAAATATGTTCATTAAAAGGGCTGTCAAGCCTTGAAACAGGCCACCCAGGGAAGTGGAGTCACTATCCCTGGAAGTATTTACATGACACTTAGGGACATGGACCCAGTGATGGGGTTGGCAACGCTAAACTAACAGATGGACTTGATATTCTTAAAGAAAACAGAATGCAAGACTTCTTGAAGATCCCACAGGACCTAATTTGTTCCAAGCTGATAAATTAAAATTCATTTCAGAAATGTGTTTTTTAAGTTTGGAATATTTTAGGGTGAAGCATCTGAACCTAAGAGTGCTTTTAGTAAAGACTTTTAAATTACAAGGGAAAGAAAAAAATGTAGTGTCTTCACTTGCAGCTTGCTCTTCCTTCCTTTCCAACTACCCACACAAACACAGAGGAAGGTTTAAAGATGCAATTTTTTTGCAGGTGTACAGGTGAAGCTGATCAAAGACCTACCATGTGTTCAGAAACTTCAGGCACAATGCTCCACTGTATTCTCCAACCCCTAGAAATTATGGATATAGTTAAAGAGAGCAAGAACTCCATCCATCAACATGGATTATTTGTAAAAAGTTAAAAAGTAGTTTTTTGCAATAAGCACTTATGGCTTAAAAGTAAATAATATAATCCCAAATTGACGAAGAACCAACAACATAACAGAAGTACAAGTGACCAAAAACAGCCAGCTTAAAAATATTAGTTAAGTAGATACTAAACAGAATCACTGCTTGTGGGTTTTACAACAAAAATTAATGGTGTCCATGGAGTAAAGGATTAGGAATATTTTTCTCTTATTTTTTCATGAGAAGAAAATTACATCAACTTATTCAGAAGCCTATTTGCTATCAGCAATTTCCAGGGAATACAATGTTAAACAGAGAGTATCATTTAAGAAGTCAGAAAATTATTTTACAATATGCACATTAAGATCCTCTATACCATTTTAAAGTCCATTAGAAAAAACCTCAGACTTAATTTTTGTAAGAGATTAAATTTACAAATGGAAGATACTTTGGATAAAGTACATCAAGAGCTCTGGAAAAAGGCAAAACTGCCATTTTAGGCCTAGGTGAACATCCTCTGCTTGGAAAAACAGCAAAGCTTCAATATTGAAGGTGATGTTCTTCAATTACTCTAAATATCACAGAATTAGAAATATTAGAATTTTAGTGTGCTGAGTGATTTGTCTGAGAGCATGCAACATTGTTTATGATAACCCAAGCCACAGGATACAAAGATAATTCCCAATAACTGTGAAAGATTATAGAAACTGAGCAATGACACTAAGGATATTGGAGTTTGAATTTCACTGTGTTAAATGTAACTCACAATATTAGAAAAGGTAGCAGTTTACAACCTAGTGCAAGAATAACAAAACATCTTTCAAACAAAGCATTACTTAAGCGAGTAAGCTAGTATTTATGCAAATACCTGGCTATGAGGTAATTTAGGGATAACCTCAAAATTGCTAAAAATAAGAACATAGGAATGGCCCAGCCATGCCATACAGCATTGATGTAAATCTGCAGATTAAGAAGAAAAAACAAACAGAGAGAGATGCGGATTACAAACTGGGGTACAGTGAGTTACATTAAATACCACTTCCCACTGTGCTGTTGGGCTCAGGATCATGCAATTCATATTTTTAAAAAATTAATAAATTTTAGCCACTCCATGACTGACAATGGCCCTGCACTCAGAAAGGCAAAATCAAAACTAAGAATAAACCAAATCTCCAGAGATGACACTTAACTAGTTCTCAGCTGCCTCAGAGAGAGTATTGAGTATTTTCAGCACTACAATTACTTGAAGGGGTAGGAGTTAAAAAAAAAAAAAAAAAAAAAAAAAAAAAAGAGATAAACCCCCAAGTCCGTGAATCTGCTGCATGACCACGGTACGGTCAGCAATGGCACCATGTAGCAGAAGCAATGCTATAGAAGAGGAATTACAGCAATTAGCTCCATACTGGCCAACAGGATAAACTCTTACTCTATTATTTCAGGTCAATTAAATTCCAAGTCTTTTCCAAGACTAAAAAGATTGCAGGAAAACAGGTTTTATTTTATGTAAAAAGTACAAACACAAAGAACTTCAAAAGGTATTCTGTTCCCAGCTTCTGAAAACAGAGACTTGAGTCCCTCTGTGAGAGACACTAGGGTTTTCACTGATAACCCCAAAGTGAAACATTGCTCTGGCTCCCAGGTCCCAGAGCTTTCAAAAAACACCAGTTCAAGTTTCTTCTTTCAGTTTTTATTTGAAAAATGGGATTATCAGATGAGGCAAGAGAAAAATCAGCAGATATGGAAAAGGGACAGACAGAGGGCACTGGGAGGGAAGTCTCCTCCTCAATATTCCTTCCACTGTGCCATGCAAAATAGCATAAGGCCCATAACTTACAGGGAGGTATTATTTAGGAAAAAGGTGTCACATTTTCACCACACAGCTATTGGTAATTCCTTTGACAGAAATTAATTTTATATCAACTATAACCAAAAGAATTTAGATAATTTAATTAGCAATAGGAGGAAGGAAAACAAATCAAAACTCCACTAGTTACTTATGTCTTTTTGCAGCATCCTAACCTCATTAAGACAGCTTGGAAATGCTTGAACTTAACTCACAGACCTGATGTTTTCGCATTGAATCCTACTGAAATCAAGGCATTTTGCCCCTCATCAGCATGATCCTAACAAATGGCAAAGAGCCCTTATGGGGACAATAGCTTCTCATCAAAATGTAACCACTATCAGCAGTTCAGCCCTGGTCAAAAAGAAACTTCACACAGGCTGAAGTAACCATTGAATTACCAGGACTGGGAGATGAGAAACAAGAAAGGAGTGAACAATATCGAGATAGTTCTAAGTTATTTTAACTGTTACAAAACTATGCAACAAGAGGCCTGGGAAACACAATTTAACTGGTTTTATATATAATGGAAGTGACCACTACTGGTATTTTGTGTCAAATGAAATTATACCATTTGATTTGACTTGAACTGTAGCACAACCCCTACACAGATATGGCAGTTTCAAAAAATTTTAGCAAATAATGTATTTTTTCAAGTTCTTACTACTCCTGGAGGAGTAGGATAACTTACAATAAAGGCAATAGCAGAAGTGTAGATAGAATACCAGTCTAATAAGGCAGAAAGATTTTTCACAAAATTTGTAACAGGTTTGGCACCTCTCTCTAAATGGAAGTTGAGAAAAAACAAAATGTTAGAATTAGCTGGCAGTGGTTAAATCACTTGTAAATTACAAACAATCAAATTAGAAAACTATAGGTATATTCACAATATGTAATGATAAAAAGGCCTATCCAAATGAAATAAAAATTAAACCCACCAATGTAACTGAACAATTAAAGAATGCATTGCCAAAAACTAAAGTGTTACCCAAGACAAAGATTCTGTCTAAACTCTTAAGTATAGACAAAGGGAAAAAAATCAGCATCCTTTACAGGGGTACCCTGGCTGCTAAAAGCAGCTTGTTCTCAGCCACATTCTTACTACAACAAACACCACTGTACAAGTCAGTTTGTCTCACTGTAAAACAACGTACATTAACCTCACTGAAGTACAAGCCACCAAGGAACAACTTAGACTCACAGAATTATTTAGGTGGGAGAAGACTGTTAGGATCATCACTGCGTTTAACTATTAACCCAGCATTGCCAAATCCACCACTAAACCATGTCCCTAAATGATCTTCTCTGCAGAGCCCTCCTGTCCACCATCAGATCAACACTCCTACCCAACTTAGTGTCATGTGCAAACTGACAGGGAGCACTCCATCCTGCTGCCCAGATCATTGATGAAGATATTAAACAGGACAGACCCCAGTACTGAGCTCTGGGGAGCACCACTTGAGACCAGGTGGATGTTCCATCTCCCACCACTCTCTGGGCCTGGCCATCAGCCAGTTTTCTACCCAGCAAAGCATACATTTGTCCAAGCCATGATCAGCCACTTTCTTCAGAATGCTGTGGGAAACAGCATCAAAGGCTTTACTATAGTCTAGGTAGACAACATCCAGAGCCTTTCCCTCCCTTGCTGCTGCTTTACCAGCTAGATTAAAGCCAGGCAAGACCTCTTGGCTGTATCTCTGCAGGACTCTACCCATTGCTAGCACTGCTGCTTACTCTTCCTAAGCCAAGCAACCCAGCACATGACTCCCTGAAGAAGTCTCTCCCACCTATGCAGACCCTTGGTCCTGTTGTCACTGCATGGGAGCCTGACCTGTGCTGGGAGAGGCCCAGAGCCAGGTGCACCCAGCCAGCAAGAGCAAGAGGAGCTCTTCCTCAGCTCCCTAAAACTCTCTTACCTTTTACCCTCTTCCTCTACACTCCCTCACCACTTGGGCAAACTAGCTAGGGAACACAAGGAAACCAGAGAGGGCTGCTGCAAACCACTTTTGCTTTCTCTGTTGGACCACACCAGTTTTGCCTTTCCTGATGAGAAGACTGACGACACCTCCTGCAGAGAGAGCCTCAGAAGCTCTCACTCTCTTTTGCAGTAGAACTCAGAACTTTGCAAGTTTTTCTTCAAGAGAGCCTCTGACTTGTCCTAATTTGTTTGGCTTGAGACTCAGCTACCCTAAACACAATTCTTGTGTGCAGTAATTAAGCAATTAGCACTAGATTTCATTAAGCATCAGCAGCACAACCAAAGCAGCAGATGAAGTAAGTGGAACAGCACACCCAAGGCACTGGAAGAGCTCATGGACTCAAGTGCTGCTTCCACCTGCTCTTCTCCAGTAGCCTACACCAAGCCCAGAGAGAAGATCAAGACTTAGAAATCACTGGTGACAATGTTCTGGAGAGCTGAGTCAGGCTCCTCGGATAACAGGGATCTAGATTTTGTGGCTAACCTAATGGAAGTTAAGAATCACACAAAGCTGAAGTTTAACATTGTTCTTTAAAAGGTATTCTGAAGGCAATGCATGTAGACCACTGACAACAAGTCACAAGTATTCTCCCAAATGAAACTAGAACAAATCCAACAAATAAAATACTGCTAAGTACTTACTTAATCTTCTCATATTTTCAGTCAACCTGAAAAATAATAGATAAAACCAACTTTTTAAATAGACAACTAGTGCACACTTGTGTACATTTGATCCCTGAAATACTCTTCACAGTTATCAACTGTATGTGCACAAAGCTTCACTCTTGCCTGTTACAAAATGTGTTTCTATTAACTTATACAGTCTACCTTGCATCAGACTGAAAACTGAAGTTTAAAAGCTCTCCAGCCTATCTGAGACTTTGTTCACAATTTCTAGGAGGCATGTGACAAAATCTGGTAAATAATACAGCTCTTATTTTACTTCAGACAGCAGATAAAATCTCTGCCTTTGTCCAAAGCAGTCACAAAACTTTAGAGGTAGTTCTGCACTTTTGATGCTACTATTTGTTATTGAAACACTCGTTCAAACCATACAAAAGATTATTTAAAAAAAAAAAAAAAGGGAGAAAAAAAACCAACTTGTAAAGGCACCAACAGTTTCTCACAAGGACATTAGGGATTTACCTTCTAGCACTAAGTGGCTCTTCTGTTTCCACTGTATTCTCTTCTGGCTGAAATCTGAAGTCCTCAACATACTCCCCAAATTTGTCAAAAAACCACTTTTGGAGTCTTGAAGAGACTGTGTGACTACTCTTATCTATAAAAGAGAAGCACTAAGGATCAGGATAATGCTAGAAGACATCTTTATCCAATGCCAGCCCCTGTTCCCACACACCACGCTTTGTTGGGAAGCACACTTTGTACAGCTTCCTCATCCTTCACCAACACTCCGTGGAAACCTGCAATTTATTTATGCCGTTGCACAAGACCTCCAGCCACGTTAAATTAGTAAAATAATACTAAAGGTGACTCCTGCATTGCTCTTAGGACAGCATGGAAGCATCTTATTACCCGAGAGTAAAACATCCTAACAAAGAATAATTTTTAGCAAACAGAGTAAAAACATTTTCTGGTAAAGAGATTGCTGTAAATGAAAGACTGTAAATATCAGTTCTCTGTTGTGCTGAGGGGTTACCTTGAGAAAAGCAAGTGCAAAGCAAAACACTCCTGAGCACAGAGCTCAAAAACCACCTTGCAGCCACAGGGATTTGACAGGAAAGGGAGGTGGAAACATAAGCAAGATTCTGCTAGAAGTGTTTTTACTTCCACTTTCCAGCCACTGATAGTTTATAAAGATTGTATGTGTAGATAAGGATTTTTTAAAAAAACTTTAATAAAGATTGTGAAAGCTATACAAAAGAAACATGCAGTTTCATTTTTTCTAAAGTCAGCCTTCAGAAATTATGTTGCACATGGCACATTCTATACATGGAATATACAGTCATAATACTAACTGGGAAGTCTTACACAGCAAAATAATGAAGTGATGCACACTTTCTGTACGTCAGTTTCAGTGGAAAAATATAACATAACATAGGGGTACAGGGAAATAACATCAGGGTAAAAGCCTTAAGGCACAGCAAGTGAGGACTAAACAATCACCTGTAACTCACAAAACAGTGGTCTAGAAGGAACAGACAGACTATTTGGAAACATAGCTCAATACAGCAATGTCACAAAGAGGATACTGGTCATAATTACTCCAGGACCAAATTTAGTACAGAACTCCATGACATTAATATATAATTAAACAGAGGCATGGAAGAATACAACAGCCAAAATGATGCATTTAAGCTCCTGAGAAAAAACCACTGGTGCTCAGAAAATATAATCAAATTATTTATTAATGAAATCTAGAAAAACAACGAATCTAGTGATTGTTTACAGCTGAGACAACACTTCCATTTGAGAATAAAAATATGAAGTAGCTTCCCACATGCTAATACTTCAGAAAGTACTAAGAAAGAAATTTTGACAAGAGAAAAAATTATCAGCTTCACATAACAGAAAGCATTGACACTACGAAGTACAGGAGGGAGAATTTCAGATTTAGTCTACATACTTAAAAGCCTAAGTCTTGATTACAAGCTGTAGGAAGGAAAGTAAAAATGTACTGAAAGATTCAGACTTTGACTATTGCCTTAGTTCTTTCAGACATTGGTACATTACTGAATTCATAATAAGCATCAGCTTGAGAAATGTAGATAACAGTGTAGGTGTCAAAAAAATTTTAACTCTTAAGCTTACTCCTTCTCCAGAATGTCTCTTCTTTTAGAGGAAGGAAGTAGTAATATGGTTAGTGGCATAACAGAACTTCTGCAACTGAGAACAAAACAGAACATTTTTTCTATGTATTACACCTGTTTTCTGGTAAGTCAAGGATCAGCAAGGCATGCAAGAATGATGAGATGAGCCAATAGGTTTCATTACATATTTAAAGGCCTTACAATACACAATAAATTCCTTGCTCAGGTATGCAAAGTCAACTACAAAAAGTAAATGCAGAATCATGTACAGGGAGAGAAGTTGCTTGAATTGTCATTCATATTCAGCTCCTTCAGAAGCAAGATTTGATCTTCTAAGGATCAAAAATAAAGGAAAAAATCCAAATGAATTGAAGGGCTGTTAGAGATCTGACGAAGCTCACCTGTTCCATTGGCTTGTGCCTGTGGCTTTGCAGGTTGCTGAGCTGCAGGCACCTCTTCTGCCCTACAAAGAAAACAGAAACAATGTGAAATGTTACCAAGGAAGAATTTACTCCCTTTTAACTAAAGGAAGCATCAGAACCTCCATGGTTTCCACAGCTGAGATTATACAATCATGACAAGAGAAAAACCAGCTTGTGCCCTCTCACAAGACTCAAAATATTCATTGCACTTAGAATCCTGGGAAATACCATCCACTGTGAGAAGAGGTGGGGTTTAGCCGTTCCTGTCGCCAACAGCTCAATTTCATCTTAAAACTGCTCAACAATGTACTATCAAATTTCTTGCATTATTTATGCCTTTGTGTGGTATATTCATTGCAGTGCCTGCCAGGAAAACTCTTCAGAGCCATGACTTTTCCCACAGCAATAAATTAAAAGGGATTCCATATCACAAGTTGATAACCATCGCAGTACAGCAAAACCACAATTTAATGCACAAGTCTTGAATTCTGCCATCGCTACTAGGGTCAAACACCGCTCAACTTCACAAGAGGAACAGCTGTTAAGAATGACTTAAAATGTTATGTTGTAAGCTCTCAAAATATACAGATCACAACCAATTTGAAAAGTATCTTGAAAAACTGAAATAGCCTGAAAAACTGCAACAAAAATGTTCTAAAAATATATGTCAAGCAGCAGGCATCATTGGTCTCACCTTTCAAAATGAGTCAAGAATATTCTCATCCATTAAAAGTGAACAGATTTTTTAAAACACAAATGATTTTGGCATTCTGTACATGTGCAAGGCTTCAAATTACATTTGTACACAGCCTCCGACTGCCAACCTATCTTGAGAATACTTCAGGCTTCAGTCCCAAAGTCTGCAGTCATCCATGCAGACATCATACAGAAAGATTTTTCTAATGAAGCAGGAGCTTTGACAACAAAACACCAGCCACAGCAAGCTTTACTTGACAGGGAGCTGTATGATTGAAAAGATTACTTCTTGAAACAAAGAACTGTCAGTTGAGCAATTTCATGATCACTCATTTATCAGGCAATATAAGTACTTTCAAATGTTCTTTTCATCTTTTGCTCCTCAGGAAGGGAATCAAGTGGAACATGTTCAGCAAATGAAGAGCAGAAGAGGGATCCCACTGCACTGGACCAATTGCAGCAATACAGACAGACATACAGTCCTCTCTCCTGCTGTTCCTCTGGAAAGGACATTAGAAAAAGATGCCACCGTACTGTCTGCACATGGAAAAGGTCATTACTATTGTGTGCTGTCCCAACATTACCATATATCAATGAATATGATGGAGAAACTATGGAACTTGTTACTTCCCTTCCTTCCTAAGCATTCCCCATCCTTAATGAGCTTTCCACATCCTTGTTCATTTCTAAAAAGAACATTTAGAAGTAATTTACTGATTTATGAATTACAGCTTGACATTTATTGGTGTTGATGAGCTGCATTCAATGTTTTTTGCTTTGAAAGACACTTGTTTTCATGGCTAGTCAGGACTTTACCCCATGGCTTCTGTATTTGCAGCAACTCTTCCTTTCAAAAGCCACCTTTATCATCAGTTTATTTTCTTTCGCTATTTGGTTCCTGTGCCATTCTCCCCCAGTTTCTATATGCACCACGGGTCCCTCAACTAAAAACTCCTCCTATCTTTGCTTCTTCTCCTACACCCTTGCATCTCTTCCACTTCCAGCTCTCAAAAAGCAGACAGCAATAAACATGATCGAATTTGCATCAACTATTATACAGTGGTGTCTTGTTTTCCTCTATCTGCCGCACATCAGATGGTTACACCACAGAGTTGAGCATTTTCATCTGAAATCTGTCGTTGGAACTGTGTTTCATTGAAGCTGAAGACATATTTCTGTGGAAAAGAGAAGGACAACCACAAGCAGCAGGAGCCAGCCACTCAACCCATTCCAGCTCTGTGGAGGCACTGACTGGGGTGGTGTCACACCAGAACAGCTCCTGTGACAGAGCCAAGACGAGATCCCACCACTGACAGCTGCCAGAGCCTTCAGCCTGGGTCTTCCTTTGACATGCTGGCATGTATTTCCAGAAGCACCACAGCATCATTACTCCCCACGTTTCTCAGGCAAAAAATCAAAAAAAAATCTCATCAAGAAGTAGTTCTGTACAGAGCCTTACTGGGCCCCATCAGGAGCACATGACAGTTGGCTTTGGCCCTTCTTGGTGCTTTTGTTTCATTTTTTTGGCAGTGTCTTACTTGCCATCTGCCTGTTACTTCTTCCCCATGAAGAACCTGACCTTTACGTATCATCAGGTTAATGACAGCTCATTACTGCACCTGTGAATCAGGTTATAATTAGCCACTTCAGACAGATCCACGACAGGAAGCTCAGAATTCATTGTTTGGGCTTGCACACCTACTGGGAAGTTCAATTCCAAAACCAGGTCATGTTGAACCATCCAGTTCATCAAGACCACTGACGGAGGGAAGAAATTATCTTTCAGAGTTTCTGAACCACTCTTCATGCCAGAGATGATTTAAAAGGCTGAAAATCATAAACAATCCTCAGAATAACACTATGTTCCTACGTGGGCTTCCTAACCGCAGCCTGAACCTAAGAACACAGGCTGCATTAACTCCTCTTGGACCACACTTTTCACCCAGAAAAAGGGTGTAACTGGTAACACCAACACATCCCCAACATGAAGCTAGGTCATCTTCATGCAGCCAGAGATTGCAGCCATTTAAAGCACAGGCTGTTTGAAACAGCTAAGAGCAACCTCAGACAGTGGAGGAGACAAACACAAACTGCCTTTTTTTGCTTCTCTCTTTTTTTTTAATATACTGAGGTTAGGGAAGCATCAATATTAATGAATATTAGAGCTGTTCATGACCAGCCACATGTACCACTCAAAAGCAACTAGCATACTCTGAGACAGTGTCTATTCAGTGCTGCCCTACAGAACAGCACCCAAATGTTATTTAGGTATTTAGCTGCAAGTGTAACACAAAAGTTAAGGGAACCTTGACACTGAAGGACATTTCCCTTAAATAAACATTTTTTGTTTGTACATATTAGGCCCTGAACACAGCTGCAGGTCAAAATGTGTGTGAATCAACAGATGCCCTCAAAAAACTGGATGCAGATCAGAACTGCTGGACACAACAGGTGCAGTCACCTCTTCTCAGACATATTCAAAGCAATTTTCCCACAGGCTAACTCCAAGTTCACATGCAACCCACCACTAGTTTTTCAAACACTGTTTTAGAAGACATTCAAGGCTATTAACACCTTTCCTACTGTTCAATGCAACCTGAATATGTGTGTACTTCCATCGAAAGCACATTCCAACCTCATACACAGAAAAATAAGCAGGTATTCTCTTAGCCTAGTCTAAAAACCTATCTTTCAGGTATGCATAGCTTCTTACCCTGAAGAGCTGTTAAAAAACCAAGTTAAATAATTTTCATCTCCTTCCATCTCCTTCCCATTAAAATACACAAAACATTTCAAAAGCCCTTGCTATTCTCATCCACAATGAAGAAACAGTGACTTATGCAGAAGCATTGTCTATTTGGTCCTTGTAAAAGTACTTCACAATGATACTAATAACAAGGTGCGCTGCATAAGTCAGAGGCTGCTTGTAAGAGCTATTGCAAAACTTTTTGTTATTTTTGTTTTCTGCAAGATTGTAGCTCACAATTTGCAAAATATGTCAGTAACAGCTCACACAAACTATTTCAGATTATTTATGCATCACTCTGCTTGTGAAATGTCATAAGCTTCAGCTGCCATACCAAATGCTGGGATGTTCTGAACTGTATCCGTGGAAAACTTCAGCTGAGGCCACTATATTTCTGAATAATCAGATATACAAACAATAAACACCATGACAAACAAAAGCACTAAAAATCCTCTTCTTCTACTTCACCCTTTCCCTGTGCACGACTGCGACCTCAACGAAGAAAGCCCGTGTTTTTCACTAGAAAAAAAAAATTAGATTGTGAACTTTTCTCCTTGCCAAACATTTTTTCATCATGTTTTATATTACTACATGTATTGATCTGCCTCATAAATACTTTTGAATACTGCAACTTTTAAAGCAATTTCATTCTGTATATATACCACAATATAGTTTAGTTTTCATTAGCAGTTTACATCTGCAAGCAGAAAGAACAGTACACGCGAACCTCAGCTTTCAACTAAGCACCAAAAAGCTGCTCTCTCCCCACGGGACATATGAATATCTATTGTAAAACTCTAAACAATTACCTTAGAAGCAGAGTGCATTTGACATAAGCAGATAGAACCTTCTGCAGTTACTCTGCTTAACAAAATTAAATTTCCATCAGGCATAATAAATATGACCCCTTACATATCTGACGTATATGACTATTTCACCTATAGTCCTAATAAAAGTATTTTTAAATATCTACAATGAAGTCTAAAATACTGTAAGCAGTGAAGAATTTCACACAATGAAGCACAAGTTAAGAGAAAATCAATGGACAAACAAATTTTTCTCCTCTTTCAGGGTAGAAACTGAAAAATTTTCAAAGTCTTGTTTTGTTGTCACCTGCCTATCACAAAAAGGTTGAAATAGTAGTAAGACTAGTTAAAGAAACACTTGAGTAGAGAGGATAATTGGCTGAATGTAATCCCCAAGTGCAATACCAAGCTAATGTAATCCTTCGGATATCTAAATGGCATTCAGGGAGCTATGTCATCGTACCTTAATTTAGCAATGTCACTCCTGCTAGAATGACAATCCAACAAGGCACAGATGTTGACACAAATATTGATAAACAAAGACCTTCCATCTATTTTCTCTGCAAAACCTCTACTCATAAGCTGCATGGGCCACATCAGACTCTGAGTCAGCCTTCTTGTTCTGAAACAGAGCAGGATGATGTGTACCTTCCTGCAGAAGGAGACAGCTCCTCATCCTCCTCCAAGACTCGCAGCAATGGGATCTCTTTCCCCCTTCTCTGTGCACGAGAGGCATGGCTGCCCTTGGAACAAAGCCGAAGGCCTGTGCCAGCACCAAAGATAAGCACATGGAGTTTGCATCTCAAGCAACTTCTTCAAGGCAGCAAGTCACAGGCAAGAAAGTATCCTCTCCTTGAGCGTCAGTTTCATCTTCCAACAGCAACAAGGCTCACTGCTTTGTACAGCTGTTATTGTGCTGGCAGATGCTCTCAGCATGCAACAGGCCCAAGTTGCTCCTCTTCAGCTGTCTGCTCTAACAGGCAATACCAGTCTGGATACACAGCCACACCAACCAGCACCAGCAATAAGAATGCACTCTCACATCCCAGATGTAAGAGCAACTTTAAAATGTCACTCAAAAAACATCCAGATTGGAGCGGTCTGGGCCACCTTCCCACTGCACAGCTGTGGTGCTGGCTTGGGAACCAGACTCTTCCACAAGGAACTTTGAGAGCCCCTTCTAAGCTGACTCGGCAACACAGGTCAAGACTTCACACAGACCACCCTTGCAGAACCACTGATTTTGGAAAACCATCCCTGTAAAATATCACCTAAAAAAAATCCCCCTGTAGTTGGTACTGAGAGTAAGAGGGAAGGCCTAATCTATCTTTTATCTAAAGCCTTGGTGCACCAACACTCTGAATACTGTTCAAACTCTTAAAACAGTTAAAGAATGGCAACTGAAGTGATGAAAGGGCTGAAGTACTCTTAAAGAGAAAGTGGAAAAGCTGGAACTCTTTAGTCTGGAGAGCATGTAAGAAGAAAGGACTCATTAAGGATGGCAAAAAAACTGAATGCCGAACAGTTATTCACCAAATCTTACAATTCTGTAACTACGGGACACTTCTTCAAACCGCTATAAAATCTGTTAAAAAGGAAAGCAAATAAAATCCTTCTTTAGAGTTAAGAAGGGACTTCTGTAATTATTGTCTCAATGGTTTCCAGTGGAAGATTGCTCCAGCACTTACTAGTGTTAAATACAATAGTTTCTAGTGGAAGATAGTTCCAGCACTTACTAGTGTTAAATAAATTCATGGATAACATGTCTGCAAACAGACCGAAGTGAAAGACAGCAATGTACTTTCTGACACCAGTAAATGAAGTCTTTGTGCATGCTTACAAGTGGTTGAGAGAATGGGGGCTGTTTAGGCTGGAGAAAAGGAGGCTCAGGGGAGATCTCATTGCTGTCTCCTTCCTGAAAGGAGGTTGTAGACAGGTGGGGATCAGCCTCTTCTCCCATATAACAAGCTATAGGACAAGAAGAAATAACCTCAAGTTGCACTGGGGAGTTTTATATTTGGTATTAGGAAAAATTCCTTCACCAGAAGGGCTCTCCATCACTGGGACAGGCTACCAAGAGAAGTGGTTGAGTCACCATCCCTGGAGGTACTTAAGGGACATGCAGATGTGGCTCTGAACTGCATGGTTTAGTGGTGGCCTTGGCAGTGCTGGGTTAACGGCTGGACTTGATGATATTGAAGGTCTTTTCCAAACTAAATAATTCCATGATTCCATAGGATCAGGAAGTAGACAGACCCACCCAAAGCAACTAGGCCCACATGTTTCCCATAAATAGCTCCTATTTCCATTGCTACCAGTGGATGTGGACTGGCCCTAGCAGGAAGGTATTTTTACACCCGAGTACAGAAGGAAGCAGGATGCCGGGAAGAGTTTGCATGGCGTTGGGAAACCGCAAATCCAAGCAAAATGTTTTGCCTGTTTGCTCTTGCCTGTTATCTCTAAGTAACTGGCAGTGCTTAGCATGGGATCACCAACTCAGCCTGCACTATTTCCTGATGACAGCACTTGGTGGTGAGCCACAGATCCTGCTGCTCAGATGAGTAATCTCAGTTTCTGCTGGGGAAGATAAAACAGGCAGCTACAACACAAATGGTCTAGAACAACCAGGCCCTCAAGCAACTGCCATGGTCTTAAGATCTATGTAGCTAAACAGAGGAACGAGAGACAACATCAAATGTGATGCTTTGCATCATTAAGATAGATGTCCTTGAGGGTGAAAGGACCTAGGGACATAGGGAGGTGTTTCCATCGGTCATTGCAGTGGCAAGGAAAGCTCAAATTGCAGTTACTCACATGCATTTAAGGCTTTGCTGTGGCACTGGGACATCCCTGCTGCTGCTAGAATAGGAGAAACAAGGATTGGGCAGTCTGGAGAAGACACTGGTTTTGAGAAAGGTAATTGTATGCAATGGCATGACAAAGGCTCTGGCATTCAGTAGATCCAGGCAGGCAAGATCCCAGAGTTAGGGTATCAGAAGAGGTGAAAATAAGAATATCTCCTCTAGAAAGTGTCATGGCACTTCTGTATGTACAGCAGTACATATGGCAAATTAACTTATATATACATGAATGTTAATTATGTAGTTTTACAGAACAACATAGACAGCTGCTCCCTCTGTGAACTACTGATTTATTTTAAGAGCACCTAGGCTTGAAACATAAGCTTTTACCAGCATTTTCCAGAGACAGCATTCTCGAGTGGCTTTTAGCTTTAAAGTGAAGAAGTTCCTCTTACCTTGCTTTAAGTACTTCATTGACTCTTTGTTCTAGTTCTAATCTCCTCTGCCGTTCCTTTTCTAGCTCCTGCCTTAACGTTTCAGCATTTGTTTCTTCTCTCAGCTTCCTGAGCTCCTCCTCTGTTAATTAAAGAAGATAAAGATTTAGTTACCCTGAAGTATTTCTTTAAGAAATTTTAAATCTAATTATGACAGGTAAGTTGTGGGGGATTTTTTTAGCTGTGCTATACCAAATATGTTCACCAGAAGAAAACAAGTATTCAGGGGCCAGACAGACTTGCAAAAAAGCACACAGCTGTATCAAGTACAAAATGTTTCATTACAATTGTTAAGCAAGGAGGAAAACAAGTCTAATGTTTTCTTTTCAAGATGCAAAATAAGCCCTTGGTACAAGCTATCTTTACTTAAACACGACATACTCTTCATTCCCCAAAGAAATAATCAGCAGGAAAGGCTGTCTATTGCTAAATCCAGTGGTCATAACAAAAAAAAAAGTATATGTTTTCTTCCCTCATGTCTGTGGGTGGGAAAACACGAAACCATGAACTCAAAACAGGGTATATGATGCCATATAAACCCATGCCCATTAATTTCTGGCACCAAGTCAGATGGTCTCTCTATGAGACTCGGCACCATACAATTTTAAGAAAGGGTTGTGAAACAACAAACTAAGCTAAAATTCTTACACTTTTCCAAGGTTATTGTGTGCCCTACTAACTTACGTGTAATAATTATATATATAAACACACTCACATAATTACTTATAAAAACACATACACGCTCTCACAGCGTTCTTCACAAGAAGTTAGCATCAAGTATGCATAAGGCTTTTTTGTGGCTAATTAGCCTTGCTTTTGTCACTGGCAGTGTCCTTGCTCATGACCTTATTTTACTCTAGAGTTAAAATGGGGTCACTATTACAGACAACATTTCCCAGACAGGCATACATGAGACATTTCTTTTTTTCTTTTTATTTTCTTTTTAAACCAAACTCTACATTTTGTTCTCTGGGATGGTTTTTAAGCTCAATCACAACAATCAATAATAGAACAGCAGGTGTATTTCAAGTTTACAACAAACCAGAACATAAACTACTTGCTATTTCCACTATCATCACAAACACAGGGGGTTCAGGCTGTTAACACTGTTTTACAAGACTGGTATATTATGTTATACCCTCCAGAGGACTGTTACACAATCTCTTTTATTTGTTTTCACATACTGCCTTCTAAATCTTTGATAATCAGAGACTTTTGACATCTGAGCCTCTCTGACTCCAATCACCATGCTTCTTGAGAAGGTCTGAAGCTGCAGTGCAAATATCCAGAGGAACTGATACACTCTCCATGCCCTGCAGGAAGCCCTAGTGCAGTGTGTCCAATCACTTCACCTGCTGGTGGGGGACTGTCTGCACTCCTGCAGCACGAAGAGCTTCAGAGCACAGAATTAGGAGAGATGGGAAGAAGATACAGGATTCAAGGGGACAACGCGATGGCTTCCACTGTGAGGCTACAGACTGAACTCCACCAAAGAGCAAGCAGTGCTGTTATCCATCTCCCCACTGAGACACGGTGGCCCTGGGAAGAAGAGCTGGAGCACAGAAACCACGTTATCCTCCAGCAACTAAAACTGAGAATCCCCAAGGGTAGGGCAGGGAAATGTCACTGTTGCAGCAGGTATTGTCTCTCCTGCAAATAAATGGAAAGATATGGATATAAGGGCACACTTCTACATGGAGCTGTTCCTAATTGCATATCCACAAGGAATTTGAAATCCAACAAGAAAACTACAGTTATAATTTGTTTACCCTACTTTCAAACGCTTGCCTTGTTCCAGAGCAAGAGCCTGCACACAGCTGAGGGGAAACATCTGTTGCACTTCAAGTGCACTGGAGCTTGTGCAATAACATGAAGATATCACAGAAAGTTCCAAAGCTTGATAGAGATGCTATCTTCTCAAGACCATTAAAGGGAAAAAATTCTTCATTACGCATTTTTTGTTTTATTAAAGAGGAAGTGACTATGTATTTTGTGTATATAAGAAAACCACACACATTATAAATTAACCTCAATGTCCTTGAAAGTCAGATCTTCCAGCTTCCTTAATTCCAGTTGTTCTAATTGCGCTACATCTTGTACTACTAAAACCAAAACAAAACCTCCAGAAACATTACCTCTTGTCCTCCAAAAAGGACAAGCAGTGCCAAATATTCTTTATGGAAAGAGGCAGAGTTACAGGGCGCGCAGTGAAAGAGGCAGAACTCCTATAAAACAAACAACAAAAAAATACAATATCCAAACTTTAAGGACTGTCATAGCTTCACATTTCAGAGCATTTCCTAACTTTCCCATACATGACTGCAATTCAAATCCACCCCATCAAGTCCTTAAAGCAGTATTTGTTGCTGCTTTGGCAGCAGTGTGGTCTGGCACTGTAAAACCTTCGTGTTCAGTTAGTTAAATACTCTTAAGTCTGCTGAGCAATACAAGCCACAGAGAGAGGAAGGGGGGGGAAGTTCTTCCTTGCTCTCTCCCCTGAAATAATCTACCATTCGGCCTGGACTACACTTTTAAAGTAAATTTCTCAGTCCCTGAAGAGTCTTCCTGCAGAATGAGTGAAGCTGGCTACAAAGAACAGAGGTCACAGACCCCTGAGAAGAATCCATAAGAACATTTCACCATGGTATCTATCTACTGGGTTTTACAGATGAGTACCCTCCCTGATGATGAGACTGGAGGGCTCCTTGGATTTCATCTTCAGTCAGTCAAAATTCAAACATCCTTGCCACTCTGCACACACACAAAAGGGTAAAACATGAAAGGTCAAGCTTCCAGATGAATTAGTTTCCACAATTTCCTTCCCAAGTATATCCATCACGGCTCACTATCTTCTCCAGGGCAAGAAACATTAAAATATTGCTAGAGACTCAGTGCATGTCTTAGCTGGACATTCAGGTGAAGTGAGTAGCCATAAAGATGACTTGGTTAGAGGGGGGAAATTACTAAAAGAAGAAAATGTCTGCTGAAATACTGACAGAGAAAATGCTGGCAAGCCTGGGAACTAAGCCTGGGAACCAGAAGCCTTATGAGAAGTGCAGCTGGCCTCTCTGAAATGCATAGCCTGGTACCTAGAAACCTGAGACACCCTGAGTCACCACCGATAAGCACGAAAACAAGGAACTGTAACAAACACATATCATCTGAAAAGATGAAAAATAGTCTGAAAACATGGGAAACATCTTGACAAAGTAAGACTTGGTAACTGCCATTGACCGTTATATCTGCAAGACAAAGAAAACAGTCCAGAAAAATAATAACTGGCTTGAGAGAACAGAAAACAATATCCATTGGTTATTCTAGGTGAAATATAGAAATTAACAGCATCTATTGGCTGCTGAAGCAGTAGTGCCCTACACTTCCTTATCTCTCTCTGATATGAAATAATTTTTATCCAAAACAAAACTCCTCTCTCCAAGAACTTTGCATGCTGCACATACTTCTCCTTTCCCAAACAGGATGAGCTCTTCACACAAACTTGCTAAGAGACCTTGGACCCTCACCCAGGACAGTTTGGTTTGTCCTCCCACATATGGGATGGTTTGGCCCATTCTGACATCTGTCCAATAAGCTTGAAACTGGTATTAATGTAAACATTTGTATATGTGCATATAAATAATCCATCATAACTACATTTTCTGTGGTTTTACTGGAAAGTTTGCTTCATTAGTGAAAAGTCTGTAGTAGCCTGTAACAGTATAGACCTGCTTGGTTACTGCCAAGAATTTATAACAGCTCAATATATATTTTTATACACACACACACACATATATATATTTGAGTTACAAATCATAGGTATAGTTGCTAGCCATGATTTTTGTCACAATCTGTAGTAAGTGGAGAATTTAGTGTAAAAAAACTCCATACCCTCGAGTCTTACAGAAGTCTATGAACTCAGTCACAACCCCTAAACACCTACACACCAGGTAACCCTTTAGGTTGTGACAGCAGATGTGACCCTGAAAAAATGCTTTAGAAGCTCTCTAGCAAAGCCAGAACAAAAGAAAGGCAGGACAATATCTGGACAGTACTGCTCTTTTAAAATGAGCTATAAAAGTCTGTAAGACAAGGCAACAGTGGTGTTTCAATGACAGTAATTATTACACTTATTATTGCACTACAAACCCTAGGAGAATTGACCCCATAATAAAGACCATCATCAGTGATGTATCTCACAGGTTATCAAAAAATTGTATCCATTTCAGTTTTTCTACAGCATTTTATCCTCTGTGAGGTGTAATGGAACTGTCGCGCCTGAACTCTAAGGATTTGGAAATTGAAACTGAAAGACTTAACATTTCAAAAAGCTTAGCTGATACCAAATAACTTCTAAGACAGCAGCACCCACTGCTTTGTTGCATCATCTTACAGCATCAGCCACTATAGCAAATGAAAAATTTCAATTTGCTCCGCAGAATACTTGCCTGTAAAGAAATGTTCTGATAAAAAGCATTTAAACACCCAAGTATTTAGTCCTGGTGAAACTGAACAAAATGCTAGTGTTTAGAAAAGAAGGATGATACATCAGGCTAGAAAGGCGTGGCAAAATGCTGGATTTCTAATACAAAACTGCTTGTGCAGTAAAGCGGATGTTTCCCTTAATCCCAGGATTGGATGTAGATTAGGGAGCCTCCTCATAGCTGTTTTACATAATACCATTCCTTCCTAGACCGACAGGTATGTTGCAAAATCCCCCTCTAGGACAAAATGACCAAAATTTTCTTTCAGAGCAGAGCCAGAGACAGACAGTCACACTGTATCTAGCTACCTGAATTCAGCTTAGTGTTAAATCTAAGGAAACTGAGTTAAAAACTAGAAATGGCAAAAAGCATGTGTGCAACCCTGTCATATTTATATGGGGAAACACTTACTTAACAGGACAAAAATAACCTTTCTACATCTATGTTAATCATGGTAAATCTCCTTACAACCCTTTGAACATTACTGGAGTTCAAGTATGTTATTTAATTGTTACTAAACACACTAAATCCCAAACACACACTTTCAATCTGGATCTCACTAGTTGTGCTGATAGAGCCAGACACTGGCAGTTTCTCAAGGAAGGCAGCTTCCACCGTTACCAGGCTCCCAATTCCTACAGAAAGCTAATATGTCAACTTTGTCCCAAATAAACCGACTATATGACACTACTAACAAAATGTCAGGAGTCTGAAAACAGATTTGTTATCATCATAGACACACTCAAGAGCTTTTAGTCTTCACCTTAAAAACCAGCAGCAAATGACAGTGCTGTGAAACACATGGAATGGCTTCATCACATATGATAAAGCAAAGACAAAGAAAGAATGCTATCTGACCATTCAACTCTCTGATGGAGAAGAACCCACAATGGAATTTCCTAACCTGTTTTTTTCCTTACAGTACAGTTACAGTAACTGCAATTTACATACTCCTCTGAAAACATGTTCACAGTTTATAGCTATAACTAGACACAGCTTAATTGTGCATTATTTGTTACCTGTTCTTCTTCTAATCCATGATTCTCCTTCTCCAGGGCATATGTTTTTTCCATCAGTGACTTGAGAACCATGGAGATTGCCAAAGAACTTAACATAATCTACCCAAAAGATTTCAGATAAAACATTACCTTTTGATCCCAGACATTGTGAGATATTCTACTTCTTTGCAAAGATGCTTGGCAAAGTGCTTATTTAAGTCATCACTCTAGCAGCTCAACTTTATTAAATGTCCTTTCTTCTTTAAGCCATCCCTTAAAGTCATGTCATCTTTCATGCTTGGACTTCCACATTTCACTTGGGAATCCCAAAACTCACTGCTTAGGAGGATTACTCTTAGTATTTTATGAAGGAATAACCTAAAAATGACCTAAAATATCCTTTGTCAAAATGGATACCAGCATTCTTGCTCTCCACAGCTGGACAACTGGCCTTGAAGAACTTTTTTTTTTTTTTTTTTTTTTTTTTGTGTTTGTTAACAACTTGATTTGCCAATTTAATGGCTTTCCTTTGTGGTCAGGCCATGCTTGTTTGCATGAATCTTTCATACAGAAAATGTAACAGAAAAGATTTTATAATAGACACTAATATTGGTGTCATGAAAAGCCAAAAGGCAGACAGAATCATTAAAGATTTAGTATCTTTACTGAGCGCCTATCTTTTCCTCCTCTCTGCCCTGTTTTATATAGGCCACAGATAAATATAAACCCCACATTTTCAACACCACCTTTCTCCATCTCAGTCTGCAAACATCAAAACGAAGAAGTGACCTGTCATATTCACAACTAGTCATGCCATTTTCCCTTTAAAAACTTTAACACAGGTTTGGCCATTTAACAATCACTTTTTGCTTTGTTTTATTTCCATCACTCCTTTGTGCTTCTCTTTGCTGTTCCAAAGACAGAGCTCCTGCCCCAGTTCTTACACTAAGCAGAGATTCAGAGGACCAGTTTTTGAGCCTCTTTGCATACGCCTACAGGGCGGGGAGCAGCGTGGGCTCCTGCTCTGCTGATAGGAAATAAGCCAACTCCAATCCAGAGACAGTGAAGGGAAGCCTGAGTCTGAACCATCATCCTCTCTCAGTCTGTTAATATTCACTGGTGGTACTCTCCTCACCTGAACAGCAAGAGTTTCATATAAAGTGTTCTCTTGCATGTGATGAGGAGGACTGATTTACAGAACACATCATATTTGACAGTGTTCTTCCTCTGTGCAAACTGTTCCAACCTCCTCTCTCACCATTCCTGTTATGTCCTACTTGGAGTGGATGAGTTAGAAAGAACTGAGATGCCATTGCTAAGGTTTGTACAAAATAGTTATGCTAACTACCAATTAGTAACTTTACATTTATATTTAGTGCTTTCAGTGGAGCTTTATCATGTTGTAATAGACACAGACCTGGACCATTTCCCCTTCATTAGGGAAGGATTTTAAATTACACTTCCTGAAAATACAGCTTACTGAGACAGAGCTCTTTCTCAAAACATCAAGTAGAAAGTTTTGTATTGCTGGATACACTTAAAAAGTCAGTTTAAAAGTCATGAAAAATACTGCTGCTCTATGAATTTTCAGAAATTTCAGAGAATAAAAATGCCAGAAGTGTCGCAAAACCCACCTAAAATAAACAGAACTGCAAAAATGTTGTCATTATTGCAGGAATGTTTTTCACTCTGTCGTTTTGGCAGAAGTGAAACAGTCTATAAATGTTGAAATAACGTCTGGCTTAGGAATAGCAGCAGGCTCTTCCAAGGCTTTTGTGTTACTAAGCTGAGCAGGGAAATGCAGGTTCCACATGGGGCTCCCAGAATCTCCATCCCAGTTAAACAAAAGGGAGAGGCACAACAGTGCTGACCATTGCCCTGCCTGGGTTTTCACACCCTTTCTGCAATTCACAAAGCCAAGCTGGGAACACACACAAAGGCAGAAACAAGCACAGCCCACGTACATAACACAGTGTGTAGGTGGTATCTGTTCAAGGCTCTGGAGGAGCTCAAACAATACATCCCTCTGAGCACTGTGCTGCATTTTGGTTCATCAGTCTCATGAAAAGGCAGTGTGACAATACAAGATCCTCCAGCATTTGGGCATCTTCATGAACAGCATCATCACCTACATCAAGTACATGCTTTGTCCAATGACAAGAGCAGATTGCACAAGCCAGGCTCAGACCAAGGATCAGCCCCAGGACTCCAGCCTGCTGCTCTACTGGCATGGAGTCACATCCTTTCCCTATCCCCTGGTCTCGGGAACCTCATGCTCTTGGAAGCCAAGCTGAGAGCGAGCGAAAGCCCAACCTATCTCCTCCACCAGTCAGAGCAGAGTCCCTGAAGGTGAGAAATGGAGATCCGCTCATTAGTCTGTATTGAGGCCTCCTGACCCCCAAACAATGCCCTACACTGCTCACGACTGCCTCTTCCAACAGTGTTTCCAGGAAAATGAAGCCAGAGTTCTGGAGAGTTTGGGTTGGGGTTTTTTTGCCCAGGAAAGCTAGAAATGAACTCAACATACATGGTATATAATATAAGTATCTTTGGGTATAAGCAAAACCTTTCCTACACCTCTTAAGAAAATTTATGTAGTCTTTAAGAAGTCTCCTAGTCAGAAGTCAGATCTAGAAAAAATTTGCAACTCATTAGTAAGCAAATGAGATGTTAGTAAGCAAATTAGAGACGGCTCTGTAGCAAAGCCTGGACTCACGTATTTTTACTGCGTCAGCTCTGGGTGCCCAGGATAAACATTCAAAATTTCCCACCAGTCACCACAGGCAAACCAGTCTTCATCAGAGGGACTCTACAATCTCCAAAGAGACATGTAAATTTCCCAGGGACACATTTTTAGTGCTAGGGAGTCCAGGATTTTAAACTGAAACAAAGGAAGTTTAGAGGAAGGACTAAAGGATGTGAGAAACCCAGGGTAAGCTCTAGTGCCACAGCACCCTCACCACTCAGCAGTATCAGCACACTTTATTACAGAGCCCATGGTGCAGTATCAGGATCCCCTGGCCAAGGATTGACCACGTAGAAAGGAATGGCTATAATGGCCCACAGCTGGTATTTGGGTCTCTCAGATAAACACAGCAGCTGCACGTTCTCTTGCCAGGGTCTTCATCTGCTATGGACATCAGCTCAAATCAGCTCTAGATTCTGCTTCAAGATTTCTGAACCTAAGGTTCAGGCTACAGGCTGCTACGTCAGTAAGAAAACAGCAAAACCAATACTGAATCTGTTCTGCTCTTCTCTAGCTGTGTCACTGCGGCTGGTGTGACCCTCACACCAGGAGAAATTAAACCAAAGGTATTCTGACACAGCTGGTAATTGGACTCTGGCACAGCTTCCCTGTCTATTTGTTCCATACAATTACTGGGACTGTTTGAGGAGGTATTAGCATTTCTGCACAGAACTGGACTTTTCAGCATAGTCTTCTGCTGGTCAGCACACGCTTGGTCTCTGGGTTTTAACACTTTCTAACATGCCAGTTCTGACTGAGAATCATGTATGGTTTTCTAGAGCTCTGCTTCCATGAGGTCATTATTCTGCTAGGTTGCTCTTAGAAAGAATCATCGGGTCATTTACATCAGAAAGTGGGAACCAGAGAATATACTCTGGAGTTAGTCACATAAATGGTTCAAAAAGGCACAAGGATGAACAGTGTGTCAGAGTAGAAATTTCAATAGGAAAGCAACATAATCCCAAGTACTTTTGTCATGTGGTATGAACATCATGACTGAAACCAATGATTTGGTAAGACCTTCAGGACTCCTGCCACAAACTGCTGTATGGAGTGGAATGCAAAAACCCTTGTGGGAGAGGATTGTATTTCCTTCTAGTACTCCTCATCCTCATGTGAGGTTCCTTTGATTTACCAGTTCATGACTAACCCTCTTCTCTAATAGTCACCTGGTTTATTTCACTCAGCTGGTGCTACCAACTTCCTGGGCTGCTGAATTCTGCATTGCAAAAGGCTTGAACATCCTTGAATTAGAACTGGCTAATACTTCATGGAAACCACAGGGTGCATGCATGCTTACAAAGCACCTTGTGGCACCAGGAAAAGAGTGCCGGTATCTCCAAAACTGCCCTCTCTAAGAAGGCACAGGAAGTAACAGGAAGCAAGCAGTTTACCCCAAACAAAAAGGCATAAAAGCAGAAAGATTGTTTTGTTGGTTATTTTGTCTTTCAAATGCAAGAGCAGCAAGCACAATTTTATTTTTTGTTAAGATACAACTAGGTTCTGAAATGGAAACACTAAAACCACTACTAATCTTAGCATATCAATCTAACTGCCCTGGATCAGTAGTTTCCTTCCCAAACTGAGCCCCCAACAAGCCTAAGGCAGTGTTCACTTGTATTAAAAGCTAGGTTATAATAACAGAAAATCCTTTAGAAATAAATTATTCTGATTGTACCAGCTCCAAGACAAAACTTTTTAGAACCACATGCCCCAGAAACTCCAGCAGATTAAGTTCTTTGCACTTTCATTCAGCTGGTGTTCCAAGACTTTCTGAAGGAACCCACACCAATACCACAAACCCAACACACACATTTCCACATTCCTATAGTAAGGCTCAGACTGAGCCATTGTATCAAAGAGATTAAGACCATTCCCACACAGACAGGAAAAGCAACTTTAGCCCCTTTGACTGGGAGAATCAGATGATCCTTCCCCCTTGCTAAAGACATTATCCAAGATCCCTTCCTCTGTGTGCCTCATCCTCCCATCAGCTTAAATCCCTTGCATTTCCAGACACGTTTTACTTGCATTTACAGCTCTGCACACGCTAAGCCATTCCTCCCCATCTTCACATCTCCGGGTGTTCAGATTACCTCTTTGCTAAAGACAGGCATCTCAGATGAAGATATTTTCCCCTTAGACACAACAGCTCGACTCCATACCTACTTGCTCCGGATTTCCCCTGCAGTTTGTAGAGGCTACACTTCAGTTTGGGATGTGTTTCACTGAATGTACTACTCAGCCAAACCGCACCCATTGCTTGTGCCTACTAACAGCTGAATGGAGTCTAGAGAAAAGCTTTAGCCAGGCACCTCAAATTACAGACCCACGCTGACTTGCAGCTGTGTAATGTATGTGCACATTACACATGACATACAGCTGAAAGGAAATCTCTCCTCCTTAAACCTCCTGGCTACTGAGACCAATACAAATAAAAGTATCTAAGAGGCAAAAACAAAAAAAGTCAGAATCAAGCTGATAACAAGTACAACCACAGCACACTAAAAAGCAAACGCATGAAACTTTAGGTATTTCCCTCACTAACTAGCAATTGCTTTGATTTTTGCATGTACAGCTGGAGGAAATGGAGTATGTAGATGGGGCAAATAGTTTATGCAAAACCACAATCATAGCAAGGTGTCCTTAAGGAATTCCGTAGCTAAAAATAGTATAGAAATCCTGCAGAGCAACTAGCCTTCCTAAAAAACATCTACTGCAGCAGTAGGATTTTAAAAAAATAATGACCAGGCTTTCTTCCAAGGGCAAACTGAAGTGAACAAACTACATATGTAATAATGTTTTTTTGCACATCATTAGTTCACTTTTGGTAAGACAACAATAATGAAGCATTTTGAGTACCAAAAAATCCCAAAATAACTCAGAAGGAAAAAGGAAAGGTAAGAACTCAGGAGCCATACACAAAAGCTGAACTCCTACTTCACTCCAGCTGACAAACATGGTGACCTATTTAATCCCAAAATTTTCAATGGAAAATAGCCAAGGAAGGGATAAGCTTTATCTCATTTATTTTTCAGCCAGTTCATGATTCTTACTCTTGTTTTTATATACAGAGTTACAATTTGTCAGGACAACTCTGTAATTTCAGCTTTGGTGAAGAGGTAAGGGCTGGAGACACCCCTGGCTGACTCAAGCCACCCAGCTGAACCACCCCATGGGCCTGAACCCTCAAACATCTGCTCAAAGTTTACAGAGAAGGGTGAACTTCTTTATCCTTCACCTCAGAGTTTACTGCAAAGCTCTGCACAAGGGAAAAATGATTCAGCCACAAGTAACAGTTGATCAGAAGATTTTCAAATTAGAGCTCGAACCTGAAGACTACCAGTATTCACAAACCTGTGTGCCCCACTTAGTTACTGTAAGAACATACTAAGAAGAATGAATTCACCAGCCATGGAAGTGTCTGAGAGCCCTGTAATGGTTTTACATCAAAAAGCACATCCTACTTCAAATCAGAAATCAGCTCTGCTATGTCCTACTGTTTCTGTTGCACATGAGATTGCTTTGAGAAATCACATGTGTCCTGTCTAGTTTAAAAAAACACTTGTATAATAGGAGCTTAAGCAATGTATCTTTGGGGATGGAAGGAGTACATGGTAACTCTGTACTGAATAATTAAATAAAAATCAAGTAAATCACTGAAACTAACAAGGCAAGTCAAACAAATCTTTCAGTTTTTGCTTGACATTCCAACCATGATACCTCTTCCAGGTATCAGTGGAAGCTGACAGCAGCTTGTTATAAATGCCTGCCCAGTCTCCTTCATCAGGCCTCCATCACATCAGAAGGAAAACATATCAAATACTGCCAAGTGAAAAACAAGTCACAGAAAATTAATGACAAATCCTTGAGAATATGCTGAAGATAAAAATCTAAGTCTTGTCATTGGATTATAGCCTAGAAATTGAACAGATTCTATAGTCTTGTTATTTCTACCCCTTAAACAATATCTGACAAGCTCTGAACACATAAAAACAACCCTTATAGTCTGAAGTTTAAAACCAAAATATTAAAATGGCCATTCTGGGAAGCAACTGAGCAAGAATTCTCACTAGCTTACTACAGAAATCTCTACTTTTATCGAGGTATTTTGTTTTCCATTTTTCTGTTTTTAACTGTCTTAAAAATCCAACAGTTCAGACCGGCTGAGATAAAATCCTCAAAATCTTGCAGCTGCCTCTAGCCATAAATGACAACTTTTTCTCATAATACACACATATGTACATATATACAAGCATAAACCCTAACTACTTGACTAACACTTGAAATCTACAGACACTCTTCTCTGTATTTCTTACACCACTTACCAATAATACATATAACGTTAAGAGAAACGTGTTTTAAGATACATTATTTGCTGAAACAGCTTCCACGAAAATGAACTGGTCTCCCCTTCATACATCTCTTCTTAGCAATTACAACTAGAAAGAAAAACACCTATTGCAGGCACATTAAGGTTGACTTAGTTCTAAGACAACCTGCAGATGTCAACATCAAGACTTCAACCATGCAGCTTTTGTCACGTAGTATGTTGTGAGGAATGCAATGAGGAAAAAAATACCCAAGTGACCCAGAAACCCTGGGAATGCTTTTAAGTTCTTCTTAGGGAAGCATAAACCCACGTACTATCTGCACATCAGCACACCTCAAATTTCTGATGCCAACTTCTACAGTTAGATTAAAATTATTTCAGAAGGCCTAAACCATTCCCCTCCACAGAGCATTTTGTACTTACGTAAGAAGTGTTTTTCCAGTAAGGCTATTTCCAGGTGACCTTTGATCTCATTCAGTCTGTCAGACTCTGTTCTGTTAAAATCCTGGACTCCTGAAGCCATGATGATGGTCCCTGGACCAGCCTATAAGAAAACCAGAACATACTGAAAGTTCAGAAGGTTTTTGGTTTTGTTTTTTTTTGGTGTAACTTAAATACATCGACTGATTTCTGGCGCAGTAAAGAAACAAGCATGTGAGAAACATGCAAATAACAACACCTCTACACACCTCTTTCAGCATCAGATTACCAAAATAGGTGAATGAAAGCTAATCAAATGTGACTTTACAGAACACACTTCTGCAGACCTTGGGAAGCTACAAAAACAAGTGGGAACACCACCACCCTTACCAGTTATACTGCATCATCATTTAAGCCCTTCTTCTGCTGACTGAAAAGCCATATTTATACTACCCCCCTCCTCACAGAATGAATGGTCAATGCTACATACTTTAAACATAAAATTGTGAAGCCAGCAAAAGTAAAACTTTTCTGGTAATTACTGAGATATTGGGAAACACATATTGTGTATTTTAATATCCATTTATGGAATGCGTAGCTCTCGAGACCATCGTTTCCCAGCAAGGAAGGGGGTTCCCAGCTCCCCCACAACCCAGTTACTGCAGAAGGATGTTGTTGGTGCCCAGGAGCTCATCCTGGCAGGCCAGGAGAGCAGGAAATCAGAAGATTGCATGCCTCAACAGATTTATCAACACCCCCTGAATGAACTCAGCAGAATACCGAAAATCCTGCAGAAAGCAGGAATTAAAAAGCAATTTGATTAGAAAGACCAGTGACAACCATCACCTCCATGAAGTAAACACAAAAAAAACCCAATCCCACACAGCAGAAGGTGGCAGGTGATGCCTTCTTTCTCTCCTAAAGTGTACATCTTCAGATAGCAGGGAAAAGGGTGGGTGAGGGCATCTCCTGGGTAATGGCTGCTCAGCACTTGTGTACAGTCCCCACCAGGTACAAAAAATCTGTCAATGAGAATTACAGGAGCTTCTCTAGCAGCTTATACTCAACATCAAAGTGATAGACTATAGAAACCTACATCTCAGAAATTATGTCAAGAAAAAAAGGAATTTATTTACCTATTCTGACTATTCTCCACTCTTTGTTTGAACCCTAAAACATACAGGAACTGTATTCCTTTCAAACACCAGCCTGCATACATTTAACCATGACAGGTTAAATTTCATACATATATAAGTTCAAGTAATCTACAGGAGACATTAATTAAGACATTTTCTATGTTTTGGGAAAGACGTGCAGAAAGCTTACTGATAGCAAAGTACTTTCACAGTTGGGACTGATTTTCACTTTCAAGACAAAACAGTGTGGAAATACCTATTAAACACCTGTTTTCTTGTTTGAACTGAACAGATGCTGAGTTTAAGTCTCAGAATTTGTCTATATGGGCATATTAGCACTCTGTAGGCAGTTACTGGCCAACATTTACCTAGCACCAACTCCCCACCTGGGCTTGCTCAATACCATGCCAAGCAGAGATGCTATTTCCAGCCCCCTAAGCAGCACCCACCCACACAGCACTCTGTCAGCGCTGCTGCCCTGGCAAGAAGCAGAAGCTGTTAGCTCAGCAGCAGCCTTGGGCTACTTCCCATTTTGGAGCCGGCACAAATGACGCCACAGCACAGAGGGACAGACCCCAGGGCAGTCCCCACACGGGGAGCTGCAGCACAGCATCCTCCTCACCATGCCTCACGTTTCCCCATCACTCCTGCTTTTAGCCGATGAGAGATGCCATTTGCAGCTGCTCCAGCCACTGCAGAAGATTTTCAGATGAGCACAGGATGCGAATTAACACTGTGTTGATCTCTTATCTACAGAGCTGGCTTGCATTTATTTATGCTGCAAGATTTAGTGCTATCACTTGCCAGACATTTGGAGAGCCCCAAGGAGGATGGTGTGACTGAAGCCGAAAAGCAGCACCCTTACAGAACGCTCCATGGGCAGGCACAAGGGAAATGTTATTAAAATACAGACTGCGGCCCAGGTGTTCATGCACTGCTTTCTTTATTGTATACCCACATCAAGCACACAGGGACAATCTGCTCCCAGCATGCAGGAGTTCACAGGGAGCTACCTGAAGAAACAGTGCCACTGCTTAAATACTTTATTGATAAATAAATTAAAACACGTACAGGACAAAGAGCAAGGTGCTGTACTCAAAAGGAATGTGCTTGGACTCTGGGCATCAGCCCCCGTGCTTGGACAGCAGCTGTCCACCCCAGGTGAGGGAGGACAGGAAAAAGAAAGAGGCTATTAAGTACCTAAGCATATTCAAGTTTTCATCCTCATTGAAGATACTCAAGGTATTTTACCCAAAGATGTACTACATTTCAGAAATCCATCTAGAGAACCAGCTCTGCTTTTGCTTCTCAGAGATGTTGAGCCAGTAATTATAGCCCAGGATACCTTAAGGTGCCTCTAAGGAAGAAGGAAAGAGCAAGAGGTGTGAAGCACTGGGGAGAGTGATACCAGTTAACATGACTCATTCTTAGAGCTTCCAAATGTTTATCTGCTAAAGCATTGAATCCAAGCAGCCTGACATCCACCGATGGCTAAAAATCAGAAGGTACCCATCTTTAAACTAGCTACGTAAGGTTACAATGAACTTCTAACTCAGAGAGGAGAAAAAAAGAGAAAAAAAATCCAGTGAGTTAAAACATAAGGCTGCTTACTAGAATACTAGGGGCAAGATCATGTAATTAACATGTAATAATAAAATGGTTTATTAAGATACGCGGTGACACAAGTTTGGTGGTGCACCCAATTTCCAAAATTAGCATCACCATAACATTTTATGACTATCATTCAGAAAAACTGAGGACACCAGGACAGTGATATGGGAAACATTTAAGCAGATGTCTCTGTCACAGAAGTTTTTGCCCCACACCAACATATCTAAGAAAACAAGAAACAAGGTCTGTACATTTGTTGAAGGTCAACTGCCTGCCTCTGAATTCAAGAAGTCCCTCTTCCTGAAGCTCGCATATCTGGCTCAACTGACAAGTTAACAAGATCCTTGTATGAATTCCAGTTTCATCTGGGTACGGGTTTCTCCTCTCCGCTGCCTCTGTAGGACAGCACTGGGACTCAGGCTGTGTTAACTACACTGCACTGTACAGATGTCCTTTGCAGTTTCTGACTCACAATAAAAGCCTTAAAGGCTTCCACAGATTTCTGCTTTTCCTTCTGCCTCTCTAGCTTTGACTAGTATTGACACAGCATTTGACACAGGAGCCCTTTTAAAATGTTGGCAATCATGATTACTTAGCCAAGACCATGAGCAAGGCCTGGCAGTGCCTAGGAGGACAGAGAAATGCTAGAGGTGAACATAGAGACAGGGGTGTTAAAGGAACTTTTCTGATGATGACAGACTGCCTGTAACCCATTAGCAGAGTTCAGGGCTGTTTGTCCAAGCCACATCCAGCTCCAGATCTAAAACCACATCTCCCCACAAAAGCATTTCTGAAGCCATCTGCAGTTCAGGCTTTTCAAAACAGAACTTCCCAGACCGAGACTTCTCTGCCTTCCCTCTCCAAAACCCCTTCACCCTGCAAGCCCTGGGATTTTGTTCTGTGTGCTGCCACTGCTGCTCTACAGCCACAGAAGTGGTCCAAGTCACTTCCCAACTAAGCAGCTGTGGATCTGTCCTCTCCATCTGCAGCACAGCACATCTCCAGTATCACACAGAAACACAACTGCCCAACCCTATGCTTTTCATTTCCTTCCACAACATCATACATATGTGGATGATTTTTTCTAGGAATATCTAAGAAAATGGTGGTCTGATTTCCAAGTTTGTCCTTAACTTGGAGAGGATCAATTCTCAAACACGAAGAATGGGGAGCAGTGAGTACACAACACACCAACCCCAGGGGCAAAACCATTCACTCAAGTCACTCCTCAGAGCCCAGAAAGTGGCTGGGACACAACACAAGGAAGAAGTAGTTTAAAATGGAAAATTTTAACTTGCGTTCATTTGAGGAAAAAAGAGGAGGGGGGAATTGTTCAGCAAACTATGCAGCTTGTCTCGCAAAGTTCTAGCCTCCTGAGCTTTTCATCTGACACTTCATGTTCATTTTCTTACTTCAAATTATGAAAGGGCTCCCCATGAATGCTGCAATTACCTGCTGTAAGAAAAGGAAAAACTCAACAACATTGTTTAAGAATGAAGGCATCTGCATGAATAGTTAATCCTTAGCAGCTATTCTTGGAAGCATACCCATACTGGCATGCTCCCAAAACACAGCTATATTCTACATAAATTTTTAAAAATCTAGTGCTAGCCAGGTTTAGAGACCTTAACTTATTAACTGTAATGTTTGCATCATGCTTTGTATCTTCCAATCACTGGAAATGAGATGACGAACAGAGCAGCGTTTAAGGTTTTAATTGACATGTGTCAGGAAAAAACAAGATGTACTGCAAGAGCAATTAAAGTAATGTTTTCTGTACCACAGTAACTCAGATTTAATCCCAGCACGCTGGCAGGGGACTTGCATAAGTAGATTAGGCTGCTTTCAGTACAGTATGCCAGATACAAGAGAGCTTTACTAGTAATTCTCGCTGCCAGGTTAGTGCCAGCCTCTACAGGTTTAAATACAGTTTGTTCTTCTCCACTCTGTGAAGGGGATGTGATATCTGCAGCATGTTCATTCATATGAACATAGAACGCAGAACTGGAACTTGTCTCCCCTTCTGTACAAATACGAAGGGTAGTACTGAATAAAGGGGACTTAAATTACTGAGCAAGCAATATTACCTCAATTTCTAATGTAACAACAAATCAAATGCTAATTGATTTGGAATGGACCAGGTTACTCCCCCTACCTATTTTGCAATTGTGGTGTTTTCACAAAACAATGCAGAAGCAAGCAACACTGTATGCAGTGTCTAATGCCCCTGCCTTAAAAAAAAACCAAACAGTTATGATAAAGAGAGAACAAAGGAAGAAATATAGGAAGCCATTCAGGAATTGAAAGAAATGTTTAGCAGAGAGTTAAATTTGTTAACCAGCACTGCTGTCTTGGCAATGATCTGATCACAGTGTCTCAACACCCACAGGGACCTAAGAAAGTATCTCCTATTCAAGGCATATCTGGTAGCTGGGGCACTTAAGTGAGGGGGAAACCCACACAAGCAAGCAGCCAGTCTGTAAGTTGAATCCAAACTAGTAAAAATTAAGACACCTTTTGAAAAAAACCACTCAGAAACAACTGAGAATTTGAAGGAAAATATAAATCCTTCCGTCTCCAGAGTCCTCCAACCAGGAGCTAGCTGTGTGTTTTACCCAAACACTGGTTAGGATGTTGATTAATGAACTAAATAGGTAAAGCTCAGTTTAAAGATAAAGAATATGAAATTACCTCATCTGACCATCCTTTCTGTCTTTTCACAGGGTGTGAATTTTACATGTGTGACTTCAGTAAAGCATGTGAAGTGCTGGGACTAAGTGCCACTGTGCAATCTGTGGCCTGGGACTGAACATTCACTTCGCTTGCTGCAAGTGCAACAGAGGATGACACTCCTCCTGGCAGATGGTCAGGGCTCTGCAATCACAAGCTTTTATGATAAGGCTTTTTACTCTGCAACCTCCATTTGTATCAAGTTTTTGCACACGCTTGTCAAGTTCAGATACATACCTAAAGAAGAGGCACATCTTTAAGTGCACTGTAAACCCATGAAGCACAGAAGGGTCCTTCATTCATGACTGCACTGTGCTGTTCTAACAGAGAGAGATCTTTCCTTAATGACTCCACAATGATTAATACACCAGGCAGGGGGAGGGAAGTGGAGAGGGGCAGAGATGAAATCTTTGTCTAGGGAATAGATAACATGAAAATGCAGATAGGGGGACTAGGACTCTAATTTTGCATGCCTGTGTTCAATACCAAGCCACCAATCTTGCTCTTTCAAGACCATGAGTTCTGTCCCCAGATTTCAACAGAAACAATGAAGGAACAGAACTGGAAGCACTTTACAGCTCACATCTATCTGAAAAGACATGTAACCTAACTTCCATTTACACAGAGAAGACTTGCATTGTTTTTTGTGTGCTTTCAACAGTTTCCAAAGGTATTAGACAGGAAGAAAACAGTAAGACTTGGTCTTCCCATGATCAGTGTAATACAAGTATAATACTAAGTTGCTTACAGAGCCTATAAAAGAAAAACATCCTGTACAAGCAATTTAAGTTATGAGTTTTAGACACTGAATAAAACCAATTCAGGCACAACACAACTATATAATCTCAATAAGAAACAGAAAAATAATTCAGAATTTCACTGTTCACACAGCCTCAGACACCACTACTTTAATATTGATTTAAATACATAAGCATTACTTTCTTTACTCTTGGCACCTCTGCAGCACAGGGGATTATTTCTTCTCCCTTCATTTTATACCTGCTTAGTGTGCAGATGCCTGTGAGGGCCAACTGTTAAGTCCTCAAAAATCCCATCTGAAATTTATCCCTCACACATCAGACCTTTTTCCTCACACCAATTTGCTCCTTTTGCTCGTATCTGTAACACAGCTGCTGCTCATAGGCTGTTCCAGCATCACCCTGGGTTTGGAGCTTAAAAACATCCAGAGTGGGGCAAAGCAAGTTTGATGCCATTTCTGCTTTCCTCTCTCTCTTTCTCCCTGATTTTAGAGAACTGCCCTCAGCTGTATCCCAAGGACTCAGATGACAACAGCCTAGTGTGGTATTTAATCAGCCAGAAAGCAAAGTGTATCTCCAAGTTCCCTTCTCAGCACACAGAGCTCGACCTTCTGAGACCACTACTACAGATGTGTAGCTGTTAAGGCTTTATAATTATTCAAAACTACAAGTTCACCTTGCTGTGCCTCGGCTACCCTCCATGCCACCCAGGACCTACTACTCCCCTGAAGAAATACAGAAAATAGTACCTGGAGTTTAACACAGAACTTTCTGTAGCCTCTAGCTCTGCCTTCCAGATACTTCTGATTAAATAAAAAAGGCATCTAATATATACCCACACAAAACATAAATAAAATGTTTAAAATAAAATGATAAAGCTTTAAGTTTAATGAAAATAAGTCAGTATTTCCCTATAAAAAACTCACAAAATACCACATTGGAAGGGCAGCAGAGGAGATTAGTAACAGTATACACAATATTTACATCCCAACAAATGACAGATGTCTTCAGTAGAATAAGAGCAAAGGAACAGCATTGAACAGACTTCCTTGTCTGAGAAGCTTGAGGATTTACATATAACAGGCTTTTTGTGACCAAAACATGCTCTGTCATTACCACCTGCTTGTTCCATGATCATAGGAAAAACATTCTGGCAAAAAAGCTCTCTATAAGCAGGACTGTATGCAGTGCAACGAAAGCCCGCTTAAATTAAAAAAAGCTACGGAACTGGATACAAGCTGCAACCCCAAAGGAGATGCATAAGCATATACAGTTTAAAATCTTTTGTTTTACAGCTTGATGTGAGCAAGCCCCACCTCCTAGAAATGAGCCTTCAGAGAACAGTCAGATCACATTTTCGGGATAAAAACTGCACAGTAAGTTTTCATAGGGTGATATAAATTCTGAATTCCAACTCACTTCTGCAATACAATTATACAGACAAATCTAAATTAATACTGTAGCACTCCAAGCTCATGGATCCACAGCCATTTTTTTTAACAGTTAAAGAAGGATTTTATTTTACTTTTTAACCAATATTTAACTTTTCCTGAAGCAGTGTCTTTGAAAAAGGTATGTCTGCTTTTGTGCTTCTGCTTACGAGCACCAAAATGTTTTAGCAGTGTATCACAGGTTTAAACCAGCTCTAATTGCATGGAAGCACTACTGGTTACAACACTACAGTGGAGGAGGAGATGGTGTGACCCTCTAACACTAATGAAGCAAGCAGAAGTCTTATCCTCAAAGTCCTAGACAGTGCCACTTGAGCAGATCTGAGCTCCTCAGACTGAAAATTTGGCTTTTCTTTTTCACATGTTCATTAGTAATTCAACAAAACAAAAACCAGAGAACATTCAGAAGCACATCCAAAGTTAACAAACCTGTCAACTCACAATATCTAAAATTAGAAGTAGGGACAGGGAACTCTGATATTGAGAAATTAATTGATCCTTCCACAAAATAGAAGCCTATTACTGGAAAGTTACTTCCTAGCCCACAAATTTTCAAGTGTCACAACCGTAACAGAAGGATAAAGAATTAGTAATTTCTATTATTTTTCTGCCTGAAAACCATAAAACATAGTATAACAATACCCAAATGGAGTACTTACAGGGTCTCTCAACTCTTCATTGTCTCGAGCTGACGTTCTAGGTATCTTCACCGGGATTTCATCTCCACATTCAGTGTCTGAAGCATTTGGAGACTCTGCTAAATCAAGGAACTCATCTCTCTTGTGACCTCTGAACCTTATTTTGTCCAACTTCTTTAGCATGTTCAGCACTGCACTTTTCTGCTTTACCTTAACATGACGGTTGGAGTCTCTGCAAGATCAAAAAATCAAGAGTATTTTAGAAAGCTTGCAATAAATCAAATTACACACATTCTTATCACTAACTACTCCCTACCACCTTTCAAGTGCCTTTCCATCTTTCAAGTTCCAAATGCCACTGGAGGAAAAACACGCTTAGCTTTCTAACAGGCATTTTTTCCACAGTGTAGGAGATGCATGGTTTGGTTTGCAGGAGCCGATCATTTACATTCTTCCCAAACTATCATGGCCTCTCTCTCCTGGCAGTTTTTCAAGCAAGTCAGAATAGGCAGAAACTAACAACTTGCGCTCCAAAGGAAGATTAGCAAGTCAGTTCCTAACAGGTTACTTGAAACAAAAACAAAGTTTAGCTGATAAGCCAACATTCTTCAATTTGTGATGCTTCTAATCAAAAACAGGAAAATACACCAAGCTTCACACACTTTTAAATTCCTGGACAAACCAGAGCAAAAGAGTAAGGATGCTATCATATCTCACTACAACCTCAGGCTAAGAAAACAGGAAGTACCAAGGGATAACTGAAAAAAGCCAAAGACAGATCCATGCAGAAGACTTCACCAAAAGTTAGACAGCTGAAATAGACCATAAATCATATTCAAACACACTGCCAAAATCCTTAAAATTGCCACAACTGACTATCTTGAATACCCCTGAAATTACACTAGGAGAAACATTTTGCTTTTTAAAAGACAACAGAAGAAAGCTCAATTTATGTGCATAACCTCATTGTAATCACAGGTTTTCAAGACACTGCACTGTATAATTTCTGATTTAAACCAGACTTGCCAAACTGGTCCCATTCAATGAATCACACCCTGTACCAAAGGTCCCAAGCTCCATCTTTAAACAAAACAAAACAAAACAAAAAAAAAACACCAAAAAAAAACCAAAAAAAAAAAAAAAAGGCAAACCCAACAGTTAGTTCCTTGATCTTGTCACTCCAGCAAGCCCCTGCTCTCAGTTTATAACAAAACAGCCACAATTATTTCAGCACACAGATTCATCTGGAGTATGATGCCATGCTCTAGCAAATGGATTTTTTAAAATTTATTTTGAGGCACTTGTTCCTGGTACTACCCTTTTGTCCTCTATGGTCAGCACTACCATCCTCTTCATTAGAAGTCATGCTTAGCTCCATGGCACATTATCCCAGACAACAGGGTGAGATGAAAGTGCAAAGGTAAATTGGAATTCAGACACATGTCACTTCAGGAGGAAAAATAAAGAGCGAAATAGAAAAATCTGTTGCTACCACAGCCTTTGCACCTAAGGCAATTCTCATTCCCTAGGACAAACCTCTTTTCCACAGAGCTCTTCAACTTTCTGTATGGATTCTCCACTTACCCTAACACTTTAGCAGTGACTATTCACACCAAGTTCAAACCAGATCATTCCTTCAAGTATGTCTTCGTTTGCACTTCTGCCAAGGTTTATTAGCACCTTTCAGTTAAACCCAGAAGTTTTAAACTAACACAAACCCCTTACAGTACAGCTGGCAAAAAATAAAAAAAACACAAAATTCTTCCTTTATCAGAGATGCTTAAAGTTGTAACCCTGTGTTTAATCTATTACTTATAGAGAAACACTTGTGATAACTCACACCAAGGTTATTTTCTAAGAACAGCTATTCTTTGAAGTTCTTTTACTTGTCAGAGCTATGCTTAAAATAGAAACACTTCTTGCTCATTCATTGACCATTTGATGAAGAAACTTGTCAGCTATCACATCCAGAAATATCTCTAAGCCCTACTATTAATAGCAACTAGGGAACAAATGGTATGAGGGAAGTTTAAACCTCTGATAAGCACCAGCACAATTGTATCGCTCTCTCTCCCATCACAATGATCTCCATCTATGTTCAAGCAGATTTGCATACCATGTGAGAGACCTACAGCAAAGCAGGTGAAAACCAAATCCTGTCTGTTCATCCTGTCTCTGCTAATGACACAGCAATGCATGGGAGTAACAAAGCATGGCAGAGTGTTACTTCTTTTCTGGCATGGTTGGCAGCCATCAGCCCATAATGATGGAGGACAAACATGCATCCCTCACCTTCTCAATCCCTCTTAGAGATGGAGCAGTTACTGCAGATGAGCACTGCTGTCCTGGACAGAAACAGGAGTCCTCAGCATCCTCCTGTTAAAACCTCATTTATCCACTGCTCCTCAAAGACCAGGGCTGCATCTGGACATCTTTTATAGCCTGGTATATCCAGCACTTCCACAGATGGTTCAAGATCAGAATTCAGCTCTCTTTCCCCTTAGCATAAATTCATATTCATTTATCACACGTAAGAAATGAGAAGCATCCAAAACATCTTGAGACAAAGCCATCTCCAACCCTTACCATCAAGCTTTGAATGAAGACTGAAAAAGCCACAAGGACAGTGAAAAGGCCTACTGGCATAACTGCCAGGGATGGGCACCATTTTGGGAAACTCATCCTAGGATGAGTTTGGGAATTCTCATCCTAGGATGGTTCATGCATTTCAGCCTTAGGTTACAGAATAACCTGGCCAACAGATTACCCATGAACATCTACACCTACAGGCTTTTTTTTACTCAAAAAGCTGATGATTTACCCCTACGTATGTTACCACCTAGACTTTTAAAAAGGCAAACCTTTAATTAAATCACTCCACTGAATGAAGTCAGCATATATTCTGATTTGACAGATATGCTATGAGGGTTAATATTTTTAAAGGATTATTCAGTAGGTTAACCATTAGAAGAGGACATAGTAGAGAAACACTCCAAGGCATTTCTGAAGTGCTTGAAGTAAAAGAAGCTGGTTTATAAAAATATTTTCAGTTAAAATTTAAAAATAATAAGATCATTTTGTCTAAAAATTGTTTTGCATGTACCAGGTTCCCAAATTACTTACAGTTACTTTACATTAACCTAAGCAGAAATGTAAGCTTGCCAACAAGCTTCTATGAAAACTCATTATCTGGCCTCCAGCCAAATGCTGGATTTAAGACAGGCTTTTTATGTCAGCAGCCTGTTCCTGCAACCAGCAACTTTTTTTCATGGTGACATTTCAGCAGTTTCACTAGAAAAAAAGATTCTTGGAGATTCTGTATTCCAACTGACTTGAATCAAATTTAGATAAGCTTGAGGAAGCTTTTGTAAAATGAAAGACCAGAATCTTAACTAGAATTGAATTTATTGTAAAATACAGTAACTAAGTAACTAAATATCAAACCACTTGCTTCACCATCATAGCTATTCATCCCTCACCTTCTCCCAGCTACCTATCCTGGACCCATCCCTACCCAAATACCCATTCTGAGCTCAGCTGGTTCAGCTGTGAGTTTCAAGCTGTTTCTAGGAACTCCCCAGACCCACTACATCAAAACCACCATGCAACTCTGCACATGAGGAGCTCAGAGTGCAAAGGCAGATCCACATCTCACTCTGCTTTCAAACTAACCATTAACAAATACTATAACACTCAAATAAAAATACAAGTATTTTAACTCCATGCATTTTAAACACTGCCATTTCCCAACACTGTCATACATGTGACAATAATCAAGTGGAAAATGTCTGTTTTTTCCATGCTTAAAAAGCCTCCTGGCTAAAATAACCTTTAAAGATTTTCTTTTTAATTGCCATTAATATCTACCAGTTAACACAATTCCTTCAAGCCTGAAGCTTTATTGCTTTTACAGAGGGCCAGGGAAGAGATGACTTTATTGTGACCTAATATGTAAAGCTCTCAAACAACTGTAAGATCTTTATTTTAAATTAATATATCAAGACACAAAAAGCAAAATCAACATAAACTCACATTCCAAATTTATAATAACAACAGAAAAATCAAGTTTTCCCAAACTTTCACATAAAAATCATAAAGAGATTTACAAGAAATTTTTCAGCCTACATTTATAGAGAGGCTTCAGTAAGCAGAAACCAGCTTCCAGGGAATATTGACAGCCACCCCTGCCGTCTGGAGGGACTTGCTTATGAGATGTGTTCCTGTGGACAGGAACAGCCCTCCCACCCCTTCATGCCACTGCTACCCCATTTCTACTTGTGCATGAACGTGGAAGGGGCTGGGATGCAGAGGGAACTCAGGAAAGTGCAGTACCCAATGCACCACTGCTGTCTGAAAGCTGCCTTAACTCACCCCAGAGTCTCCTACAAGTAGTTTTTAGGTTTTGGTTTTCTGTTATTGCATTTAGTTTTTACACAAGTACGGTCTGTGGCCTGGCAGACCTGGCGGGGACACAACAGCTAAATCTTCACGTGCACTTTTCAGAGAAAGGGCTCTGCTTCGCAACAGAGGGTTCAGTCAGTTTTCCTTAGCTGTTAACAAAACACAAACCTGCTACACCAAGTCAAACAGCATTGACTCAGCAAGTGTTAGTCTGGAGCCTGAGGGAAAACAAACAGAGAAACCACTTAAAACATCATGGATGAATTGCATCCCAGGTCAAAAAGGCCCTACAAGACTATGACACAGTACAGTAACCTTCACGGCATTCGTGTTCATTTTAGCAGAAAAACAGCTTTTCAGAAAGCTGTAGATGACCTGAAAATCTAGCATACCCCTAGTTCCCATCTTTACATTCCATCTCCATGTTTTCCTTTCATTCTCAAAATACATTTCTGCAGAAGTCCAACATAAGAGCCCTGATATTCAAGAAAAGCCAGGCTGTGTGGATGAACAAATACAGACATTGTTGTCAACACCAGGACATTTTGGTCTTATCATGAGGAAGGGATGTGCAAACCGAGGGCGTGGAAAGTATCAGGATTACTTTTGGTATTACTTCTACACTGAAATGCTCCTGAATAATATCCTGAGAGTTGACGGGAGAGCAGTAACACAAGACAAATTCAATCCATCCACATACACTGAAAATTAAGCTTGGTGCATTCTTTTCTAGACATGTCTAACTAAAACTGGAAGGAAAAACGAGTATATCTAAGCCTAATACAGATGCAGAGTCCTCTGTATAATGTTCTGTGCAAAAAGTTCCCTCTTGCTACATGATTTTTTCCCTCCAGTTTCTCATTTTAATGAATGGAATCTCATTTCAAGGCACTTTCTGAACATTTCGTACTCATTAATATTTAAGCAACTAACCAGAGAAAGATCAACTGTGCTAGAGAGCTCCTCATCTGCTCAGCTTTTCACAGAATCACAGAATGGGTCAGGGTGGAAGGGACCACAGTGGGTCATCTGGTCCAACCTCCCTACTCCAGCAGGGTCATCCTAGAGCACAGGGTAAAAAAAAAGGATATTTTTCTTCCCCCTGTGCACAGACTTCTCCCAAACTACTCTCCAGAAGGCTCACATCCGTGAAGAAAGCTGAACTTTACCCACAGCACCCCTTGCTGAACAACAGGGAATGGTTTTGCAAAGGTGAAGTTGGCACCTTTCAAGAAAACTTTACATTAAACTCGACTCAACAAGGACATTTAGCAGACAGAAGGGCCAGAACTCACACTCAACACAGCCCTTTCATGAACAGCCCCAATATGAGATTGAGCTCATCCAGGACAATACATTTTAGGTTCTCAGTATAGAATGATGTCATCATTTGTCACTGGAAACCAAGACTGCAATACTTTGGGCCAAACATTCATTTGGATTGGCCAAGAGCAGCTTACAAACACTCTCTGAAAATTATATGCGTTGCACAAGTGCCCTCAATTTCTGACATCAACAAACATGCAAACAAGTCTTCAAACTGAGCTCTCCCCACACTCATCACAACAGGTTCATCCTGAAATAATACTCCCTGCCTCAGCGTCAGTCTGGTCAAGTCTTCCTCCAATTACATCACCCTTGGCTTCAGAGTCATAACATACCCAGAACAAACTCCTTTCTGGTTTTGAGTAACATCTACTAAAACCTCCTTTTAGGGCCATGAATCCTTAAAACTCTAGGAACAGACTAGACTAGACAGGGATAGACTAGACAGACTAGGGGGATGGACTCTGGAGGGTTGTTTTATTCATGATGGATGAAGTTATCAGGCTACCTTTGAAGAAACATTATGCTTAGTAACTCAGGATTATTTTGCCTTCAAGTTTGAAGGGAGATGAACAAAAAAACCCCACCAGAATCACCTTCTCTGTCTTACAGACTTCCAGCAAAAGAAACACTCAGTTAACAGAGTCTGGAAACCACCAGGAAGTTGTGCTTTGGTGTCGCAGACTTAAACAGATGCAGCTATTAATTAAGCATCAACTCAAACAATTTGAATTGTCCACTGACTGGGAGGAAGAAGGGAGGAAGCAAAAAGTGGAGAGCTGTGTAACATGGTCTGTGGTTCAATATGGGGACTGGAGAAGGAAGTTCAACATACAGACCTCAACTGCCACTGGTGAGGTTGTCACAGCAACCATAATGCAGCTTCATGAATATACATTACACTAAAATCTATCTTTTTTTCCCCAAAAAGAGAGTAACGAGTCATTCAGCTCACGGCATTAAGCTCCCTGGGAGACAAATCAGGACTGCACAGTAAAAGTGACTTGTCTTCAAAACCTTCAGCTTCACTGCTGCAAACAAAAGGGTTGGGGGAAGAGGGGAGACAGAACATGGTGGCTTGGGGCTGTAGGGTTCTCTTCTGTCCCTTCCTCATACAGTACTTCACACATATTTGGCAAAAATGTTTATGCAAACATTCCCAAAATGAGCTGCTCAGCTCCTGCACAGTTGCAGTCCTTAATCCCTCAAGCACCTGGGTGGGGACCAGCCCTTCAGTCAGCCAGAGGCTGACCCTCCACAGAAGGATGGAGGAGGGGCAGCTGCTGCTCAGTGTCCAAGAGAACTGAAACTGGGGGCCTTGACTTGACCACCACTGGAAAATTGTGGGTGGACTAGCTCACAAAAAAAGAAAAATCCAAAACCTACCACACACACCTACCTATCCAGATTGTACCCAATGGGTCAAGGAACAAAAGCCAGTAATTGTTTCCACTGAGTATCTTTGCCCTTAACTCCCCACTTACCCTAACACCTCTTCTGCTATCATAGCCACCATACACACTTCTGTCATCGTGAAACCTCTATCTCTCATTGTGAAACCTGAAATTAGGAAGCTTTGCTAAATTAATTTGTCTGTAAATTGACAATTTTAACTCCCAAGCAGGAAGATAAAACTCATTTTTCCTCAGGGCGCCTTTGTGAGAGAAAATAAAAGTGAGACGCTGACTATGCCACCAGAAGAGCTGCACAAAAAGCCTTGCATGAAGACTGTGCCTGCAGAGAGGATCTCCAGCAGCATGCATGGACTGGAGGAGCCACCAGCTCAAGCCATGACAGATATCCCGTGACATGGGATGGCATGTCATGATAAAGGCTATTGCTGACATGAACTTCTCCCTTCCTGGTCACCCACTGGGTCCTCCTTTCTCCCTGCTGTGTTCCCATCCCAATCCCAAAGGAGCCCAGCAAAGCCTGAAGCCCACTTGATCACAGAAGGGAGCAACCCCATAATTTCTGCCACAGCCTTTATGTCATTTGATCACTCATGCAGTTTATCAGCTCATTGCTGAGCAGCTAATTTTTGTGTTTGTTTTCTGGCAAGGTCAGTCTAATCAGAGCAGAGAGGGATGCAGTCTCACTCAGGAAAGCACAGACTACTGAACAGAAAATGTTTGTGGTGGTGGGCAGAGGGAGAAAGCATCCTTTTACAGCAGCCACCTGCACTCAAATGAGGTTAAACAACTGCAAAGTTTCACCCTAAAGACAGGGTTTATGAAGCTGCCACAAGGCACATTTCAGATATTGGATGCCAGAGCTTCAGTCCCTACTCTGAAGGACAGGGAAGAGTTTGTCACAGCTTGGCATTGACAAAAGGCTTTTTTCTGCTTCCTTGCTCTGAGTTTTGTCTACTAGTCAGGGTAGAGCTGAGGGTGCAGACAGGAAGATGAACATCACCAGTTTAGCAAAAGCCTTTGCATAGAAGAAGGTTCAGGCAGCTCAGAATTGGAAGGGCTTCCAGCAGGTAAGAAGCTGGGGCACACAGCAAGTGCTGCCCTAAGCAAGCACAACTTCTGCCTATAAAAACAGATATATGGGGGTGACAAATGGGAGAGAAGGACAGGACAGAACACAGGGTAAAATTAAGCTGTCACTGCATTTATATCCTCTTCCACCGTTCAAATGGAAACTGTAGCAAGTCTAACTCGACACAACACTCACAATAATGCTGGTCTTTTACAATCTACTTAAAAATAAATTTTAAAGTCAGAAGTACATATACTGGTAGGAGCATCTTATGCAGACTAATAAGTTTATTAAGAACGTAATTACTGACTGTTAAGAAAAAGCGTGATCCCTGCCAGCTCTGAAGAATTTTGATTCTATCCCTTCAAGTTAAAAAAGGGCAAGTTACTAAGACCTCTTTGATGCCAAGTTTTTCATTATCTCAGCTGTATGTTTGTCATCTTCAGAGGGCAACTACAGATAAAACAGAAAATGAAGGTACTTCTAAGAAAAAATACACTGTAGAAACGAGCTGCAATGCAAGTGTAAAAAGATACTTTGAGAACAGCTTTCCAAGGTCTACACAGACTGGCTTGGTCCTAGCAGGTATTTCTTTGAGAGGACTCTCAGAACTAAGTACCTCATCAGCTCAGGGTGTCTCATCATAGCTCACTCAGCAATCTATGAAAACAGAGCCAAGGTACATAACACTGTCCAGTTCTGAAGAATGTCCATGCACTCCTCTTTGTTTGTTGTGTCTATAAACAAAGATGTAGCCATGTGAAGCAGGACACAGCTCTAAGGACGGCAGCCTGACGAATCTCCACTGTTCACGTACACCCACAGCACAGCTGAGAGCACAACCAGCGCTCAGGAGAAGCCCAGCCCTCACCAACCTCTGCACCTCGCACATCTGAGAAACACTTCCCCTTGGCCACAGTGCCAAGCCTCCTGTGCATCACCATTTCAGGGCAAGGCCATACAGAAGGAATTACTCAAGCTAACAGGCAAAGAACCCCAGACCTACAACTGCTGCACTACATACGCAGTGATAAAAGGAACCCCGTACCTTTCTGACATTAGGAAAGCGCAGGGCCAGGTTCATACTTCCCAAATCACATACCTAGCAGGGTACTCCACTGAGAACAAGACTAAGGGCCAGAGTACAGCAAGATGGTCTGTTTTGAGGGTCTTCCCTCAATTTAGGGAGACAATCCAGTAGAAGCCGACACCGGAACTTTATGAGTATCCAGTTAACATGAAACCATCCGGATCCAAGTGTACAGTGAGAGATTTCCAAGACGCAGTGATTTTGTGTACAACACTTTGCAACTTGTTCTTCTGAGTTTTGACTATCCTACTGCTGATCTGAGAATTCATCAACCTTCTGAAATGTGAATGTTGCAAAAAAATCAAGTGTTTCAGTTATGCTGACTACAAAAATCAAAAGACATACATGGCTGAGGAAAAGAACTGAGCATTTTATCGAACACCAGTAGCTCTCCAACTGCTACGCAGTTACAAACATAATGTTAATGCATTAACGACTTTTAACTTCTCCCCTTGTGGTTAAATACAACATTGCTGTTCCATGAAGAACTACAAAGACATAGCTAGCACATGCCAATTACAACCATCAATGTAATTCAGAATATTTTATTTTCTTCCTATATACTGGCCCAGAGCTTACAAAGAATGTGTATAATCCCCAAATCAGCTCATTCTATTCCTTGTCCCTTTCTCCCAACAAAAACCTGGAAATGCTTCAGAAGTTTGTGCTACAAGTACACGAGAAAGGGAAGGGGAAAAAAATTAGAATACACCATGAATTACACAAGTTTTTAGTGTTATAATTACTCATCATGTCAACCTCTAAATGTAGGGGCATAACATACTGTGTAAAAACTTGAATAAATAATGTGTAAAAGGACAGGCATTACACACAAAGATGGGATTTATCAGACTAAGTTAAATGAAGGAATACCACAGAAAGATCAGGTTTTATACATGAAGTCTGGCTTCAGGCATCAGCTTAATTTCTGGCACTGTCTGTACTATACAGCCACTTGTAAAAGCCACATAAACTATTCCTTGAAATCTTACCACAGAGTAAAAAAGTCAAGGTCAAGTTCCCACCAGACTGACAGCAGCTCTGCTGGAAAGCAGCGCTCTGGAAAAGAGCCTTCTTCATTCCACCCACACAGCTTGTCAAAAGATGAGAGAGATATTTTACTCCACGTAGAAGAGTTAGGAAATAGCAGGGGAAGTTGTGTGACACAGGAAAGCACCGAACTTGGTCTCTAGTTATCACAGACCCCTCCTGCTTTGCTCCTGACTGCAACCCTTTATGTAAGTCCAACTGCACTGCTGTTACATTTGCTGTAAAAAGAAAGAAATCACTGTACCCGAAACACGGTTTTGATATCTGAACTGCAATTACTTGTTTAAATAATTAACCCAGTGAAATGGCAGGCTCCAGACTGAAAGGCCCTGCTGCTCAAGGTAATCTTCCTTACAGGAGCAAACCTCTATTCTCTTACATTTCAAACTGCATCATTCCCACAGGAACCAGAATATCTGTTCTTTGTCCCCATGCTTACAATAGAAATCCTAAATTTAAAAAAAAAAAAAAAAAAAACAAACCCCCAGCTAGTATAGTCATACCAGGGAGCAGAGGGTACAGTCCTGTGAGAAACTAGATCCCTAAGGAATAGAACCACAATCCTGCAAGTTCGCTCTTTTGCTGAATAAACTGCTCAGGGCTTCTGCCAGAATTGCAGATCTTTCAGTTCACGTGTTGACTTCAAAATGCTTTAGACAATAAAACTTAGTAGAAATCTCTGCTATGAAACCTGATTCTTCCAAGAAGCAGCTGCTGTCTGGGTATCTCCTCCACACTCCTTCCCAGCAACCTCTGCCTGTAGGATCAACTGCTGTCAAAAAAGCCAATTTGGGTGATACCACTAACTGCTCCAAGAAGAGGATTTAAGATGGACACCAGTCCAGCCCAGGAAAAGGCTGCCAGAGATGCTTAGCCCTAGTGAGAGTTAAATAGGCAACTGATGGAGAAGTATGAAGGTGAGGCTGAGCAAAGCACATCCCCTCACCCCACCAACAGGTACAGATGGAGACCACAGCCTATGAACAAGTAGAATAACCTCAGAAAGAATGATGGAGGAGGGAGGGAGGGAGGAAAAAAAAAAGACATTACTGAAGTTTCCCATGCATTCTTGTATTTTCTCCCAAATTTTATTAGTTGAGAAAACCTATTTCATTTTGCAAACAAAACCAAAATAACTCATCACTCAAGACACTCAACACTGCTGGAAACGAGCTCCAGCCAGCAATCATATCCCGCTCATCTTCACACACACACAGAGCAGCTCAGCTCCCCACCTGGAGCAGCCTGGCACACACGCATGGCTGGCACAGGAACAGGGACAAAAGATGGAGATGTGTGGCCACATTCTATGAGCAATTTTGAGGTTTCCTTAAAGCATGAATAGAGCCAAGGAAAACTAAAGAAAAAAATGCATAATTTCAAGGAAACACAGTAATTATGCTTTACATATGTCTGTAAGAAAGATACAAAGCCTCTTCCTAACAATGAACCAAACAGCTGAGGTTATTACCATAAGTGTATCCATTCATACCAATTTGGTCATATTTGTAAAAAATTAATGTTCTAATGGTGCTTCTCATATTCTATTGCCTCATAACTGCAGAGGACAAAAAGTTATGCACATAAGCTAACAACAACATTTCTGAAGCTGCTTGAAACAAATGGAACAAGATTATCTTAGAGCAAGTCTTTAAATAAACCAGGGCATATCAACAAACCAAACTACACTTCTCTGCAGAGGGGGAACCTGCTGCTGGCATCACCCCCAAAGTATTCATATGTATGCTAAGTGGCATTTCTCCCAAGAGAAGCCAGGTTCTCTCTTGAGACAGCCATACTATCAAGTTTTCCACCAGGTTTCAACATGAGATGTACTGAACACATGGAAAAGGAAAAAAAAAATAACTGCCAGATCTGTCTGTTTGATCCCAAACATGGGGTAACACATGAATCCAATGGTGTCTGCACTTCATGGATCAGCTTTTTGGTTTATTAACCAAGCCTGTAAAAGCACTCTAAATTACCACACTTTTTGCATGCTCTATTACAAAAAAAAACCCCAGTACTTTCTTGTCTCAAAATGTCACAGATACAACGCAAAGCCTGTCAGGCTGCTAAAATAATCCAAACCCAATGACAGCAAATAGCAACCTGGCACATGTTGAGCCTTCAGACTCAAAATAGATTTAAATTAACACAAAGATAGCAGAAGACAGTTTAGTAACAAAGTGAAGAAACCAAACGAGAAGAAATAAGATTATATCAGTCATCATTTCAATCAGACCAAACAAGTTAAAAGCCAGCTAGAGGATGGCATTTACGTCTGCCTCTAAGGCTGGGAAGAGGGCCAGAATCACACTCCTTGATCTGACTTATTTATGCCATGCTGACACTTCAGCTGGCAATGATTAGGGTCCAAAGGTCAAAGTACTGGGAGGCAGAGAGCCATGTACACAGGGTGTATCTTTCCAGGCACTCATGTCTGGGAAGCAAGGGGCAGAGAGGGAGCCACAGTCCTTGCACCCATCCACCTACCTGCCACCATAAAACCACTTCAGCTGGGCCCATTTCACAGCTGCCTCAGTTCACAAAGGAGATTTCTGGAGAGATCCCACCTCTCTTCATCCAGCCACTCCTTCCAAATGATTTGATGTTTTTCCAAGTCAATGCCAGAGAAGCCAGTAGTGGCTCACATTAAAACTGAGGCTATGTCACCAGCTGAAGGCCGGAGACCACCCACAGACCTCCAAAGACCTCATGAAAACTCCTTAAAGAATGTGGGGACTGAGTATAAATGAAGGCAGAGAGCAACATTTTTGGCACCTCTGTCAGTTTCTTAACCGGGATTTCTTCCAGCTCTAACTTATTCCAAATTACTTAAACAATATTCACGTATTTAAATCTCGGAATTTTAAAACCTAAACCATAGATTTCACTTTCCAAGAAGGATCCCAAAAGCTGAATTAGAAGTCAGGCTCAAATTCCAGTATAGGGATATCAAGCCTTTTGTTTATAACACACAAATGTTTTAACAGATACAGTCTCTCAAATTCTTGGAAACTTGGAATCCTAAGACTTTTTGCATTAATGTCAGAAGTATACTCAATACTGCAGAATATGATGGAACCACTGAACTGAACTCCCACTAACCTCTGACTTGCTTACATGATCAGCATAAAAGTTTTTTTTAAATAAAAAAAAAAGAAAGAAAAGAAAAAGTCACACCACATTATTCTTGAATGATTTAGGGATCAACAGAGCAATATATGCCCAAAAGCAAATTACAAAACATCAAATTTGGTGAAGGGAAAAAAAAAAGGAAAAGAAAGATGATATATTTGGATGTCTTTGTTGTAGACATCTGGAGCTTGCATCCAGCTGCAAGATCTAGGCAGGCAGACTAAACTTGACCAGGGACTTGGGATGGCTGAAAATGGGAGTCTGCTCTAAACAACACCTTAGTCTTGGAAGAAGAGCTGACAAGTAACAGGGACCGGCTGTCTTTAGCATGAAAAGAAAAGCTGTAAATATACAATGAAAGGATAGCTCATCTCCTACGGATACCGCCAAACCATTCTATTTATTGGATGGTACAAAAGCTTCAGAAACTAAACAGCAGTTTTAGTCAGGGACTGTTCTAACTTTTAATTGCTGCACTCAACTTTGATGCCCCACACCATACCAGGGACCTCAGGGTTTTCAAAAGATGTATTGTAACAAGCAAAATAAAAACCTCTCCTTACTAAAACCCTTCCTTCAAAAGAGGCAGGCATGAAAGCAAGTCTTTCCAAATTAAAAGACTGTTTTCTAGTAAGTGTGAAGGTTTCTGAGCGCCCAGGAATCACAACTGACACCGGGATCAGGAAGCTGGCTTGGATTTGTATATAACCAGCACTAAGAACTTTGACCAAGAGCTCACATACGCACAGAAAAAAAGTCTTTCGATTTGGTATATAGTTAACAAGCCTACAGAAGAGGTCAGACCAATTCATACTGGCATTCTTACATAAGGGTGCACACTGGACTATAATCACATTGCTAGTTATGACTGCATTCTTCAAAACTTTTACTTTAGAAGTTGAACCTACTAGTAAGTCCATATTTAAAAACAAAAACAAGCTATTCTAATTATCAACTTGTAAGAATGAAAACCTGCACGCTTGTAGCTGATCTACCTCAAGAGCTCGTGTCTGGTGCTTCCTCCATGGTTCAGAAACCACGCAAAACCATGCAAAACCATGCAAAGCACCTGTTTCCTAAACACATGTCCCATTCCAGATACTGAGCAATCTGTGGTCATTCAGTCATCTTCAAGGTCAAACCCCTTCATAGTGTTTCCAGCAAGCATACGTGTCTTTAACTGACTTTTCTTCTGACTTTCACAAGAATGTAGTATTAACCCATAGAAACTAAACCACTCGTTAAAAAGTTCTAGAAAACATCACTCTGTGTAACTACAAACACTGTTCTGCTGGAGCTTCTGAAATGAAAAGAGGAAGTAAAAAAAAGCAAGGAAACAAGGAAACAAACACTTTTTTGTGTCAGTCTATGCAGCATTTTTAAAACTCATCTAACACAACTGTTCAGCAGTTAAATATGCACACAAAATATTTTGTTCAATGAATGAGGTCTGCTGTACTTTCATATTAGCTCCCAGACGTTATTATGAACTTTTAGCCAGATGAGAAGAAAGCCTCCTTCAGGGTAAAACAAACAGCTGTAGTTTGCTTCAGACAATAAGGAATATAAACTGCATGGAAGGATTTTCCATGATTTAAATGTCACCAACAATAGACTAATGAGTCACAGACAACAGCTTAATACTTAGAACTTACTGCTAAAGAAAACCATATTTATGCAATTTCAAAGTATGACTAACAAAACACAAAATGCATTTTGAATAGATGCCTGTAGTGTCTCAAACCAGGTTAGCTGTATGCATCCAAGGGAAACTCAAAGTGGATACTGGACACAGCCAGGCTTGCACTGCACCAGGAAAATGGGACTGAAAATGTCAGCCATTGTTTCATACTCAAAAAGCAGATACTGTCCTTGCCTCCTTTAAGAGGACTTCAAGGGCCAGAGAGCTACACCAAGCAAAATCAAACTGCTAAACAAAGTAAGCTCCACAGTCCTCCAGTAAAATATTCCAAGAAATGGTATTTGAGCTTCATTTATTTTCAAGAGGGATAAGTGATTCAGCATTTAGAGGGAATCTTTGTTGGCAGTGTCCTCAAACTGGGGAAAGATTGCTACTGGAAGAAATAGGAAAGAAGCAGAAGTAGCTTCACAAAAAGTTTATTTGCTGTAAAAATATTGCCCAATATAGTTTTCTGGAACTATCCCACATTATTCCTATGACTGAAAGTAAAAAGAGCTGTTGAATGCATCTACAATCATAAGTCCCACAAGCAATTCTGCCAGGGAGGGAAGACAGTTTTTCAAAAGGCTGAGACCCTTCATAAGTATCAAAAACTTTCATATTCAGAACATTTCTTCCAAACAGAAAAGGTCTTGCTCCAGATAATCTGGAAGAGAACAGAGTTCTCATTTCTGCACTGTTTTGAAAACTCTTGACATTAGTTTTATTTACTGCAAGTTTCCAGGAAGCTCTTACACCTGATGAAAATCTTTCAAGCACAGCACCTTGTAGCAGCTGGAAGTTCTCCTAAAGGATCAACGTGTCCAACCACACTGTTCAGGACTTGCTGGGAAGGGCATTCCCCACTGCACAACCACAGGTGATGCCACAGAGCTGCTGAGACCATAGACACTTGGAGCTATTTTCTGGGTTACTTTGTAGATTAGCTTTTAAAGGAGTGTGAGATATTGGATAAAAACACTGCAGAAGTCCAAGGAATTATAAACTTAATCTAACTGTAATAACACCTGCAAGTGGTTTAATGCTTTGAAAAGTCAGGCTACAAAAAGAATATCTTCAGACAGACTGCGCTTTTTCCTACTCCTTCCAATGACACGATCCTTGCAGGGTGATGGAAGTCTTAGAAATCTACAGAGATGGTTTCTACTGTTACCTGATGATCCCATCAGTCCAAAGACATCGTAGTCTAAGTCCCATGTGGATGCTTTGGATGTTTTGCTGCTCCTAAGTTCCACATTTCACATTTGCCTTTGCTCCACACAAACAGGATGGCAGCTGCTGGGAATCAAACACCTCAGCTCAATACAGCAAGGTACATGCAAGCAACTCCTTTGGCACTACTCCCTGTCTCACAAGGGTAAAGGTGAGCAAGAGAGCCGATGAAGAAAGCCCCTAACACAAAAATGAGAGAGGATCATGGTTTGCAAATCATCTTGCACTTGATTTGAATCAGGTAAAGGTCATGCTCATCAGGGCCATGTAACTGCAAGGAATACCACACTGAAGGTATGCTGTACTTCATCTTTGGATACTTAAAATGCTTTTTTTTTCCCCTGTTCCAACCTGGTATCTCATTGCAATAGTTGTGCATTTCACAAAGCACTCAAGAGCCCAGGCTATTGCTCCCTGCACTCCCAGAATGGGGTATTGGTATTTTCAGACTGGTCTCTGCTGCTAAGATCACTAAGACTCAAAGTGGACATCCCATTCTCTCCAGACAATACAGAAAGCATAAACTCGCCCATTTTCTGGGTTATCCCTGGAACAAAATCTGATACTGGCAGTGGTCCCACTACTACAGAAGTGTCATGGGAAGCAGCTTTACCCAAAGCACACAACCATACAGTTCGCTGGATTCTGATCTGGAGCAAATTACAGTAAATCATGGGGCTTAGACACTGTGAGAAACAACCACTCACTTTACAATTTTAAATGTTTATTAAACCTCAAAAAACACAACAGAAATATCATCCCCTAACTGCAAGAGCAAATCATATTGCCCATCTATAAAAGACACCTTCATCAGTCCTAACACAACTAGGTGGGTCCCTGAAGCTGTACAGCTACAGGCATCACCTGACTCTAAAACAACATGGGAAAAAATTATATCCTCATCAGGCTTGTAACACAGCAGCAGGGACTACTCAAAGTGAAGTCCAAAAAACACCTACATTTTAAGAGATCCTTCTCCAGACACTTCACATTTCCCCACCACTATGGCTATGACACTCCTGAAAAACTGCTGACAGCTAGAAATCTGCACACCTCTCTGCAGCCCTGTGACACTTCCCAGGAATTACAACATGCTTTTAACCTTGAGAAGTGCAGCAAGGTATTTTAAAGCAGTTACTGTGCACACCTGGGAATGCAGAGAAGAGATCCAGAGAGAAAGAAAGAAAAACATGCAAACCATTTTCTGAATGTAGGAATGTGGAGCCTCAGGTAGTAAAATACAGAGTGAGAGGCTGGAGGACTTTTTTTTCTGAAGGTATCTCTAGAGCTAAAATTCTCTTAAGAAGTCAGCTTTTTCATACACATTTCTAACTTAAGAAGTCAGTTTTCAAAATTTAAGCAAACTATAAACTTTAATTTATTAATTAAATCCTACCCTGAGAGCATCTAAAGATGCTTGTGTGTAGCCTTCACTGAAAAACCCAGTACTAATTTTCGATCTCTGAAAATTGGTCAGTTTCCAAACCAGTGAATTTGATATGTTCTGTATGTCAGTAACCCTGATACCTGACATGAATATTGAAGGAACAAGTGGCTTTTACAACATGGTAAAATGCCAAGCATTAGTAATGCTGGGTACCAGTACAAACTGCTGATAGTCCTGTCAAGAGATCTGGTCAGACAGTTTTAGCAGCTGGAAACTAATTGCACTCAGTCATTAATTGCATGCATAAGGCCAGCATGAAGATTATGTTTTTGTTCTTTCCAATTAAGGTACGTACAGACCTCTCATGTTGTGAAGTTACTTTTCAGGGGGACACTAAGAAAATTTGAAAGGTGCCTATTAACCACAATATTTGGACACAGAGAAGGCAAGCAACTGCCAACTGCTTTTTACACATGATTTTGCTATATTCTTTAAAAACCTTCAAAAAGTCCTATCTTAACCAACTACACATACCTACATTAACAGACGGGGACACTTAATGGTAAAGAAATTAGCAACCCCTCTCAAAGATTTTGATGCAAAACCCAAGGATAAAGTGTTATTTTGTGCTTTATGCCTTTTTCTTGTCTTCTCTGCCTCCTGTCTACGACCACTGTTAGCAGCATTACACCAATATCTTTATTCTCCACCTAGAAGTGCTCACCTAAAAATAGACACCCTGTTGACCTAAAAATAAAGCCCCTGCTTACAATTTCTGCATTTAACATCAACTGCAGAATTACCCATATATGCACACAGCACCCATCCAGCCTTCCCTCAGTTAAGTCTACAGACAGCTGCTCACCTCCAGGCTCATCTCTGGGGAAATGCACTTATGCAGAAGGTGCCCATGGGTCAGGCAGCTCAGCCCCAACACAGCACGAGGGTGGCTGCTGGAGAACCAAACCAGCCCACAGCAGGAATGTGCCCTCACAAATGTAAGCACACGTTCATTATAAGCTGCAATGAGCTCTGTTTCAGACAGGAGTCTGTATCAACATGCCCCAAAAACACATGTCCCCATGTGACTCAGCATCCAATGGTTATGCTTATTAGGAATGTGCAGCCAGCAAACCTAGTCATAAATCCCTTAATCACAGGTCAAAAGAGTTGTCAAAGCCTGCACTGATGGGATCAGGAAAATGGTGAAGGGTTTTAAACAAGGAACATCAACTCCTATGAAAAGGCAAAAGCACTCAGAAGCTGTATCAGTGATTTACAGCACCAAAGTGACCTCTTGGACCTTCATCCAAAAAAAACACGTGCACAATTTACTTCAGAAGTTTCTTATTTTTAAAGCATTCTGGGAAACACGAGGCCACAACTGTAGTATTGTGCCCAGTTCTGTGGGCCCCAGCACAAGGGATACATGGACATACTGGAGATAGTCCAGCAAAGGGATTGGAGCATCTCTCCTGTGAGGAGAGGCTGGGAGAACTGTGACTGTTCAGCTTGGAGAAGAGAAGGCTCAAGGGGAGGATTTTATAAATGTATATAAAAAGCTGAAGGGAGGGTGTAGAGAGGACAGAGCTGGGCTCTGCTCAGTGGTGCCCAGTGATGGAGACAGAGGTAAAGGGAAGAAACAAACACAGGAAGTTCTCTCTGAACATCAAGAAACACTTTTTTTACTGTCGAGGTGACTAAGAATTTGCACAGGCTGCCCAGGAAGGTTGTGGAGTCTCCATCCTTGGACATACTCAAAAGCCATCTGGACTTCTCCCTGAGCAGCCTGCTTCAGCTGGCTCTGTTTGAGCCAAGGTTTGGATCAGGTATCTCCAGAGGTCCCTTCTAACCTCACTCATTCCATCATTCTGCAAAATAAAAAGATGAGTTCTCTTTAATTACTGATGAGACTCCTAGATCAAGTTTTAAAAGAATACATCAAACTTCATCTAACGTGTCTACAGGCGAAGTGTTCTTCATGGATCATCACAGAAAACTTTCTGCACTAACCTGGGATTTATAGGAAGCTGCAACTAAATGGAATTTCAGTTTTTATTAAAATGAAAGTTAGTTTTTAAACTTAGAGACAATTTTAAGTATTCTCAAGGCATGTTTAGAGAATATTACCTGTGGGTTTTTTTCCTCATTAACACAGGCAACTATTAAACATATATAGTGACCCAAGATGCAAATAAAAAAGATTTTTCAATCCAAGTGAACAAGTTGTGAATTTTTACCTTCCATTACCCTCAGACACAAAAAACCTGCATTTTCAATCATTTACGCACCTCTGAAGATCTCATCTTGTAAGCCAGGGAATTAAATTTACTGCTCCCAGAGCATGCACCAGGGAAAGGACTGGATGTTCAAGAGAGAAGGGGAAACCCAGCAAGTGTGCTCCCACCCACAAATACAGTACTTCTGATTTGCATCTGATAACTGCTCTTTCAGTTTAGTCAAGACAAGAAGATTTACTGTGCAAATGAAACCATACTATTAAGGTGAAGAAAAACATCCAGAACCTACTCTCTCTGAAGACTACAGAGCCTGTTAATATTTATGAAGTCTGAAGGAGCTTCAAAGACTCTTTACTTCATTTTCTTATGTCATAACAAAAAGCAGCACTAAGTCATTAAATTTTAAGGGGAGTTCACAACTAAACTGTAAGTCTTTTAGTAAATTCTGACCTCTAGGAAAAGGTCTAAACTAATTTCTTTGGTTTGTGCGTGTCCTACAGCAATGGCAATGAACACAAGGTGCAAAGAGGAAACCTGCAAGTTCAGAAACTTCAAAGACCAAAAGGCATGAAAACCTCAAAGCACGCAACATTATGACTGAGTTGTATTTCTGTGCACAGATTATTTCATGGATTAACCTGCCAGGTTAAGGGCAGTGGGCAGAAAGAAAATCTGTTTTGAAAAACCCTGATGAAGCACTTACTGTCCAAAGCTTTCCCTCTGATCAAACACTGTGTCATAAAAATAACACATTAGAGAAAGTGATCTCTCCTCCTAGCATGGATGCTGCCATGCAGATATTCTTTAGCTGCAAAAAATGTGTGTAGGAAAGAAATGGAATCAGTGTTACAGGATAAAGCTAGAAAATTGCGTACTTTATTTGAGCCTGACGCAGGCTTGGACAAGACAGCCTCCAATTCAAGATGACAGAATTCTATGAATACTGGAGTATTTTGGCTGTAGCCAGGGCTTTCAGGACTTTGAATTTAGCGAGTATCATTACACAGCCTGATAAATACTGGGGGTAATGAGAGGGAGGAAGAGACCACGACAAACCATTGAATATCTACATAACTTTAACCCAAAAAAATTAGTGAGGTATACATTGCCCTTGACACATGCCTTCCTGAACAGTATTTATTACCCAGACCTACAAAAATAAAACATCAGGAAATGTGATCTATTACTCTTTAAATAAAAAAATATTCACTGTAAAATTGCTAATGGGACCATATGTTATACAAAACACAGACTGGTGTTCAAGAGCCCCTATAGATTTGGTGGTGATACAGTCAAAAAAATAAAAAGTGAATTTTCAGCAGACAAAATAAGGAGAAATGGGATTTTTGTTATTCTTCCCACAGATCTGACATCACTTTGGGGGTGAAACAGTTAATGCCTCTCCTTCGGTTTGAAGTCTCTGTGTTAAGGATTGCGTATTTTAGTACCAGAATGATGCTGAAGACATACCACATATATATACTTCGTATGTATCCACAGACAGTGTATCATACCCAGGACCCATACCTGACCTTTAACAGCAGTACTAATTACTTACAGACACTGCAAGGGTTCCCTTGCCAAAACATAGTATTCCAGCTTGGCTTTTTTTTCCCCAGGTCTCAAACAACACTGAATCTCTTTGGCACATAATAGTGCTCCAGCCATTCATTCTAATGAACTTCTATACCCATAACCTCTTGATATCACTCACAGAGTGAAAGGGGCAGGGGCAGGGAACAGTTTCTGCTGTGAATCACTGGGAATTAGTTTCCAGCTGGAAAGACAGCAGGGCTGCCAGTCAGCCCCCTTATTTTGCCTTCTTATTTGGGATCTCCCTTCTACCAGTCTCTTCGAAACTAGGTCCCATGAAAGAGCTTGTCCTGTCCCCACTGCTGTCCTGGATTCCTCGCCCCCCACAGGTACTACTGTCAGGTCACCAGGACACAGCAATGCTGGCAAGATGTCAAGCAGGAGGTCAAAGCCTGGGTGATACCTTCACCCAGAGCAGAAGCTGTACCATGCCAAGGAGTGGTACACATACATCCAAACAGCAGCAGCCAACCCCAGGCTGCTTGAGAACCACCCCCTGACCAAGGACATGCTGAGCAAATCATGTCACAATAGTGCCACAGTTAAATGAGAAAAAAAAACCAAAACCAAACCCATCAGTCGGATACTTGAACTCAGGTCAGCCCCACATACCACCATCCGACACCAGCTCCAAGAGCTTACCTGCAGAGCAGGATGCACGACATGGCTCATTTCAGTTCAGTCTGGCATCTCAGCCCAAAAAACCACCTTTATTATGTATGGCAGAGGGATGAGCCAAACATTCTTGTGGCCACCATATGAAAAATAGTGAAACATAACTCAGACTTTCATGGAATTTTGCACAATTCAGTGCCAAAACAACACCAATTTTGTATTTCATCAGTTTCAGAGCTAGTAGCTTAACTGTCAGCTTCCAAAGAAGATGGACTAGGACTAAAAAAAGCGCTCACTTTCTGAATAACTAGATGTGATACTTGATAACTAAATATGGCATTAAAAAAAGTAGTTAAGCTCATACTTCTAATTCTGTGGAATAAAACTATTTATCACATGTTAAAAGCAAAGGCAGGATACTGTCAGATGATGCAAAGCACAGGGGCCTGAGAGCCCTACTATTAAATATTTCCTATCCCTACCCACATCTCAACCACCACTGGAAATGTGATACTGAGAACTTGTCCATCATTCATTCCATAACCACACAAGCTTATCAGTACCACATCTACTCATCTAAAACTCCAGAGCTGCAGCAACAAGGCAAGACACAAAAGCATGACAAAAAGCTGTGATTTCCCATTTGCCCCATTTGTGCACACAAGCCCAGCGATGACCCACAGGAGCACACAGAAGGCAACAAAATCTACGCATACCTATTGACCTGTCTGAAGGAGTCCAGGCTGGCAGCCTGAATTGCAAAACAGCCATTTACCATGCCATTCTCTCTGTCCCCTTGCGAGCAAGCTCTCCAGCGGCATTCCCCTGCTTCTACTGCTCCAGCATTCCCGTGCCTCATTGCCCCACACCAAGATGCATCCAGACACTGCATGCTCTGGGGAATCAGTACATTGCTGGCTGCTATTTAACACGAACGTGTGGCTAGCCCCGAACTCGGCCAGGCACAGCTACCGCTCAGGAATCAAACCTCACAGCAGAACCTGCATTGCCAGCCCTCGTTGCTAAATCGGATGCCACCCAGCTGCCACCCCGGCCGGGGGCGGGAGGAGGTGAAGGCGGGTGTGACGCAGCTCGCCGCTGCTCCCTCGCCAAGGGAGATCCCTGCACGCAGCCGGGGAACACCGCCGAGCAGAGCCAGCGGCCGGGAGCAGCGACAGCCACCGGCGGCCGCCACAGCGTCCCCAACACAACAGCTGGGGAGCCCACATAGGTCGGGCTGCGTGTGCACACAAGGATGCGACCTTTACCGGGCTCACCGCCGCCCCACGCGCTGTGTTTACTACAGTCGCTGCCTTCTGGCTGGTGGCGGCGATGCCACCGCCCGTCCCCGCAGCCCAGGGCGGCTCCTCCGTGCTGGAGGGGCGCGGGGAGGAGCAGAGGGCCCCTGCTCTGCTCGGGAAGCAGGGAGGGGGCAGCCGGACAGCCCCTGGGCGCGGGAACAGCGTCCCGTGTGCCGCAACCGCCCGGACAGCTGCGCCACCGGCCGGGACCTCCGTTGGCTCCCCCGCAACCTCCCGGTCCGCCCCTTCCCCCAGCCCCGGGAGAGCCGAACAAAAGGGAACGAAGGGACCAAAAGACAGCAAACCCCTCCCGAGGGTCCCCGTCCGAGGGTGGCGAGAAGCACCGCTCCCCGTACGAACCCTGCTACCCAGGGAGGTGGCGCCGGGTTAGTATGTAAAGGTATGGACATCCCAAAATAAAATAAAAAAAAAAAAATTACTATTATTAGTAGTAGTAGTACTGTAATTATTATTATTCCCCCGAGACGGCCGGCGCGGCACTCACCCTGCTCGGAAATCGGAGCAAACTCTCATTCACGCTCCGCACCGTGCCCAGGCCGCCGGAGCCAGGCGACGCCCCGAGAGCCGCCGGCCGCTGTGCTGAGCCGGGCCGGGCGCCGCCGGGGCCGGGCGCGCCCGCTGAGCCCGGACAAAGCGCGGCGCCGCTGCGGGCGGGGCGGCAGCAGGTGCCCGTCCGCCGCCCCGGCCGCGCCGGGCCGCCCGCGCCCCCGCCGCTGCGCCCGAGCCGCTCGCCCGTGCCGCCCGCCGGGGCCGCGCTGCGCGCCCGCCCCGCCCCCGGCGGCCCCGCGGCGGGAGCCCGCAGAGGCGGGGGCGGGCGGAGCCGGCGGGCGGGCTATGGGCGGTGCGGCACGGCCCGGGCCGCAGCGGCGGCGGCGCACAGCGAGCCGCCCTGCCGGCCGCAGCCTGGCCGGGACGGGAGGCGGGTCCCGGTCCCGCGGCCGGTCCGGCGCGGCGCCCGCCGGATCTGCGCGGAGCGGCAGCGAGCAGCCCCCCGGCCCCGCCGTGCGCACCTGCCCCGCGCCACGCCGGCGCCTGGAGCTCGCCTACGGAGGAGCCCAGGCGCCCAGCAGGCAAGACCCTCCCCTGCGCTGGCTGCCTGCGGTGCGGCAGCGGTGGGCACCGCACGCCGCAGTAGCCGCAGTGTGGCTGCGCTGCCCGAGCGTGCGAGCTGCCGCACCGCTGTACCGCGATGCGGTGTGCGGGCAGCCCTGCCCTGCCTTGTGCTGGACCCCGAGCCCCGCTGTGCCAGGGCTTCGTCGTTCTCCGGGCTTGGCGAATGCACCGAAACGGTGTCAGCCTTGCCAGTGCTTTGCTGCGATCGTAGGAGTCGTATGGCCGGAGCTCAGTGCGCTCCGCTTAACCGGGGGCTGAGGGCGAAGCCTGGGCCGGGGCACGGCCGTGGCAGGGCTGGGCGCCGCAGCCGGGCACTGCCCGCAGTGGGCCGGCGGTGCCCACGGGCTGGGCTGGCCGTCTGCAGCCTGACCGCACACATGCTGAGGAGCCCGGGCCCCCAGGGAAGGAAGGGATTATCCTGTATACAGACCCCCACTGTGTCAACACTCTGTGAGGTTGTTAATTATTTAGTACGTGTATAGGGCTGTAAACCATTGCTCATGCACCGTTTGTTGTGTTTTGTGTTGTTTGTGGTTAACTCTGATCTTTTTTCCGTAGCTTAAAAAATACAGGGAGTATATGCCATAAGAAACCCTTTTATTTCTCATTTCTCTCACCTCCAATCTCACGGGTTTGGCGATGCAGGGGCTGCCTAACCGAGTGGCTGCTGTGCAGCGTAAGCAATATTATACAATTTTGTAATAGATTTGTCTACCTCAGCATGCGCCTCTGGTGCAGTGGAGATGATCTGTGGCTTGCTGTGCGGCATCCTCCAGCGAGCCCCTGGAGAGGGTGGCCCTGTCTCCACTGCTTATCTCCAGCAGATTTGTCCATTTGCAGGGTGATGATTGATGGCACGTTCTGTGCTCACCAGCATCCTTGTATTCACGTCATCTCATGCCCTTTGCATGCTGGCTTTGTAATTCTTTTATTTTTTGATATCAAGAATTTATGAATCAAAAGATGGGGGAGTGTGGAGGCTGAGTCACATCGTGAAAAGGGAAAGCCAAGTGAGAGTGTGCAATTGCATATCACATTTACAAACATGGTTTCATTCATCTCCATATGTTGCTCCTGTTACTACTAATAAAGCTCTGGTTTCTCAGATTGGAGCTACCCTGGGAACACTGATCTTCCTGGGGTTTTTTCCTCTATAGCCTCCATAGTATTTGTATTACAATACATTATTTTCCTGATTATGTTTTCATTACATTGAACACGTTAATATCAGAAAGAATTTGATAATATGAATGTACTTCCCACACACTCCCTCTTGTTCCTATTATTTGATGTGCAAAGGAGTGACAGTTTATTTACAGGCAGCAATTTCTTTCCCCCTGTTCTGGTTAAATTTCCTAATTATAATAACAAAAAAAAAGCTTTTCCTGAGTGCTTACCCCTGTTTCCTTCCTCTTACTTTCCTCATTTTACTAATGATAGCCAAATCCATCGTGGTGATTTTGGAGCTGCAGGAAATTTACCTTTGTCTACTGAAAGGTTTCTACAGAAGCCTCTATAGGCAAAGGGAGCCAGAGATGAAGATCTGCTTTGAGCAGAATGATGTCTGGGGTTTTCTTCCCCAGCAGGGAGGTACAACTGTGGAGTGTACAGTAATTAATTTAATCCAGCATTTAGAGAGAAGGAAGAATGATTGAGTGTATTGGGAAAGAGGTTTTTTTTCAAGTATCAGGTATAAGATTTAAGCAGCAATTTCAATGACCTTTGTGATTTCTGTTTCAGACAAAAGGCAGCAACCCAGTACAAGGGTGTTGTTATCTTCTCCCAGCATCGACCTTTGTTCTCCTTGCCTGTCACTTCCTAGGGTTTGCCTCTGTCCCTTGTTGGGACAGCAGCACCTCTCACCCACTAGCAGGTGATTTATTTTTTCCCCGCCACTTATTTCACATATTCGCTGCTGTGCAAGGTCTTATTTTCTTCTTGTGACCCTTCTTATGAGTCTCTCTTTTCTCTGTCTTATTTATACTTCAGTATTTCTGCTTTACCAAACACTGTGCTCATTACTTTACCTTCCTCCTTTCCCTATTTTTTGTCCACTCATGTCTTTTATCTCATTTTTGTTCCCTTTCATATGTCTTCTTTTTACATCTCTTTTTTTCCCCCCTCTGTGTCATTCTTTTTATACCCTCTCCTCCTTTCTCTCCTTTCTGACATCTCACTTCTGTCCACTGCTTAACTCTACCTTCCTCTTGACATTTCTTCTCCAAGCTATTCCTTTGGTCACTGTCCTTTTTATCCCTTTCATTTACATATATTTTACTTAAATATTACATGTATATATGTACACATTTATTTTCCCTCCACATCTTCCACTTTCCAGCTGAAAACCAGAAATTACTCATGGGATAGTCTGATCCTATTTCATCCCTTTCTTAGCGCCTGAAATACACTTCTCCTGCCCATCCTCAAACATATGTATTGGGCAGACTGAAGAATTAAGTATGTGGGAAATGTTCCTCTATTCAGATGTGTACTTAAGAAAGCATCTTGCTCAGGCTGTGCTGTGAGCAGAGCAGATGTTGTGTTCCCACTGACAATACCAGAGGAGGACTTTAAGCCCCTTGAACTCAAGGACTTCATGACATTCTTTTCACATTTCTCAATTTCAGTTTTTTTGTAAATGAAAAGACTTTAATTTTAAGTGAGGGACACTGTCATATCTTTGAAATATCCCTTGGATGCTGGACTGACCCAAAGTAAGACCTCACAGGACGTTTTTCTTTTTTCCCCATAATTGTTTTGTTTTATGCATTTCTTAAGCCACTTCTGTGCAGCTATTGGAAGATAAATGCTTTCTCCTCAGCAGAGCTAAGCTCTTCCTCTGAAAAGGGTTCTGTGTGGGGTGAGACTGGGATTTCAGCCTGTCAGCTTCCCTTTTTTCTGGAGCCAGAGGGAGAGGAGAGAGCTGTGACTGCAGGATCATATGCATTGGGTGGGAGATGGAAGAATAGATGCATAATCCAAAAATGCTACATTAACCTTGGAGGGTGGGGGGAAGAGTTGTTTAGTAATTTTTTCCCTTGACTGTCACTGACTACAAACACCATCGTTGGGGATCAAGGGCAATTGATAGATTTTGCTATTTAGATAAGAGTCTTAGTCTTAAAAAATATAATTTATTATTTAAACTACTTTTTTTTTGTTGTTCAAAGAGCTTACTACTAACTGGCTGGAATGAAAACAGCTCCATCCCACAGATTCCACCTCTGCTTTCTGGCAGCTTACCTGACTCATAAAGAGAGTGGGGGGTTTTATATGCCACCTACATCAACTCAACATTTTCCTTTGTGGTGAGACTTAATCACCACCCTTGTCATATTATTTCATCGACCCTCTTGGAGTAGGAATTCTTTACCTTTCAAAACAGCCTTAAAACTTCTTTTAAAATAGGGTGAGGTTTTTTTCCTGAGTTTGGTGAAAGTATATAGGTGGTCCAACACAGCAAGGTTTTCTGTATTTTTTTTTTTTTTTTAAATGGCCTTTACCTGAGGACCATGGAGAAAGAGTTTCCATTTGCAGAGAACACATCTCTGACATGAGATGTGTCACCTGGAGGGTTGAAATCCATCATCTGAAGGTAGAGGATCATCCCCCAGGTAATCAGTGCAGGTAGTGTGTGCTGAGGTGGAAACTGTGGGCTTTTAGCCACAAATAAGGATGTAAGTGGGCAAAGTTTGTCAGAGGCAGTGCCTATATCAGTCAGAGTCAGGAAAGACGGACATGCTTTTGGACACAAAAGATCTTTCCTTAGAACCTGTTCCTTAGAACCTGTTTGTATAACCTGTGTAACTCTGTCTCTTGAGGGGAGAGAGATCATATGAAGCAGACTGATATTTGTCAAGCAGAAAATACTGCATGAAAGAAGACTGCAAGGTAGAAATGAAAACAAAACACAGAGGTGGCAAGGCAATAGGTAGTGTGTACAGGAGGCAATGGATGAAAGGGTAAGAGAACACAACCACCCCAGGTTGTTGGGAGTTACAGAAAGGACATGAGTTATGCTAGAAAGCTGGAACAGAAAAGCATGTGACATTTTTTCTGAAGAAATTCTTGAAATGACGTAGGGAAAGGGCAGAAAGGAAGGTATTCTGGAGCTCAGCAGTTAAAGATAAAACTTAATGTGAAGGAAGGCCAGGGAAAGCATTTGGTAAGAGTCTCCTCATTTCTCTATCACAAAGGCAGGTAGAAACAAGGAACAGGAAGGAAAGGGGAAAATTGAAAGGACTGAAGTGAACCATTGGTAAATGTCACTGAAAGAAACATAGGGAAGGGAAGCTGCTCCCACACTGACAGAAAGGCAGAAGTCCTCTTTGGGTCCTCTGAGGGACCTGGAAATTGACTGAGTAACAAGTGGAGTGGTACAAGACAGGAGACTGAGATGATCCTGTCAGGAAGGAGCTGACCATACCTAATATAAATACAGGCTGTTTTCAGTCTTGATGTGTTTGTCTTAAAATGCACTGCAGGTGCAGCAGCTCTACCCTGAAGATATGGAGGCTGCAGCTGCCTTGACCTTCCTGTACCACCCTGCTCTTTCTCACATGCCAGAATTAACCCATATTATCTCCTCTCCTGCACTGTGGGTCCTCAGCCCAGCTCCAGTCATCCTCCTTATCAACTGCAGCTCCCTGATAACTGGGGCACAACTCAAGAAAAGGACTTGGCAGTCACCTGAAAAGATGTGCTTCTGGAAGCAGAGGCACTAATGAGCTCTGTGGAGGGAGTGGGCTGGGAGAGGCACCAGCAGGGAGGGAGAAGAGCAAAGGGTGAGCACTTCATCTGAGGAAGAAACAGCTTGGGAGACTATTGGACTAAAGCAGTGGGGAAGCTAAGGGCACGGAAAGCTCAGGAGAAAAGTGAACGTGGGAGGATGGAGCCAAGAATGGTTAAAAATAACAGTATTGTACAGCTCACATGGCACTCCACTGGCATTTTAAACCTGCTGCCTTCAAAAGTCTTCTGAATTTTGAAAAGTGGGCTTCACATTTCGTGTTTCTAATTGCTACTGACCATCCTGGACCACTGTCATTTTGTCCAGCAGCCCCCATTTTCTTCACTGCTGGTCTAGTGGTTGCAACCAAGTCTTCATCATATTGTTCTTTGCACCTGTGCCTGATGTAAATATTGGTGTATCCCCAGTTATGGCTTGATTTCTCTGGAAGGGAGATGGTGTTTTTTAGCCTGCATCAACATAGTGACTAGCTCAATAAATCCATGCAGTAACGATGCTATCACAAATTAGAGGTAAATTAAAACACTATTCACAAGCAATTTATACAATGTGGAATTTGGGCATGGGTTAACTTGACAGCCATTTCTTTAAGTTTCTGGAGAGCTGCCAGTTTTTCAACCCTGTTCAAAGTACTGTGTTAGTCTCTGTACAAATACCACATATGAGACAGGACCTGCTGGGGCTTTGAACCTCCTGGCCCTTGTAATGGATGTGAGAAAAAGAAGGAAGGAACAATAAATAATAAAGGAAAGAGAAGTACAAACTGGAGAACATCTGTGCATTTTGATAACAATTCTTCAGTAGCACAGCACCATAGGAAATGGAAACATAAGAAAATGTTGCCTTGTTAAAGTAGAGCAGTTACTTGCTATACTGAAGCCATTTCCTAGAATTTTTATAATAGCAAGTTTTGTCGTTGAAATATGTAAGGACTGGATTTCTTTGTCTTTCTCCTCTCCTCCCTTGCATTTATTCTCCCCCTTCCAAGTAAAGATGTAAGGATCTCCAGTGTAAATTTATTCATTGACATTTTAAAACGGTTTATTGTCAGTTCTTATTTCAGAGTTTACTTTTACCCTCAGTAACTCTTGTGTCTTAGTGCTCACCCCTATCTGTTTCTGGAGAAAAGCCAGCTTGCCTCTTCAGGGGAGCTTTGCCAGAGCTGGCTGTCCCAGCCCTGCTTTTCTCCTCTCCTTCCATCTGACAGATTCTCCATTTTGCTGTTTCCTACAGAAGATGACCTCTAATGCTCAGAGGACTCTCTGCCTGTGGTAATGTGATCTGGTGGCAGCAGCAGCAGAAAAAAGTGTCAGCAGTTTTGGATCGTGTTCCCTATCCAGTTATTGAATGGTGTGAGATCTGGGGAAGGACATTTATCTTTGTTTCCCTGCAGGCTCCAGTAATAGTCACACATCTCTGTTTTACAGTAAAATTGCTTTTACTATGCCAAATTAATTATTAATACACACATTACAGTATTTTCAGTGTCCTGTAGCAATGAAATCAGATGCTGTGCCACTTGCTGTCCTTTAGTTTGTGGCATGGCATGCAGTCCTTTTGGATATACCTGTCTGGTACCCCCACCTCCTGTGTTTACACTCTGTTCCCAGGCACCTAGGCTTTACCACCATGATAAAGCAGCTTTCACATATCCCTGACTTTTTTGATTGCATGCTTTCTGCTGTTTTTTCTGAAACCATTTTCAGGACTTGCTGAAATGTGAGTAATATAACTGGGAAGTGATGATTGAAGTGAGAGACTCTCATTTAGAAGGGATGTCAGTCATGATTGATTACAGCTGCACACATCATGCCCTTGCCTGACACTTTCTCCCCATGTAGGGGGAGAGTTGATGCTGGTAACGTCCAGGTCTGTTGAGCATACATGCCTTAGACCCATATACGCACCTTGAAGGTTGTTAAAAGGTTTTGATGGATATATGTTACACATGGCATTGAGAATATGTGGTAACACCTACATTGTGATGTACCTATCACATCACTCATAAAAACCTCAGTGACCTTGGTCTGGTCTTCAGCCTAATATGAGCACATAGCTTTCCACTTCAGCATGGGGAAAATTATTAATCCCAGTCAGTATAGTTTGGCCAAAGTACACATTTTGGGGTACAATCTCAGCTTTTGTTTCTTTTTGTTACATAAATTATCTGTGGTGCTGGAAAAGGGTTACAGGGACCTGCTAAAGCTTGGGTGTGGGGTGTGTAGGAGGAAGAGGTGCTGCATGTGTCTGCATTGATTCCCAGATAACTCCTGACTTAACTCAGAGCAGCTCTCATTTCTTGGGGAGGCTGCTTCTCCCTCTCCCACCCACTCTCTCCCTACGGTCTGCAGGTGTTGGGCTGTAGCTTCTCTCCTATTTTTGGCTGAATGGCTGAATTAGCACATTTTTAATGGATGCCTTTTTCAGCACTTATGAAAATAGTCTAGAATTTTGATAATCCTCCATTACTCCATAAAATGCATAAAAATAGTTTGCTTAAAAGTGATAGCAGTTCTTTAGGCTTATTCTCATTACTAGTTTAGAGACCACAGCTCCACTCTAGAAGGAGTTATTTAGATATAGCAGCCTTAGTGAGTTTTTGCTCTTTTCCTTTTCCAGAGAAACTGAAATGATGTGAATAAGGAGCAAGTGATTTTCATTTTTGACACAGCACAGAGCAACTTATTTCAAATCTGCACTTCTTATTTTCAGTAGCATAGAGCATCATGGAATAAGTAAAGCACCTTTCTTCCATTGGTATTATACATCCCAGTCATGTATGATTTTGGTTCTCACACCCATCTCCAATAGTCTGTACTTTGCAAACCACCAAAAAGATATATAGAGCTTGTGATGCTTCTGAGCAGTGGAGCTGCTGTGCTGTCTTGCTCCTTCTGCCCAGCAGGATTGTCCCAGGTCAGCTGGACATCAGCTGCTCTTACACGGTTAGCAGGCTCTGACCGCTCCCTACCTCCAGAGCAATTTTGCTGGGTTAGTCTAAGGATGGGAGCTAAACCCTGCAGTTGGACACAGGTTGGCTCCCAGTGGGTCCAGTTGAGTTGCAGTGGGATATGAAGGGGAAAAGATGGCTGTTGTTTCAGGAAAGGATTTGTGGCAGAAGCAGAAAATCTTGATTTTAAAACTTGGAGAGGAGACTCATGCTGCATTTTATGTGTGAGATTTTGAGTTATTGATAAAACCCCAGGAAGGAAGTGAGCCTGCTTGTGTTCTCTGTTGGGCTTCCTGAGGATGGTTGTGATAATACAGTCACGGAATATTCCTAGTTGGAAGGGGCCCACAAGGGTCCTCCAATCTAACTCCTACAGGTTCCTCTGAAACCCTGACACTCTGTGGGAAAAGCTGACTGGAGTGTAATTGTAGCAGATGCTGGTACTGGGTGTACCCCACATACATTTAACAGGTATTTATCCACAGAAAATGTCTTTCTCCTTTTTGTATTTATTGGATACTTGCTCGAGCATGTAGATTGGAGCTATACCAAAGCATGTATACAATGAGTACTCTTACAAAGAGCAGATAATAAAGCTTTTCTAAGTACTCGTTCATTAATAGTAACAAAACCTTGATAAAATATGAAGTCTGATTTTTGTAAAGTACTGAGCCTTGTGGATTCCAGTGGAAATCAATGTCAGCTGTTGGTGCTAAGCATCTCTAAACATTGTACTTGTGCTTTCAGACGTGTTAAATCCCCATTGACTTCAGACACTCTTACAGCATAAGGACTGCAGTATTTAGTCTCCTGACAGTAATTCTTCTTGCAACATTGTCTCTCTGTTGCTCTGCTTGACTCATGGGTAAGATTTTATTTTCTTCTAAATTTCATTGTATCTTCTCTGAAGGGAGCTCTGATGTAGGGTCCTGCTCCTTACTTTGTAGGTAATACATAATTCGATTGATACTCCCAACAGCCCTGAGAAGTACTTGCAACTTGGGTAGAAGAAGCACAAGAAATTACAGTTGTTACTGTGATTAAAAATGTGCTTTCTAAAAATCATAAATTGAAATTATAGAAAGTAATAGAAAAGATTCCTGTAGTATTCTGTGCAGAACTCCCAAGAAATGGGTTAACACAAGCAAGATGAATATCAGTCAAAGAGCTCGGACACAGCGCTCTGTTCTGCTTGAATTTGTTCTAAAGAAATCTGAAGATCTGTGTGAGCATCGTGTGTCTGTGTCAGAGACTGAGTTTGTAGCATTTTTTTCTTTGTCAGTAAGTAGGTGTCATCTTCAGTTTTAACCTATAGCCACAGTCCTGTGTTCACTAGAAAACTGCATGTGTATATCCAACTTTGAAAGGTAGCTATTTAAATGAAAACTTTACAAGAACAGAGATATATAGTGTAGCAGAGCATGTGGAACTGAGAATGGGGTTTTAATACTGGTACTGGATTACTTGGGAGGAAACCTAGGATCTCAAAACCCTTTTCTGCACCCCTCCACCATTGGAAGAAATCAGGCATTTCAGATTAGCTTAACTTATTCTAGGAAATTCTCCTCCTTCTTTATTCAAAGCAAATAATACCTCATCATCACATGCTAGACAACATACCAAGAGACATATTCTTTCCAGACCAAAATATGACTATCAGTTTTTGCACAAGGCAGCATCACCAGTGTCTCACAATGACTCATCATGCTTCTGATCTGCTTTATACCTGAGGCAGAGCTTGCTACCAAATAGTCACAAACACTGTTTTCTCAATTATTACTATAAATTGACACCTGACAGATGAACAAATTATTTTATAATAGTAGATGGCCATACATAATAAAAGGAAGGGGATTTGCAGTTTGCAGAAATTCTCTTTTCAAATAACAGTCATTTGTTGACACCAGGTAATTTGTAAACTATATTTACCAGATCTTAAAAGCATTTCAGAGCAGGTGAATCCATTAGAAAGCCTTTTCCTTTTGGTGGAAACATTCCCTAATTTGTTACCCTTTGTGTTTCAAAGAAAATAAAACAAAAAGCAGCAGCAACTTTTGTTTAGTATTTCTTGGCATGCAGGAATAAAGCCAAGTATTCTTTCTTTTACATAGTATGAGAAAATGAGAAAAAGGGCAATAATTGTACAGAGCATTCCTATTTAAGGGGCAGAAGTGCCCATTGGTTCTCATTTGCTCTAGCAAGGATTAAAGTAGAACATCAGAAGATTAACAAATGTCAGAATTTCAGATGTCAAAAAGATGAGAGCTTGAGTTTTTCCTACAAATGTTTAATTTGTCAACAAAACCTCCTAAAAACAAATGCTGATTCTAGAAATGTGACTTTTATGGTTGACTAGGAAATTACAGAAAGGGCATGGGGATTTACAGTGGATGCACCAGAGCTCATCATTACAAGGACAGATTTCCAAAGAAAAAATAAAGTAAAAAAAAAATCCAAGTGCTGTTTCCAGCCCTGCATGAGGAGAGGTCCAGAAGGCCAGCTCATAGTCCACCCGCAATCACCCATGCACACTGCTGGCAGCAGCTTGGCACTGGTTCTACAGACTCAGCAGTAAGGCCAAAAATGAACAATAATCTTGCAGGAGCTTCCCTGCTTGTCTCTCTCCATTGATATATCAAGCCTGGGGAAAAGAGACAGCATCAGGTTCCACGTGGGATTTCTCAGCAGGGCTCGTCTCCCATTTCAGATCTGAGAGACTCTGGTGATTTGTATCTTTGAATATGTTTTTCTGTTCACTTTCCTTTTAATGATGCTGAAGAAAGGAGTGTCAACACAAAGGAAGATGTATCTGTCACTCTGCACCGCTCTGCTTTCTGGCAGCAGTCAGGCTGCTGCTTGGAACTGGCTGGAAAAATTACTGTGGTTGGTTTTGTTGTTGGTTTTCTGAGGAAGGAAAAAACTGCCAGCACTGATAACTGATTTAACTCAGAGCATACAAAGACATAAAGAAAAGAATGTTCTCAGAATTTTCCTCAAAAACCTGAAACTTTCCAAATATGCTGCTTGAAAGTGCATTCTCTTTCATGGCCATACTCTGTATCCCAGGGACCTCAGTGGCTTGGACCTGGAAATGAACACCATCTCTTCTTAGGGTCCATGTGGGAATCTTGGGGCAGCAGTATCCCAATGTCAATGGGAATTGACAATCAAGGGAACACAGCTCATAAAGTATGTTCCACCCAGTTTCAGTCTCCAAAGGTCACAGAATGGATGTGGTTGGAGGTGCTTCTGGCAAACATCCATCCAGTCCATACTCAGAGCAGAGTCAGCCACTGTAGGTTTCTCAGAACTGTGTCCAGTTCGATTTTGAGTATCTCCAAGGATGGAGATCCTGCAACCTCTCTGAGCAACCTGTATCCATTGCTTGGTCTACCTCACAGCAGAGAAGTCAATCATACCAGCAACACTTGCAAAATAAAAACAGAAAATTATTAACCTCTTCAGGTTCTCTCTCCAACTCTTTTTTTTTCCTTAAGGTAACAAAGATATGGAACTACTTTTATAAAAATAAACCATTCTTTTAAAGGTCACCTTTTTGTTTTCCTCAAAACAAAAAACTTGCCACATGGACACTTCGGGAATAATCCCACTCCTTCTCTCTTTATACCTGAGCAGCACTTGCTGTGCTGTTGCGTTGCACTGTTGACAGAAGGATTGGTGATAGTGTTGACCATTGTTAACATTATTTATTTAGCACCTGGCAAATGCACTCAGACTCTACACGCTAGGCACTGCCCAAATAAACCACAAAGAACACAACCTGTTTGCAAAGAAGGTGTAATTTACCTGTTAAACAATCAGCTGCAAAGAAATGGGTGGAGTTAAGCACAAGTTTTTGTGCTTATCTCTGAATTTCAGCATCATTGCTTCTCCCATTGCAGCTATACATGGGAGAGGAGTGAGACCCAGGCTGTGCTACCCAAAGCCATTAGCTGAGCAAATGGAGATGTCCAGTAGCTGTGACCTGTTCTGGAGCCCTATGAAATCACTCTGGTGCCTGTTGGGTTCTCTATTCATTTTTTAAAAGCTACAGTAGAAGTGCACTTAAGAATTAATACATATTTTAGAAGGACATACTTTTCAAAAAGCTTAAGAAATACTCCTTTGCATTTTTCAGTTGTGGTGTTTTCCAGGCAGAAAATGAGCTCAAAAGAAAAAGAAGCAAATGCACAGTTATTTCTTGTAGAAAAATAATTTTCTGTTGAAAAGACATATTTTCAAGTCTACAAGCAGAGCAGTAGGGGATTTCTTTTCCCAATGCTGTTTCCCAAATAGAGAAAAAAAGGGAAGAAAACTTGTGATTTCACCAGAGGAAGAAAATGTGGTGCTTAAGGGAAAGGTGTCAGTTTTAAAAAGCGTCCAGAACTTTTGGGGTAGTCCAGCACTTGCCCTTCCAAATGCCACCACTAGGAAGAATGCTAGAAAAAATTAAGGACATGAGGTGGCAGAGTGAAAAACTTAGCACATGAAAATCATGGTTTCGGAGAAGAAACCTTTTCTGGAGCAGAAATCCAGACCTAAGAACACTGTTGACTTTGGCTTCTAGCCAGGAGGGTGTTTTGGAGGGCTGTGGAGGAGACCTTTCCCCGGCAGTGCCAGCCTGCCCTTGTAGCCATGCCGAAATGTGGCGCTGTCCGGCGTCCTTCGGAAACTGGAGCTGGTGTCAGCTCAGGTGGGGCTGGGCACTAAAGCCAGCCTCAGGGTCAGAGATGTCTCCTCCCACGGGGAGCAGCCCGGAGCTTTGTATAGACTGGGCTGCATGGGTGCTGCTGCATCTGGCTCTGATTGCAGGTGAAGAAATCAGACGTCTCACTCTTTCCCAAGGAGGAAGGGCAGGGTTGAGCATGCAGCCATTGCCTTGGCACAGGCACTGTTTAGGTCCTTCTCTGATACTCAGTGTGCAGACCATATGTTACATCCCAGTTTTCTCTCTTCTGTTTACTTCTATCCGTTTTCCCATGTGTCATCAGCCCTGAAGCTCTTTTTTCTCTACTAGTCTGGCTTGGCCGGCAGACTGTAATTCCTAGGACATCTTCAAAGGATATGCAGAGCACTAAAACCCAAGCCCTGGGGTGATGCTGTAAGCTTTTCCTCCAGCAAAACCTGGAGGAGCCTTGTCTTTGAAGGGAGCATTCGAAGTATTCTCTGAAACACAAAACAATTTACCAGGTTGCAACACAGTTATTCCCCTTGGTCCATGAAGTAAAGCACATGTAAATCTGTAGTATAAGGGAGGCACACAGTTTTTTGATGGGTTTGTATATTGTTTTTTTGTTACTGCACTTCTGGATGAAAGCAGCCAGCTGCAGGTCATGGCTCTGCATGTTGTGACCTATTGAAGAAAAACTCAGAGGGAGGATCAGGCATCTTTGGTGTAAACTGTCCAGCAAAGGCTTGCTCTCTCAAAAGCAAAAAGCATCAAATAGCGGGAAACAATCCTTTCCATCAACGTGTAGCCCAAAAGCACTTTGCTTTTTGACTCCTATCCACATTCCTGTTTCTTGGCCAGGTGATTCCTGCCACCTCCTCTAAGCTTTTCTACTCTCTGGTATCTTTTGATAGCTGATGTGAATACTGATATATTCCTGTAGCTCAGCTAGCTTAAAACTATATAATTTTTTATATTTCACTGGAAAGCATGGTGTCAAAAAATAGCTACAGAAATGCAAGCACCCTCAAAATAAACTTCTATCTACATGCAAATAAGAAAGGGTTTATTGGAGATTGTAAATCACATAAAATAATTTTGACCAGTCTCATGTAAAGGTGGCTGCAGTGATGCCTTGCAACAGTCTTGGGCCTATTTCAGCAAGATTTTATTTAATCCGTGCTGAAGTTAGAGTTTTCTTTGGAACTGCAGTGTTTTCAGACAGATGTTCAGGCTCCATCTCATATTTACTAAGTAGATGCCAATTAGACTTGTGTTCAGAGATGTTGACAAGGCCAGTGTTTTAGGTATTTAAACAGAAAACAACAAAAAGCCATACATAAACCAGAGAAATTCTTGCTGGCAGTTCAGAAATGCTCACACAGGGCCATGGGGTAACTGTCTCAGATTCTGAGCTGTTGCTTGCCTCCAGCAGTATAATTATTCTGTAGGTGGTCAAAAAATAATTAGAATTTTTTTATGTTCTCTCCAAGCAGCTCCAAGACACAGCGGAAGAGGTCTCAGGATGCCAGAGCCAGCAAAGTCAACCTCAGCCCCCAAAAAGGGCTCCAAGAAAGCCGTGACAAAGACCCAGAAGAAGGGTGACAAAAAGCGTCACAAAAGCAGGAAAGAGAGCTACTCCATCTATGTCTACAAGGTGCTGAAGCAGGTCCATCCTGACACTGGCATCTCCTCCAAGGCCATGGGCATCATGAACTCCTTTGTCAATGACATCTTTGAGCGCATTGCTGGAGAAGCCTCCCGCCTGGCCCATTACAACAAGCGTTCTACCATCACATCCCGGGAGATCCAGACAGCCGTGCGCCTGCTGCTCCCAGGAGAGCTGGCCAAGCACGCCGTCTCAGAGGGCACCAAGGCTGTCACCAAGTACACCAGCTCCAAATAGCCAGGCATCCCCTCTGCAGTGGGACCATCGAGCTCCGGGCCCTCCACGCAAGCACAGGTAGGCAGCCATGGTCTGGATGAATGGTCACAGCTATTATCTACAGCAATTTGCAGCCTGGGGATGGGCATGAGAAGCTGCCCAGAGGAAGAGGAGAGAGTATTCTGGATGTCAGCTGATTTTCATAGTCTGTTCAGGATGTGGAAAGGATTTGTCGAGGCTGGTAGTGGAGGCCCTTGCTTTCACATCTCATTTGAAGAACTGACCAACCATATTACATCCAGTCTCCTCTGTGCTTGGCAAACATTCATGTTTGGCACTGGGAGGGGGGGACTGGCAGCGGCAACACAGAGACACCATCACTGAAGTCTTCCTATTTGACTGCTCTCTCACAGTCATCTGATGTGGGTACTGAAGAGTCAGCGCTGCATCCTCTCTCTCAGAGCCTGAATCCCTCCTGGTGTGCAGTGGCTCAGCCCACCCTGTGCTGGCAGAAGTGGCATCAACAGCTATCAGGCACATATTGATTCAACAGCTATCTGTGTTTGACAGCCTGTTTTAAAGAGCAAGCCTGGCAGGCAGGCAGATGCCCACGATGATGCCAAGCTCTAATCCTCCTCCTTGCTCCTGATGGATGAGCCATGGAGCAGGATGAGGGTGCTGGCGCTGGAGCTGCCCACTGCCTCCCACCTTGTGTTGAGGTGGAGGAATGGACAAGGTGGGATGTTGGGAATGGGTCTCTATCTTTCCTGGCTGCTGCTTTGCCTGCCTTAGGACTTGCTTTGGCATGCAAGACATTGCTAATTCTGCTGCTTTTCAGAGACTTTTCCTGCCTTGATGCTGCCTGGGTGCTCCATTCCACCATAGATGTGGGCAAGATGGGGTGGTGCCCATGGGGGTCTCCTCTCCTGTGAGGAATAGGGTGATGCAGGACAGACAGCACAGCTGTTTTGGGCAGGTACTGAGGATTTGGGAAGGCATCTGGTGTGGGACCAGAGGTGGTTAGTGCATTTTGAGGGGTAGGAGGAAGCTGGCTCCCCACAAAGATCACTGCAGGCAGCTGGCCTGGCCCTGCCCTCCCTAATTCATTCAGCAGTTACGAAGCAAAAGCAAAGTTGGGGGCTGGGTGAATATATAGGGACACTTGCCTGCATCCCAGATATTTAAAAGATTAAATAGTTTTAAACTACTTGAGATACTCCCCATATCTTTTCAAAGTCCACAGTAAGGTGAGCAATAATAAAATCATGATAAAGCCATAGAGGTTAAGGGAGGAATGTCTTGGTTACAGGTTTATCTTGCCCAGACTGCTGGATAGCAGAAGGGCCTGTGTAGAACTGGTGTGAAGTTGAAGCTTCCTACTCAAAACACAAAATTAGCCAACATTAAAAAAAAAATAAAAAAGCAAACTCTCTGGTAGGCAGTAACACTCAAATAAAAAATATTCATGTCTAAAATAACAACAGCTTTCAGCAACTTACTCTGTAAATAAAAGGAGCAGCAAAGAAATAGGATCCAGAACTAAGTGCAGATTCTCCCTAAGCTTCAAGACCTTGTTTTTAATTAAAAGGTAAATTCATATCCCAAAATAGCAGCCATGCAGTACATTTCTATCTTTCCCCTGCATGTACCCCTATCCTGTTTCTTTACACTTAGAGAGTGATTGGGACCTTTGACAAATTTATGTTGCTTTTGGAGTTGTAGGACTCTGCAGCTCCAGAAGATTCACATTGCAGTCATTTTTCCAGTTGGTCTGAGGAAAGGACTGCATAGCCCTGCTCAGAAACCTGAGAGCAGCCTGGGGTCTCCTGTGGTCTCTGTGCAAGACTGAAGGTCAGTTTATTTATGGGCTACTCCCACACCCCTGCTTTGGGCGTGAGCACCCCACACCTGAGAAGGGGCTTTCCTCCCACGCTCTGCTCAGCAGTTCCACACAGCTGTGTTTCATAGCCTAATGCCAGCAGGAATCTCTGCTGATAGCTCTCAGAAAGAACAAAACCCAGCTCCCTGAGTGCCAGCACCCACAAGGAGCAGCTCCTAGCAGCAGCACCTGTATTCAGTATTAGTAGCATTGGTAACCTTGGCCTTTTGGCCAGGGCACTTTGCAGGTGACAGCTTAGTACTTCTTTATGTTTCCAATCAAATAGTCAAAATCAGATACCAAAGATTAACCTGTACCTGCAGTGGGCCTAGAGCCACTGTCCCTGATGCCCCCACCACAAGAAATCCAGGCAGTGGATGATGCACAGGGGGCCTCTTGTGATTGAGGGGCTGGATGGTAATGCTGGAGCTTTCTTCTTCTGTCACTGCGAGGTGCAGGTCAGAATTCATCCCCCTGGGGAGTCCTCTTGAAGACAGGAATTCAGAATGGAATGAGCCCAACAGTGTGTTTGAGCCAGGACACACATCTCCCAGGATTACCTGGCACAGCCTCTAAACTCTCGCTTTTTTGCACAGAGCAGAGTCCCACTTTAGTCTCACAGGCTGCAGGAAATTAGGAAAATAAAATGAGATATTGGCTATCCAGGGTCTCCTGGGCAGCTCAAGGAGCCAGGAATGAGGCTGGGCACTCAGATGAGAGCTGCTCACTCCATACACAGAGTACGGGTCCCATTTTCTTCTGCCACTGTTGTCATTCTCTATTTTTGCAGATTGTTTCAGAGAGAGGAGAACCAGTGGTTTAAAGCTACAAAAATACTTGAAAGCTTAAAGAAGATTTTTATATTGTCTAAAGCCAAGTGACTGAAACTGATCATGTCCATGCATTTATAGTTTAGGTTGTCCTTTTATGCATCATTTGCTTTTCACTGTCCGTTTGTATTTTTTTTTCCCTCTCTCTTGACATTATGAAGCACAGGATTGGTGAACTGATCCTTATTAAAACAAGCCTTTTTTATTTTTTCCTCTCTTTCAAACCCTGTTCTAGTGGCTGCTCTATCCTCTCACTGTTGTACAGACATTTGTGCCAGCAAAGGGAAGGGATGATCCAGAAAAGGCTGGTATAAGCTAGGACTGACACAGAAAGCATTTGGGAAGTTCATGTGCAGGACACCATCCAGTGCACTTAAAAAGGAATTAGTTTGAATGTGATGACCTTGGGCTGAGCCTTAATATTAGAGGCAATAGAAGGTGGTCTAAAAGTTCAAGGAGTGATTGTCCACTAAGTAATCTGAGATGTGACATACTTCACAGTTTCCTGGTAAGGAGGTTTGCTGCAGAAGATGGATTCTGCGCTACAGAATCTGTGTTTTTAAAGAATACATATTTCCAGCTTTGGAATTGAGAAAATGTTTTGAAACTGAAGATAACATACCAAGCCCCACTATCCCTACCTGATTCCCGCTGCAGTCCCAGATGCATCTCTGGTCCATGCCTGTGTTTTGCCAGGCAAATTTTAAAAAAATAAATCAACTACAAATTGAAGGTTGGAAATGAAGATGAAAAAGGTAATACAGCCTTGGTATTAACTTCTTATTAACCCCAAGGATATCACTGCACTGAGTTACTTGTTCTCATGTAATATTTAAAAGAGAAAACAAGCTGCTATAGATCTTCTGATTTTCCACCCTGCTTCCCTAGAAGGGCCTAAGGTCCATCTGCCCTTCACAGCAGAGTTGAACCTGTAGAGGAACTGAGTGGCTACCTGCATGGAGGCTTGCTCCTGCTCAGGACAGACAGGCTTCTAGTCAAGCATGAGGAAAACGAGCAAAAACAAGTGTGGAGGATGAGTGCCTGTCCTGGACACAACTGTGTGTCCCGCAAAGGGACACTAAAGAGTCCTGCCCAGTGGAGTTGTGGGGTCTGTGCACCCTTCACTCTGGTGACAGGCAGCCATATGGGTAGCCCCATGTCCTGCCACCCCAGGAGCAGAGTCTGTCATGGCCTCTGCACAGCCCTGAGCATTTGTTCCATCATAGCATTTCCTGATGGTTGACGTCCAGATCAAATTGTTTACAGGGAAAGGAAGAATGGCATCTGAATAATAAAAATCACTTACTGACAGAATTTGGAGAGTTTCCTGGGACCACCACCTGGGGAGCAATCTTTCATGCTTACTCCATGCATGGTATCTTGTGGGCTTATGTACACAGGGTTTTTCTGACAATAAGTGTTACATCAAGTGTGATCCATGTTATATTGCTGCTGGGTTATGACCTTAGTGCTAATTACCTGCTGTCTGTTAAATGTCTAAATAAAAGGTAACTTCCAAGCTGTTGGAAGTCAATGGTACCCAGCTGTTGGGGTGTCTTTGCTTCTGCCTTATCACTAGTGTTCCCCCAAGCCCTGCTTTTCTCCTTCTCCGTGATATTTCCTCCAGACCTGGAGTGACAGCAACCACCCTTCCAGCAGAGATGGAGCACAGCTGGTCCTGAGGGAGGGTCAGTCAAAACCCAGAGGAGCCCAGCACTGAAGGGATATCACAGGCTGCCACTGCAAGTCCTCATGGGGAGTCACTCACCTCAAATATGAATGCAACATAAACATCAATTTTTCTCAAGCCCTTCCAATGATCTTGTCCCAGGCTGAGCTGAGCCTGCAACCTGTCCTTGCCACACTCCTGCTTGGGGTGTGTTCTGCCTGGCAGCCATCACTTACCCCCAAGCAGGAGCAGTTTGGACTGAACAATGTGAGATTCTGTGGTTGAAGAAGTGTTTTATGCACATTCAGAATTTCTATTGATCTGAATTAACGATTGCTGATGCTAGAAACATCTTTTTTTGACTCTGAGTTTATAGGCAACAAACATGGAATGAGATGTAGCACCTGAAAACCCCAGAAGGAAAAATATCTTCCCTTTAAAGAATGATTGGTAAATACACTCCAATGAAACACTTACCTGCTGGATATCAGCATCATAATGCATTCACTGGAGTGGGAAATGCATGTGCCATGCTGGACACTATCTGCTGGAGAAACAAGTTAAGACTTCAGATATGGCACATAACAGAAATCGGAGCTAAAAATGTTTCTAGGGTCTCTAAAGAAATACAAGCTTAACATAATGGGGAAAAATAAGTATATAGAGAAAAAAATCCCAACTTACAACTAGCTGATCTAAAGTATTTATTTCCAAGGAAATAAATTTTGCTGCTTGTACTGATTTCCATATTGATACTCCTTCCCAGAGACACACCCGTAGTGCACTTTCAAAACAGAGCTGACACCAAGGTATCAGGAAGACCCAAATCAGGCTATAAAAGGTAGAGCATAACCCTATGGTCATGCTTCTCCAGGATGTTGGGAGATATTTTTTTTTTTAATTCTCCAGTTACTATCTAATAATTACTGACTGGTTATTCAAAGACCATTAATTGGACTCAGGAACCAGATGAATATGCCTGTTGGCAGAACCAAGTAGAAGAACTCAGGAACATCAAAAGAAATTATGAGAGGATGAGGTTTGAATTAAGAGGAGCAGCCCTTCATGCAGTGAGTAGTCCACCTATAGAACCTTTGCCAATGGCTGTTGAAGATGCTAGAATTGGCTGAAAGACAAACTATTGGGAGAAAAATTCTTAAAGTCTTGCTAAATACTTATAAACTATGCTGAAAAATATTATAGGCCAAGAGAATACAGAAAGGAAGCAACAGTATGTGTCTGTCCTGTTTCTACAGTCTTTCTTGCCTATTCTGTCACAGCCACAGCTGGAAACAAGATTTTGGGTTGGATGCACCAAAGGACTGGTCCAGGTTGGCTCCATACACACATGAACTGTAAAAAGTTTCAGGCAGTTTTCTGAGGCCTGTGGAGCTTAGAAATAATCATAAAATAATTTTTTTTACCTTGCATTTCTATATGGTTCCTGCACTTGCTTTGATAGGTATGTGGACTCTGTTACCCTGGCTTACATGAAAGATGTAAGAGATATTTTGTTTTTAAAATAGTTAGGGTTAATAAACACAGATGGTGTGAGAATGAGGAATGGAGCTTCTGCTTTCTCATATAACGGAAAGCTGTTCTCAAAAGCATTTCTCATTTTCTTCCTTGAAGCAGTTGATTTTAAAAAAAAAATACACCATTTCCTGCCTTCTAATGTCCATAATGCTGGCAAATAAAAAAATCTCTCTTAGAAATTCATTCAGAAAAATAATTCTTACAGATGTAACTGTCTTCTAACAAAAGAAGAATATTCCAATAGTAATAGAAATGGGAAGACTGGTAGGAATGAGAAAGGAATGGCAATGGGTGGGTGTGAGGCACCAGAAGGGACCAGAAGGAGACTGTAAGTGATTGCTGCAGGAGTGACAGATGCTGGTGTTACCTTGCTGAGGCGCTCACCAAGATGCCAGCACACACCGTGTGCTGCTGTTTGGGAGACATTTTGGACTCATTTGGAAGTGGAGGGCAGGAATCCTGGTAACTCCCAGGGGTGGAGCAGGATGGACAGTGTAGTGGCTACCAGAAAAGGTAGAAAAGGCACATCCAGAGCCAGCACATGTCACCAATTCAAGAGCAACACAGGAAATGTGATGCAGACATTCAGGCATGATCCCTCATGCTCAAAGTAATTGCAAAGTTGGACACACATATCCTGCTGGTCAGACAGCTTGGATACAGCCATCTCATGAGCAAGCTGCTTTAAAATAACTTCATCCACCAATAAGGAGACAAAATCACTCTCCTATAAGGATTTGTGTTCAGTTTGCTGTTCACTGTGGCTGCTCATCAATCATTTGGGTACATCCAGCCTTGGGACAGGAAAACTGTCTCATCTTCTGGGCACCGCTCCCATTTATGGGCCGTTAAACCTCCTCCTAGTCAGGTGCTGAGAGCATTCTTTATATAAAGTACATCCAAATTTGCAGATTCAGAAAAATGTCCTGCACAACTTTCCAAATAAACCAGGAGATGTTTCTCACTTAATCTGCCCCATGGATTCAACACATTCTGATGAATACTATTGCCGCTGAAGATGAATAGATCACACGGACACAGGTCGAGGTGTGGTGAAAAGAAGAGAAAATTTATTTTTCCTCCCAGGATTTATAGGTTTCTGACCACGGCCAGGGATTGGATGGTCAGGATAACACTTTCTCACTGCACTGGCCATGAGAAATGCCCATCACAAGACGTGTAACAGAAGGAATGTACACATATCTATGTTTACAGTTACTGTCCTGGGAAAGTCCTTAGAAAACCATGTCAGCAAGCTCAGAAGCTGAGTTTTCAGGGCGACATCTCACCCTTTTTGGTTTAAACAAAAAGAAAAGGAAAAAGAAAAATGAACAAAGAAACTAGCAACATTATAAACAATCAAAAGGATAAATAATAGGAAAATACAATACTCCATACAATCAGAAGGCTGTAATTTCAGGGTGATAGAATACCATGCCTGCCTCTGAAAAAGTAACTCTGGACAGGAGAGCTATGAGTGCAGTTGATACGAGCACTCAGTGTCAAGTCTTTGCCTCAGACTGTCTGGAAGAAAAAAACAAAAAAGGAAGGAATATAAGGGCACCACACTAAATTTCACTCAAGTGAAGGAAATGTGAGGGTATTGAAGCTTTTTTTTTGGTGTTTTTGTTTTGTTTGTTTGAGGTTTTTTGGTTTTGTTTTTTATTTTTTTCTTTTGGTGGGCTTTTGGTTTGTTTGGATTGCTGTAGTATTCAAGGGATTCAAGGAAGCCTGGTCTTGCAGGCACAGATGAAAACAGGCTATTGAACTGCTCCATTCCAATAAAACCTGCCCTTGCACAAAGCTTTCTGAGGCATGACTAAGTTATTGCAAAGTGGGAAGCCTACGACAGTAAGGGCTGCCTGAGCATGTTGAGAGGAAGATGGTTGCTTTATTGGGAGGTTACTTTTTTGGGATGAACATATCTCGCAGTTAGTTTCTCCTGTCATCAAGGTAATAAAAAGTCATATCTGAGTATTGACTTCAGAGATGCAGAATCCTCCCATCTCTTCCACAAACACCCTGCAAATGCTACATCATGTACTCGCACTAAATCCATGCTGCTCCCATACTGACTTGCCCTCTGGCCCTGGATTAGAGCCAAACAACTGCAGCTTCCAGTGGAAAACTCCACGGCAGAGCAAGAGACGAAAACCGGAATTCATCCCTCAGTGCCTTTTGCAGCTTGTTTTGTAGTGAAAGGACCGAGACACCTCACGCTGCAGCTGACCCTGGCTAACAAAAGCTGTCTCAGTGGGGTCCGCCAGCAGTCACTGGCCACTCAGCAGGAGAGCCCGAGCTCTTTTTAGCCCCGATGATTCAGCACAAAGAAGCCTCTGGAGCTCAGCAGCAGGCATCTCGCTCCTCTTCGCATCACGCCTCTTCTCAGGTTTTAAATACAACGGGACAAAAGTTCTTACAAACCCCTGATTCTGTCAATTCCCTGAACATACGCCTGAAATGCTCTTTCTGGCATTTAAGTGACTTTAAATGGGAAAGATGTAGCTGAGGATTGCGTGTACCATCTCCCTTTCAGAGCCAGCTTGTGCTGGGCCGCCTGGGGCGGCAGGGCAGGAGCTGAGCCCCCGAGCGGAGCCCGCTGCCAGCAGGGCTGAGCTGGCCGTGACAAAGGGACGGCATGGCAGCCACCGAAACCTCAGCCGTGCTTCAAAGCGATTACAAGTGCAAGAGGATCTTCATAACAAAAGACTAAGTAGATGCAAGTTTGCAAGCAACAGCAGCTCTCCGCTTTATGGGAAAGTTACACTAGAGGGAAACCGCAGGAAGAAGCGGTTCCACCCTGCCAGCTGCTGTGGGGATTGCAGCATCCTCAGAAACAGCCCATGCCTGCTGGTCCAGGCAAGGAGCCTTCTCTAGGTAAAGGCAGAACAGAAAGTCACGGCCTAGCTGCCCTATCCATGTGAATGAATAGTCAGTTCAGACTGTTCAGAAAGAAATACTCAGATTTTGGAAATTTTTCCTCTATTTTTTTTGTTTCAGTTTTGGTTTTTTTTATTTCTTTTGCTGTTGCTTTTATTTTTGTTTGTTTGTTTACTTTGTTTATAATTTACCATTTTGATAAAATTATTAATGTTTTCTTCCTGCTACTTTTTCCAATTGCTTCCCAACACATGACCCCCAGCCCTGCCATTACTCCTATTCCTAACCTGGGACACGCTTTTCTACCCCACTGCTGAGGCTGGGCAGCTATTTGGAAAAAAAGAAATCAAGTAAAATACATATAGGAAGAAGAAAGCATTTCTGAAGCAAGGGATAACCCTAGAAACTGTTTTTATAATGTAAATTATTAGTGAGGAAGTGTGTGTGACTTTGAGCAGAAATCCATTCCCCAGTGAGTGCCATCTCTTCCAGGCTCCCCACTGAGTGCACTTTTGCTTTCTAATATTTTTGGACAAGAGATCAGTTTAGGAGGCAGCCAAGGGTGAGAACTCCTTAGAAATTAGACAGAGTAGTACTGTTATTTAAATCTCTCACACATCTCTTTACCACTGCTAAGTGCCTGCAATGGATGAAAATCTAACCTCTGCTTCTCATTCTAGTTTCAAAACAGGTACATTAGCTGGGTCTGGTGATCCAAGTACTAGTAGTAGTACTAGCATCTGTTGTTGCTGTAAACAACCTTCATAAAAGGTATTTTGCCTGTCCTTGAAGGCTGTTTGACAATGAAACTGTTTCCAGCATTGAAAATGGTGTCCTCTCCATTTTGTGATTATCCCACATTCCTGCACTTGTCAGATGATGACCCAGAAGAGGCAGCAGCCATATCAGACAGTCTTCTCTATTCCCTGGAGTCAGCCAGGGATAAGGCTTGACTGGGTACTATAAAAAATTTATTGGAAGACGTGTGGTTAAGCTGACATCTCTGGGCACTTGTGGGATTTCATGGCACAGCACAGTCAGGTTGCATTTCACTGTGCAGGGCTGCTCTTCTCCTGTGCTGGTATCTCCCTGGCTTTGTCAGTGAGCCCTCACAGTCAGAGATTTCAGCTGTGGACATGCACAGTCTAAACCATATCATGTGTTATATCATGTGTGTCTTGCTAGAGGCCCAGTTGCTGTGCTCAGGAAGCTCCTGGATACTCAGGCTATAATTGAGATTTCATTAAGAATTTAAATTATTTTTAGAAAGTTGGAAAAAGTCCTTTTTCATCATCGAAGATTTAGTTGTCTCCTTCAAGTCAGCCAGCCAAGAAACTTCCACCGGGGTGCTGAGTCACACAGCTGAAGATGGTAGCACCTTGTTCTTGCAGGAACGAGTGTGATGTCATCTGGGTTTGAGCCCTGAGCTGAAATAGCGCCCATGACAAACTGACAAGCTGAGTCAGTGAGACAGCCAGAGGGGAAGAGGCCTTGGGCACAGCAGCCACCCTCTCCAGCAACCCAGTCCAAAGCCTTGGGCCTCAAAGGCGACGCACACAGCTCCTTCCAGCAGCTCCTATAAAAGCTGGCTTAAACCTGCTGCTGACAGTTATTTTCATTCTCATAGATAAATGTAAGCTGTGGGTATGGCAGAGCAGTATTTGGTATAAATCAGTTAATTGAAACTCAGCCAACTTGTGTCAGAGCTGAAATAAACCTGAAAGGTTTCATAGCAAACATTTTATTTTTATTTTAGCAATGCTAAAATAATTAAAAGGAGAGCAAGTCTCAGCACTAAAGAAAACAGCTTCTCTTCCAGAGAGACTGCTCCCAGGCATAGGACAGGCTGGGAGGATGGCAAGGAGGAGTGCCAGGGGGTGCTGCCAGGTGCCAGGGGTGCTGCAGGCAAGGGCTTGTTCCTGGCTCTGCTGCCCTCCCCTCACCAGCACTTTGCACAAGCATCCCCCTCTTTCTTCTGCTCCTCACTGCATGTAGCTTTGGCTAGCTCTCCCCTAACAGGCAAGGAGGTACCAGCTCCTCTCCCTCTGAGCTCCTGTCTCCAGAAGCAGATTAAAGTTGAAGAAATGAAGGAGTTATCCATTTCAAAGCCCCCCAACCACAATCTACAGGTGAAAAGGCCTCAGAGGATTGCTCATCATGCCACCACGTGGAGGAGGTAAGTTTTTACAGTACTGTTGAGGGAGGAGTTTTAGTCTCCACACACGCTGTCGGCTGGAAAAACCCAGCATGGATAAAGGAACATCATTTTGCTTTACTCCTCTCTGCCTGGATGACATGTATCTGATGTGCTGGTACCTTTCAGCACTGGACTTAAGAGCAATTTCCACTTTATGAGCTGACATGCACTAGGAGGAAGTGACCTATAGCCCAGGAGTGCACACTTCTCTCATTTTACAATGGAAGGAACCTGAAAACCTTCCTTGAAGAGCAATATCTGAAATTAGGCAAGGCTATAGTAAGTAAGACATGGCTGAGGGGGAACAGATCCATGAAGTGTCCACACATCCAGCAGTGTCTGGTGGCTGTGTATCCCCCAGGATGTCACATTGCTGACCTTCCCACCAGCAGCCATGTGTAAGCTATTAACTGTTTGCCATGGCAAGCTGCTGGGCTGAGAGATGCTGCTGATGATTCAATTCAGCTCAGTATGAAGCTCATTCAGCTCAGGCTGGCATAGACATTTCCTCTCCACAGACCTCATGCTCACAGGGACAGCCAAAAGCCCTTCCAGAGCTACAGCCCTTCCAGGCTTCCATTTGCCATCTTTGTATATTTTAGGGCAGAAACTCTCCCTGAGTCAAGTCTCAGCAGGGTTTATCTGAAGGCAGGATGTCAGGGACATGGGTCATGGCCTTTTAGAAAAGTGGACAGCCCCTTGAGAAGATTATCCTGTAGATCTGTTCTCACTCACCTGCTGGACTGGCACAGCTGCTTTGCCTTCCCCACAGGAAACCTCTGCACTGAAAGAGAAAACTTAGTGCTGCTTTCTGAATCACACAGAGTGCAAGATAAATCCATCTGCAGAGAAAAAAAAGAATAAATAGAGTGTGCAAGTTTTGCAGACAGCTTTTGTAGGCACCTGACATCAGCTGCACACCTCTGTCCTGCCTGCAGCTGCTGCCAGAAGTTTTTGCCGTTCCCATGTCTGTCCTGCTGTTTGGAGATTGTGGGCACAGGCAGCAGCTTGAGAACAGTATTGGGCTTCAGGAGCTCCAGCTTTACCTGCTCACTTCATAGGGCTGTCACCATGAGGAATTCACTGAGCCATCTGGCTGGGTTTCTCCTGCACTGAGTGGCATGAGCAGCACAAAGCTGGGAAAATTCAAACAACAGCTTCTCAGGGACTCAGCTCATGTCTAGTGCCATGGTCATGGAATGGCCTACATACACAGTTTCATCTTCTAGTTAGAAACAAAACAGGAAAATTATCATTTCTTTTACCCTGCCTCCCATAAGAAAAGGAGTGAGGAGAGCACAGATTCCTGAAGCTTATGGAGAGTAGTTAAATATTGTTGCAGACTGACCAAGCCTTGTATTCAGCCATTCCTGCTCTCCCTCCAGTGTTTCTTTTGCCTAACAGCACTGGTCAAATCCATGGTGCTCATATCTCCAGTGGGCATATTCTGCAGCAGAGTTTTGATTATATGAAGTGGGTGTTAGCTTCATCCAGTGCCATAATTCTGAAGGTGGGACTGCAGGTTCCCTCCTCTACCCTGATTTGGAGATGTCCTGGAGCAGACAAACCTATGCACTCACACAGAGGCAGTGGGGGGATTAGGGACAGATTTTTGAAGCCTGAGTCTGTTCTCCTGATGCTGAAGGAGCCAGGATCTAGCTGGCAGAGCACAGTGCTTTCCTCATTCTGCAGAGCAAGCTGAGATATGGGTTCCTTTGATTCTTCTTGCAAGTCAAATCCAATGCTTTGATTACTTCATGAGGGACCTGTGGGAACAGAATCTGACATGCTGCATCTCTCCCTTAAACTAACATGGTCCTACTACAGTGGAAGTTTGGGGGATTAGTAGCACTTAATGACACAGTTCTTTGAGTAGTATAAATCTTCCTCATTCTCAGGTTGGAAGAGTCACAAGGTAATGACAAATATTTGTTCTCTTTAATGTGTGTACCAAGGGAGGAGAGCCCAGCTCCTTCCAGCTTTCCTCCTCCATCCCTCTGACAGCTTCAACACCACCTGCTCTTAGAGCAAAGTGGGCACAGAAATAAAATCCAAGCTGATTTTTGGACAGGCAGGCAACACAGGCTTATAATGTGAGAACATGTACTTTATTTTTAAGTACAGTGAAGAACTTGGGCACACCTTGTTGCAGATGGAGTGATTCGCTTCACTTGCAACAAAAAAGTATCAATATTCTTATTGATATAAAACATCAATTTAAAAATGTTTCATAGTAAATACAACAGATTTAACAAATTCAATCGCAAGGTACACTTGGTTGTTTGCTGAGTAGAGGACAGAGTAGGACAAAACTGTCAGAGAGACTCTCCCATTGAATCTTCAGGTTCAGAAAGGACTCTCTTGCATTCTAAACTCCTACTTTGAGGGGAGTTTAGGGATGGCTGGATCCAGACTTAGTCACAAAACCGGTCAATGATTTGTAAAGAATTGTGTAAGGCTTTTACATGTGCAATCAATCCTTTTCATTACTTAACTAAGATTTGAAAGTTTCAGAAAACCTGAAAATGAAAATTTAGGTCTTTCCTCCAGGCTGCCTTTCCTGTACATTATTGTTATTCTACCATCTTTCCTCCAAGACCCAGCATCATTGCTCAAATTCCCTGGGAGCTAGGACCAGCCTCACAGGCTTCCACTGCTTCACCTCACCCCTTGGCTGTCAAGGACCTTGAGAACTCTCCTCTGCCTCCCAGGCTGTCCCAAAATTGGCTCCTACTCCCCAGCAGCTCTTCTCATCCTTGTCCTCCTCCTCATCATCATGTGTTCACCCCTCTCCCTCATCTGTAAAGACAGATATAGCCTGTATCTTCTTTTGCCAAAGCCTGTAAATGCTGGATCATTCTGCCCTTCTCTGGTCTGTTCCCACTAAGGAATCAGACAAAAAAGAAGTTTCTGCTTTTCTTGTGTAGCTTGCAGATTATGAAAAGGTTTCAACACAGTACCTCACTGGTGTAAGCACCTCACAGTGAGGACACTGGGAAGACTGACTGGCTGGCTAGTCTCACCCTGCAAGGCTCAGTCAGAGCGATCACCAGCTAATGGAACAAGCTGTACTTGAAGCCCTGGGGCTTCAGACTGAAACACTGTGGTCCAGAGATGTGACCAGGTCCCAGGCTCGCAGGGATCTATGGTGGCAGGGAAATAGCATGCAAAGAAACCCAGAGGCTGCTTTTCAACAGCAGTATCCTCCTGCTGAGTGCCACCATTGTGCTGCTGAGCCTTGGCACCTCCCAGTGCTGCCCACTGGGCTGGGATGGCAGAGATGGAACCCCTGCAGCAGCACATGGCTGGCGTAGCCACATCCCACATCCCCATCCCAGGGTGTCCACAGCACCCTTCAGATGTGGGACTAGGCCCATCATTTACACCCTTTGGGTTCCAGGGGGTGTGTGGTTTGAGTTTTTGATTTGCTTTGCCTTTTTTTTTGACGCTGGTGAATGAACCATTCTTTATGTTGTTATTATGGGGGATGGTTAACAATCTACAGCCTGGCTCTGCCAAGACAGACATGCATTATCAGTGCTCTCCTTTGAGCTTATATGTGCATGGTCTGTGGAATAATGGGGTCCTGATCCACATGAGGGTCTTCAGTGAGCTGCTGCAATATGGAAGATAGCAGGTACAGCTGATATATAAGGTTCAGAGAAGATTAATGTCTTTGAAAATTCAAAACTGATGCTGCTCCTGTACAGAGAATAAACTATCTATGTGGACTTTGTCTTTAGTTTTCCATTAGCTTACATTTGCTAATGTTTCTGCTCCATGTAAGTAAAACTGATAAAACTCATGAAAAGGTCATTAGCGTAATATGTACACTGCTGTGCATATCTAAGGTTTCATACCTTTGAATATTGATGCCAAGATTTGGCCCCTTTTTTAATAACTCTTTTTGTAAGGCCACACTTGAAAAATCTGTGATTTAGAAAACATTTTACTGGCAAATTATTAAATTAAAAAAAAAAAAACAAAACAAAACCAAAACCAAAACCAAAACAAAAACACCAACAACCCACCCTCCTTCTAAAGAGCTTCATTGGATATTCTTTGAGAGACCAGTTATTCAAATGTTGTTATCATCATATTAAAAGGTACAGCAACTCTAGCATGATTAATTTTTCATGTATTGAGTAGAAAGGGATAATTAGAGTGTGCTTCATACCGATTGACTGCAAAGGCTTTCTAATTAAGTAGATGACTGCAGAGATAATGAGATTCAGAAATAATTTTTATATATGAATTTGGCCAGACCTATTTTAAGAGCCATGAAGACAGATTGGTCAGAAGCTTTCTTTTGATGTCAATCAGACTGCTATTTTGGAAATAGGCGTTTTATCACCAGGGCGGCTGTTTTGCAACGGCTTTGCCTCTACCTGGTGGCTGGAAGATGTATTGCATGATTCCCAGGGGTTGATTATTTTTGGTTGCAGGCGGGCAGTATTTTTGGATAAGAATATATATATAAACATGAAAAGCACTCTAAGCTTTTACTATCTGAGGACTCATCTTTTTTCCCCACTCCACAGCTGAGTCAAGTAACTATTGGAAAGGATTGGTGGTGTGGATATGTGAATAAATAAGGTACATTAATCACAGTTAGCATCAGCAGTCATGATTCACCTATCTGTAAGATTCCTTTGAAACCATCAACAAACTGCTGTTAACAGACAAGAAAAACTGAAAGATACAGTCAACTCGATTTTCCAAAGGCATTGGGGAAGTCCTTCAACAGCAGCTTGTGAAATAGCTGCCATGGATTAAGAGAGAGTGTTTTCATGTGAGCAAGGAATTGGCAAAACCCAGGAATACAGCATTATTCACAGGGAAGGGGAGTCCCAGCTGGAGTCCTACACTGACATATGCTGCGGCTCCTCTGAGCAACCAGTTTCCACAAAATCCGCAAAAGAAGGTGAATAATAGACCTTCTGGGATATTGAGTAAAGTCAGTCAACTATATGCAGCTGTCCAAAATAATAAGGACAAAAGTTACTTCAGCAGTTGCAGAAAGGTTTCAGAATACACAGAAAATGGACAATAAAATGGCAAGTGAAACTGCAGATAAAAGACACGGTTTAAGTCAAACCTGTTAGCAAGCCTAATTGTAGCCTCCAACGTGCAGACATAAAACCTGAACAAGCCATTGCAAATCAAAACAAAATGCACAGTTCTGGGCCCCCATTTCAAAGCAAATATAAATGTGAAAATCAGTTACAGGAAAAACTGTAGCCATTAGCCCTGAAAACAAGTAACGGGGGGAGGTGGGGGGGTGGTGTTGTTGCAGAGAATGACTGTGTGCATGAAGTCTTGAGCAGGATGAAGAAAGGTAGCAGAGGACATTGTTTGAGGGTGTTTGCAACCCCCCACCTGGGGAAGCTACAGGGATGCTGTAGCTGGGATGCTACAGAGAAGGAAGGGAAGGGTTTCTCACACAATGAATGCTGAAATTTCACCACAGTCTGTGGGAGGATGCCAAAGTTTGCACAGTTCAGAAAGCAATCAACCAAATTCCTGGAAGAAAAATCCATTTGGCACTATTACAAACAAAGGTGTTATTTCTAGTCAGGAAGTCTTTGGACCACAAATAGTTGCAGTTTGCAAGCACTTCCGTGAAACACCAGCACTTTCTCGTTAACTCCTTTTGCTCTGCCTGCAGGACCTGTGACTGCCAGAGACAGGGTAACAAGCCAGGAAGCTCTTTGGCCTTCTTATTTTTGATTTTTTGGTATCATTTATATCCAGTACATTCCACATTTGAGGAAAAACATCAAAGGCTACTAAGCATTTCCTGGAACACATCTCCCACTAGACGACATTTCAAACCTCAGCAGGAGTCATCTACAGTGATGAGATGACTATATATCAGGAATGCAGACAGCTAGCCAGAAAAACCTCGACTAAATGTGAAAGTGGGCTAAAATCCTTTCTGTTACTAAGTCTACAGTGTGCAACAAATGTTACACTGAGAAACTGCAACAAATTTCCGTAGTACCTGTACTTAGAAGTCTGTATAGCATCTATAGGTCACCTTAATTCTGGCATACTCTTGCAAACTTGACTTTACAAAGGCAGTACAGTTAATTTAATTTGGTCTCTGTGCATTTTTGTGTGAATGGTTAGTAGGAATATTTTTTAAAATCAGCAAGACTTTACATTTTTACTGTACATTTTTACAGTTTGGGATGATTTTCCTTCATCAGACCCACTATGGATCAAGCTGCTCTCTTCCTGTGAGTGTAGGCAAAGCCTGCCCCAGACATGGAGGCAACCCATTGGAGGGTCTTGTCTGCCTGCACCTTTCAGTCAGATTGTGTCTCATGGCAGTCAGTGTTCCCACAGCACTGAAACCCTGATCATGGTCCATGGTGAGCACTGGTGCTTTGCAGGCTCAGCCCAAGAGGTGCTGAGTACCCCCTGCCATGGCCACCCCACCTGTGGCACGGTCTTCACTGCACAGCCAGCTTCAAGCAACACCAAGAGGAAGAGAACAGGTCTGTATGGCTTTCAAATAAGCCAACAGCACCCTATAAACCCTTCAGTGACACTGCTGGTTATAGCAATACAGAGGCAATCCAACACAAGCAAAGAAACTGGGCTCAGACCTGCCAGCAGACGTCATGCCAGCTGTGACTATCACACCTAGCATATCTCAGTTAGCAAAATTCTCAGTGCATAATAGGACAAGCTAGATGAACACCACCAGTGAGGGCTGCCAGGAAAGTCCACCCAGCATTCCACATGTTTGATGTGCCATCTGCTTCTGATTGACCACTGCAGTACTGCAAGCTCATGCCCCAAACAGCTCCAGTGACTGGGATTTAGACTCCAAGGGAGAGGGAAAACCACAGAAAAATGCTGGATTAGGAGCAGCCATGGCTCTTGGATCACCCTGCCATCGTCTCTGCACATCCAAAGGAAGCCTCTGTACTGGGTGATGAAGTGCAGTGACAGTGCAGATACTGGGCAGCTCTTCCAGCACTTCCAGGTTTCACTAGCTGGGTTTTACAGGAGGATGGGATAGCTTGGCACAGGTTGACTGAAACCCATGACAACCATCCTGAGAAGTTCAATACCAGGTAGGAAGCCTGCCAAATTGTGAAATTATTGTGATTTTTCACTTTGCAACCAATTTCTACTGCAGCATTATATCTCAGCAAGTCCTAAAATATTGGTTTCAGATGGGGCCAGAAGAAAGGGAACACTGACTGATGCTTCCTCCTGGCAGTTTCATCCCTCTCTTCTGTTCTGCCACGGTAATTTACCTCGTTCTATCTTCCTTTCCCTGTTTTATCCTGCTATTTTTCCACTGTTTGCTGTCCTGTTTTGAACCACAGAAAGGCTGAATTTGGAAAAGACCTCTGGAAGTATCTGGTCAAAGCCTCTGATCAAAAAAGGTCATCTACAGCTTGTTGGCCAGCCCATGGTAAGATGGCCTTTTGAGTATCTCCAAGGACAGAGACTCCCCAAGGTGAAGACTACTGGGCAGTCTGTGCCAGCACTCAGTCACCCTCTCAGTGAGAAGGTGTTTCTTTGATGCTCAGAGGGAACCTCCTGTGTTTTGGTTTGTGCTCATTGCCTTTGGCCCTGTCACTGGGCACCCCTGAGAAGAGCCCAGCTCCATCCTCTGTGCACCCTCCCTTCAGGTAGCTGTATACCTTGATGAGATCCCCCTGAGCCATCTCTTCTCCAGGCTGAGCAGTCCCAGCTCGCTCAGCCTTTCCTTACAGGAGAGGTGCTCCAGCCCTCTCAGAGTCTGCATGGCCCTTCCCTGGGCTGTCTCCAGTATGTCCTGTACAGGGGAGCACACAGCTGGACCCAGCACTCCAGCTGTGGGCTCCCCAGTGCTGAGCAGAGGGGCAGGATCCTCCTGACATCCTCCTCCTGGGAATGCTTTAGTGCAGCCTGGAAGGACACCAATAGCTCTCTTTGCACTCCACTGCACAAGACTGGAGGAACAACACTGCAGAACTCACCTGAGAAGAGATGTTTCATTGAAAGAACTCCAATAGTCACCAAGTTCCTACCAAAGGATTAGCAAGGCTAACCATATTGTATTTTAGAAAAATGCTGCCTTGAGGCTGAACAAACCATTGGATCAAAAGTTACAGTATATGAAAAAGGCAAGGCCTTTCCAAGAGAGCCTTGCCTCAATACAATAATGGAGATCATGGATTAGGGCAGAAAACAATCTTTGCTGTAGAACAGCAAAACACAGATACAGGGCAACATGCCTTCAGCAACCCAAATATTCACATATCTGGCATCTGCAGGTTTTATACAGCATGCAGTTTGGTGAGAAAGCAAAGAAAGAATATGAGAATATTCTCTTCCAAACAAGACTAAAGGCTTCCCTTCATCCCCTTTCCCAAGAAGCAACCCATTAGCATCCAGTGATATCCACCTGTGAGAAGTCCAGCATCCCAGAACTCCAGCACTGTGCCCCATGACTACCCCAGGACTCTTCTCTGTCCCAGTCTGTGCTGACAGCATGCTCTGTGGGTTAAAATTTTCAGAATAAGCCAATTTTGACAACCTTTTTCATCAGTGACAGTGGCAGCTGTGGGAACGCTTTTACTTCCAAGTCTCTCAGCCTCCTCATAGTTCAGAAAATATTTCATTTTCTCCACTGTGGGTGGAAATGGAGATCAGCACTTTCTAATGTTAGAGCAATGCTCTCTGCATCAGTAGCAGAGTCCCAGTGTTTCATCCACAGTCTGCAAAACCCAAGGGCACCCTGCATTTCTCTAACATGACATGGCAAAAGGTGCAACTCACTGTAAAGGCAGCAGCTAAGGGTGATGATACACACTCCAGTAGGAATGGTTAGAGACATTCCCAGAGGATTTCTTTCACCTGAAAATGTGGTTTAGACCCCTGAAGACAATGAAATCATCAAAATGGCATTTATAGCTGAAGATCAGGTCAGGAATTATAGAATTATCAAGGTTGGAAGAGACCTTATAGATCATCAAGTCAAATCATCAGCCCTAAACTACTGAGCTGTTAGGGAGAAGCAGACAGGGTGGGAGCAGTGCTGTTTTGGCTCTGCAGAGCTCTGTGAAACCATTGCTGTGGCATGGCTTATGGTGGGGTTTGAAACCAAAGCTGCTCTGTGGAAACCATCTTGTGTGACTCTTGCTTCTTTGAGGTCTGTGAGAGCCATGCCTGTCAGTACAGGGAAAATCAGCCTGGCAGCAGAGGTGGAGCTGGAGTACATCCCTGACAGCCTAATGAGCTTCCCATTCCCCCAGCCTGTCTAACCAGTGATCATTTTTGTCCTTTTTCCTGACTACAGTGTTCAGACTGGAATATTTGAAGATAAGGCTGTTTTGGGGCATGCTAGATAGGACAGGAAATGACTCCTGGCTGTAACTGAGCAGGAAAGAGGGGTCTTGTATCCACATGGCACATCCTCCCACAGCCACTGTGGTGCTGCCAGTGAGGCTGCTGTGTGCTGAGGGGCTCCAGTCACTGCAAATAAGCTCCACCAATTTTACTTAAAAAGCAGAATTTGGACTGCTTCCCAGATTATAATTACCTATATATAAATATAATGATAATTACGCTACCTGAGAGAGACCTCAGAGCACAAAGCTGACAAGTGATGACAACTAAATTCATTGAGAGTGCAAACGCTCTTCCTCTCCTTTATGAAACAACACTGAGTGATCTCTGAAGAAATCCAGCAACCAGAGACATAGTCTGTTAATAAGTGCTGAGCCTGGTGAAAGCTGCTGGAGAGGCAGGACAATGAACCGTAGTGCTCAGTAGTGAGCAGAGCAGCAGAAAATAGAACAGCTAAGATACTAGATTTTGAAAATGCAAAGTGTTTCATACATTCGGATTGAAATCTGTCTTTCAGTTTGTTTAAACTAGGAAATCAGTCAGGGCAGGGGCCATTTTTTGTTACAGAGGCCAACTCTTATGGCACGGCTTGCTCCCAGAGAACAGCCCTTTTACCTTTCCCAACACACACAGGGTAGCTCCATCCAAATTTCTCACAGGGCATAGTCCCAAGGGCTGTGCAAAGCCCAGCCTGGCATGGGCTGACCAAGGAGGTGAGCTGGCACAAGCAAAGCTCAGCCTGGGAGCTCAGCAGCAGTGCAATGCACACAACCCGGACCTGATCCCTCTGGATGCCTGCAGATGGACAAGGCGTCTCTGTGTAACCATTCCAGAGCAGAGAGAGCCTAAACGGAGGCCCAGCACAGTATTAGTAAGGCTTTAAAAGTGTTTTTTCCAAACACTTCCTGTTTTTCCACATTCAGAGTTGCCAAGCCTCAGGTGTGCTGACAAACACTCAGAAATACATTACAAAATGCATCTATGAGAAAAAAAATTACTATTCCTAGGTGTCTTGGGAAAAGATGAAAAGAGGGTATGGTGCAGAGTGTGCCTCCAGTCCAGGACTAGAAACCAAGACTGTCTTTCCATTGAATTCTAGATATGAAATAAAACTAAGAAAGGGGTGGGGGCATGGGGTGGGAGGGGACATAACAATAGTCATAATATCTCACATGCAAATCCTACAGTGATTAGGAGAGGTGCTAAATGCTGACCTTACCTTCTCTTGCTGAAACAGCCACAAAGCTGTATCCCCACCATTATCTGAGCAACCTGTTATGCTGACCTCATATTCCCACATTAAGCATTTCAGTTAATATTTTTATTTTTCCAGCAGGGCAACTAATTCCCTGCCTTCAAGTGCTTCATTAGAGCTGTGTGTTTCCTCTCCTAAGAGGCTGAAACCCCTTGTCTTTGAATGCAATTGAACTTCTGGAAAATGAACAGGTTAGACCAAAGTCACAGTGTTACTGCTCTCACTCCACCTTCATGCCCATCCACCAAAGAATACTCTTTGATAAGTAGCTGAAATAATTTTAGAGCTTTGAGGAAAAGGCCTAATCCTGTCTCTATTTAAACAATAAAAAGTTCAGAAAATGTTAGTTCACTCCAGCAAAAAAAAATATTTTGGAGGCATTAAAATCCGTAGAAAACTGTATTTCAGTGTGAAATGTTTGTCTAAATAGAGAGAGCTGAAGGAAATACTAAGGGAGAAATTGGAGCAGTCTGGATTCTAACATCATATTACAAACATCCATGTGTAGTTACTGAGGAGTAGCTACTGATGGTGGTACAAGAACAGTATCCCCACATTCCCATGTAAACACAGAGCATGCCTACCCCATGAGCAGTGCAGTCCTGCTGACTCCTCCACAGCCAGGAACATTTCTATCAGTACTTGAACTCTACTACTTAATCTTCTCACCTGTGTCATCTCCTTGCTGCTCTTGTCTCTTGTAGCACCACCAGGAACTGCTCCCTGGTGACCACATCAGGGTGTTGGTAACGTGTTGTTAGACTTTAGTCCCAGACCCATCACTCAGTCAAGCTAGAATGCCTACCAAGATAGTGTTTCCCTTTTGTACTCTGCTCTTATTAATTAGCCCCCTAATCCCCTGATTAAACAACAGGAGCTTGCAAAGCAAGGGAATCTGTCCTGCTGCACCTTTATTTTGACGAGCTGACAGCAAACTTTCAGCAAACTCTTGGGAAAAGCCACAAGAGCTGACTTTTTAATCTGCTTGTACATCATAAGGTGAGACCCTGTGAGAAAGAAAGGGCAAATCCTGCAAAACAAACAGTAAAAGGGAATTTCCAAGGGCTTGTTTTTCACTCACTACCCCAGTTAATGTATAGGAGAGATATGCAAAGTACAGAAAAACACATCAATGTGCAAACTTGGGCTTTCTCTGTTTACTTGAAATGCATGATTAATCCCACATTTTATTTATTAGTTTGTTACAGTATGTGTTACAGAGCTTGTTATTATGTAGAACTACATTTCTGATGCATTAATCTCTGTATCCCTTCATAAATAACAATCAAGCCTTATTCAGCTTTTATTTGCTCTTGGCCATTGTGCAATTTTTGAACATGAAATTTTCTCTTCTATTGGTTTATTTGTCGTTTTACATGTTGTAACTAGTGGAGCCTTTAGCCAAAGTGAGGAGGGAAAAAAATACCCAAACCAATTTAGAGTGAGGAAACTCACAGGCAGTGTTTGAGTAGGGTGGAGCGGAGCTCCTTAGGGTAAATTATAAATGGATGGTATGAAGTCTAAAGAAATAAACAAGTTCCAACACCAAATCGCTGCTCTATCCACTGAGGATTTTAAAAGAGGCAACAGTATGATTCGCTACAACAAATGCCAAGAGAGCTCTAAACCACTTCTACTCTTTCTGAAAAGAAAAGCTACATACAGCCATGAAGACTTGAACATAATTCCTGCAAGAAGGATCCCATCATTTTGAAATCCATTCTTGGCTTTAAGAAGAATGTATATTAGCAATAAAAGTATTTTCTGGAACACATCCAAACTTGTGTGGTTCCTGCAATAGGTGAAGGATCAAATTTCAGCATATGGAGCTTGAACTAGTTCTACTTTTAAAATAACCTCAGATGCAATGTGGAAACATAAATTACTTTTGCTCATTTGACCATTCTTGGGCTGGACATGGAACAGATTGGCATGGGGACTGGGAGTCCAAACATCTGTTCACAGAGAAATTTCTCATGCTTTCTTTCTATAGTGATTGGAGAAATAGTCTAAAATCCCTGGTTTATCCATCTTATATTCACTACAGTGATCCTGTCAGCTCTGTCCTCGGTCTAGTTTGCACACTGTAGCAGGATGAGGTCTCCTGAAGGAGCTTGAAGCAGACAGAGATTCTCTCTGTGGTTCCCTGTCCCAGCGAGACAGGGGTGACTCAGCCGGTGACAGAGCAGGGCTCCCATCTGCCTCCTGCCATGGGCAACCTTCAAAACTGAGGAATTCCTCTTAGTTTTCCACTTTCATTTTTTATTAGGCTTTGTCTGGGATCACAGAAGATTGCTCTCTGCTGATGTGCAGTCCCAGACAATGAAGGCACCCAGCCTGAGGGTAGGATGTAACAGCAACCAGCACAGGTAGTCTGAAAACCAGTGAGTTATTTCTTATTTAGTTTTGGTTTGTTTTGTTTTTTTCATGTCTTATATGCTCTTAGTTTATTTGAAATAACAGGTAATAAATAATGCCCCCCTCCAAAATCTAGAATTATTCACTTCTTATGTGTGGCACAAAACATCCAGTTTCTTTCCAGTTGCTGGAAAATTGTAAGGTTGTGGAATAAATTGTGGTTAAAGGCTGTTTTATTACTACCTGTTGTGGTTTCTTAGATTATTTTCTCAAAGCGTTATTTTAGCAGGAATAGATCACTGGAGCATTTGTGAAGTAAATAAACACAGTTATGAAAATGTGATACATGTATCAATTTATGTTAACACTAAGTATATAGAGATCTTGCACAAGATATAAGTTGTGTTGCATGGATGCCTAAATTGGAGGGTAAATTTTCTTCTTCCCCTAGGCAAGAGTTTAGAAGACAAAATCCCTGGCTTGGAGGGGTGGGGGAAACACTGCAGATTACTTTTTTTTGCAATGTATTTCATAAATCCAATGACAAAAAAAAACTTTTCACCACTCTTGTTCTTAAATAAAAAGAAAAAGTGAACTATTTTAACACAGCATTACTGAATGTGAAATTTTAAGTCTTAAGTCTTTCCTCTAAGTACTGGTGGGCTGAGATAAGAAAAGCTCCATTTCCTTCTATAAAACCACCTCTTCCACAGGGATGGATTTACACTGAATCACTTTATTTCCAGTGTTTAAAATACTATTGGATCTAGATGCAGGCAACGCCAGCTTTGCATGAGCCTTCCTCTGGGCTACAGTCCCAATTAAGGAATGATTCCTGATCTCTCCCCTGGTCTTGTAAACTTCATATTTTAGGAAAATCCCTTATAGTTTAACTACTTTTTTTTTTTCCATCTTTTTTTTTTTTTTTATTTCTCAGTTTTCTTTTAAATTCACTTTGGAAAGAAAATTGAAATATTTCACTCTTAGACAAGTTGAAATAGAGCTCTTTTTTTTTTTTCTTTTCTTTTCTTTTTTTTTTTTAGCTGTGAAATAAATATGTCATCAATTGGTACTAAGGAAACAAAGGGTCAAGGAAAACCTCACCCGCTTGCATTTTTCACAGACGTCACTCATCATGGTGTTGTCAGTGTGATTTCTTCTATAGGAAAAGGACAGCTTATATGAGAAAAAAAAGCTTAATGGGAAAATCTGCAAAATCAGACACAAAGAAAATATCTGGTTTTCTTTGAAGGATCAGCTAAATCACTGAAAACTTGCCAGCTAACACAAGCTAGACACGTACTTCTGTTTTTGCTCCTCACCTTGAGTTGCCTTTACCAAACCTTCTGCTTCACTGCTGCTTCTCTGACTCTTCTGGACCCACAGAAGCAGCAGCAGAAACAGATCCCCTCAGCCCTGACCTCTGATCTAACAGCGACCCCTGTCTCCATACAGAGAGATCTGGGAACAGGCATGAGTAATTTCATCACTGAAGAGTCATTTGAGTTGCCAGAGTGTTAAATAAATCATTCTTTTTGCTAGAGCAGTGAGTCAGTTGTAAAGACTGTATTCACCATTTTGGATTTGAAATCTATTTTAATGGCAAAATAATATGACAAATGGTGTCATGCATGCAAGGAACAGTAAGGATAGTACATTTAATTAAAAAATAGTGAAACATCAGATCATCAAGGAGAAATTGTCTGGAAATGGGAGGCACGTCATACAAATAGGGAAAAGATGGAGGATTTTGTTTAATCATACACAAAATTGGTTTATGCAGAAGATATTACAGGATCTTCTCAACTCACAGTTGCGCCTTATTGCAACAAAAAGAAAAAAGTTTAAATTGTCCCTTCTTACAAATTTATTTTATCTTGGACCTCATTTTTGAAGAGACAAGAAAATATATTATTTTATAACAAGAGGTTATTTTTCAAATTGTGGGCATTAAGCATAGCAGCAAGAAAATGTAGAGTGAAACAAGAAAAGTATGAACTTAAACTAAAGTTTCCTTATGCAAATCCCAAGTTAATATGGATTAACCTAGCTACCATGTGAGTTGCTTCATTTCTGGAGTGCAAAGCAGGTCACTGCATCCACTCAAACTCAACAAACAAATGGAAAGTTATATTTAATTTTTTTAACTTTCTTTTAATGACTGATCATTTTCATCAGAGGATATGCAAAGCCAAGTAAGTTTCCAAATTCCATTGTTAAAAATCCCTAACTGGGTAAAGTTGAATCAGCAAGACATTTTCCAAAAACACAATTTAAAAAGTTCTTTTTCCTCCTGACAGACCTGGCAATTATCCAGGTGGCTGGGATTCTTTTCTTCCTTCCCTCCTTCCCTCCTTCCCTCCTTCCCTCCCTCCCTCCCATGCATTTCAGGGAATGAAAGCCACTGAAAGAATCTGTTTTATTCAGTCTTCTTGTAAGTGCTGAAGAGCCTGAACCGACAGTGACAGATCGCACTGAAAGTTGCGTGCCAGATTCCACAAGCAGCAAAGTTTTGCAAAATCCCAGTCAGCAACCGTGGACTGCTCGTTGTTCACCATCCCATGTCTTCTTCCTACATAAAGATTTTGTATGAGGGATGTCTGTATATTAGCATCGGTCTTTGCCGCCAGCGGCAAACAGGGCGAGCTCCGCAGGCCGGGAGAGAAGGCAGGCAGGGTGAGAAGGCAGGCGGGATGAGAAGGCAGGCAGGATGGGAAGGCAGGCAGGATAAGGCAGGCGGGATGGGAAGGCAGGCGGGATGAGAAGGCAGGCGGGATGAGAAGGCAGGCGGGATGGGAAGGCAGGCGGGATGGGAAGGCAGGCGGGATGGGAAGGCAGGCGGGATGGGAAGGCAGGCGGGATGGGAAGGCAGGCGGGATGAGAAGGCAGGCGGGATGGGAAGGCGGGCGGGATGGGAAGGCAGGCGGGATGGGAAGGCAGGCGGGATGAGAAGGCAGGCGGGATGGGAAGGCAGGCGGGTCTCTCGCTCCCCGTGCCGCGGCCCCGAGCCGGGCGCACCTCCCCGCCGCCCCCACCAGGGGCCACTGCAGCCGCGGGGATGCGGCCGCAGCTCGGGCGCACCGCTCAGGCTGCCACATCGCGAAGGGAAAAGTAGCGCCACATAAAGTATTCAGCATAAAAAAATCGGTGAAACATTTTCATGCGGGGTTAGGCTTTGCTTCTTCCCACAGAAGTTTGCGCCCTGTCCATCATTATTTGCGATTGCCCCAAAGAAATCTTTTACTCAAGGCTCCAGATTCTGCCGGCTGCTTTGAGTGTTTCAGAGCAAGGCGTGAGCCCGGCAGCAGATCTTGCCCCGCTATACCCTTGGCCCCCTACATGATGCTCATTTTGCCCTGGAAAGTAGTATCACTTTATTCCCCCCCCCCCGGTTCCATAGAGAGAATTTAATAAAGTTCATTTAAATGAATTGCTGTTTAACTTTGCTCTGGACGACAGATCTGAGACGACAGGTGGCTGCTGCGCGGGGTAGCGGCCGAGAGTCTCCGTCCGCATGGGGCAGCGGAGCAGCCGCAGCGGGACCTGCTCCGAGCCCGCACGGCCCCGCCGGGCCGGGCAGCTCCCCCGGCCGCCGAGGGGCGCCGGGCGGCGGAGCCGGAGCCCCGCGGGGCTGAAGTCGGCCCGGCCCCCGCCGCCGCCGCCGCCCGGGAGGGGCCGGGCGGGGCCGGCAGGAAACCCCGCCCCGGGCAGCGCCCGCCGCGCTCCGCGCAGCCTGCGCTGCTCAGCGGAGCCGAGCCGAGCCGGGAGGCTGCAGCGGGACGGGACAGGACGGGACGGGACGGACGAGGCGCGGCGGCTCTGCCGTGTCGCGCAGCCACGCGGGACCGCGCCGCCCGTGGGCCGGCCCCGCCGCGGGGGGGGACCCCGGTATTTGATTTTCTTTTCTTTTTGGCGAAGAAGAGGAGCAGCAGGTTTATGCTAATCGCCCTCTGGGGAGCGGCGGCGGGAGGAGGAGAGGAGCCAATTTGAACTCACTTCAAAGTTTAAGGTGGAAAAGTTGGAGCTTTCCAGCCCGCTGGCCGCGGACCGGGACGGGGCGCGGGGCTCGGGGCCGGCGGTGCCCGGGAGGCGAGGGCGGTGGGGGGGGCGGGCCGGCAGCTGATGGATGCGGGCGGGCGGGCAGCCCGGCGGGTGGATGGATTGTGCAGCAGCCCGCTGCCCGGCCCCGCTGCCCGCTGAGCTCCGGAGATGCCGCGGCTGCTGTCCGCCGCCGCCTGCGTGTCCTGGGCCGCGCTGCTCTGCGCCCTGGCGTCGGCGGGGGGCGGGGACCCGCGGCCGCCCCGCGCCGCCCCGCTCCTCCACCTGCCCGCGGGGCGCCCCGCCGCTGCCGCTGCCGCCGAGCCGCCGGCGCGGCCGCCCGCCGGGCGCCTGAGGGCTGCGGGGACCGCGCCGCGCCGCGCTCCCCCCCCCGGGCCCCCCGGGCCCCGTGGCGGCGGCCCCTGCCCGCGGCGCTCCCGGCCCCCGGCGGCCGCCGAGCCCCGCGGAGCCGCCGCCGGCTGCGCCCAGCCGCCGGGCAGGGAGGGCGGCGGGCGGCGAGGAGCGCGGCGGGCGCGGAGCCTCAACAACCCCCCGCAGTTTCAGCTGCCCAGCTACCAGGTCTCCATCCCCGAGAACGAACCGGCCGGCACGGCGGTCATCGTGCTGCGGGCCCAGGACCCTGACGAGGGTGAAGCCGGCCGGCTGGCATACTCCATGGAGGCGCTCTTCGACGAGCGCTCCAACGACTACTTCACCATCGACGCCGAGACGGGCAGTGTGGTCACTGCCCGCAGCCTTGACCGGGAGACGAAGGACACCCACGTGCTGAAGGTTACCGCCTCCGACCATGGTTCCCCACGCCGCCGCTCGGCCACCACCTATCTGACGGTGACTGTGAGTGACACCAACGACCACGAGCCAGTGTTTGAGCAGCCCGAGTACCGGGAGAGCATCCGGGAGAACCTGGAGGTGGGTTATGAGGTGCTGACCATCCGTGCCACTGATGGTGATGCCCCAGCCAATGCCAACATGCTTTACCGCCTGCTGGAGCCAGGAGCTGGTGATGGAGTCTTTGAGATTGACCCGCGTTCCGGGGTTGTGAGGACCCGAGCCTCGGTGGACCGTGAGGAGGTCTCTGAGTATCACCTGGTAGTGGAAGCCAATGACCAGGGCAAGGATCCAGGACCACGCAGTGCCACGGCTATGGTGCACATCACTGTAGAGGATGAGAATGACAACTACCCTCAGTTCAGTGAGAAGCGCTACCTGGTTCAGGTGCCAGAGGATGCCCCAGTGAACAGCCAGATACTGCAGGTACAGGCCACAGATCGAGACCGGGGCAGCAATGCCCAGGTGCACTACAGCATTGTGAGTGGCAACCTGAAAGGCCAGTTCTACATTCACTCTTTCTCTGGCGCCATCGACCTCATCAACCCTCTGGATTATGAGACTATTCGGGAGTATACACTCCGGATCAAAGCCCAGGATGGGGGCAGACCTCCTTTGATCAACTCCAGTGGTATGGTGTCGGTGCAGGTTGTAGACGTGAATGACAATGCCCCCATCTTTGTGAGCACTCCTTTCCAGGCCACGGTGCTGGAGAATGTTCCTCTGGGCTACTCAGTGCTGCACATCCAGGCTGTGGATGCTGACTCTGGAGAGAATGCCCGCCTGGAGTACAAACTCATAGAGATGGCACCGTCCACTGGGAGTGCCCCTGCAGCAGGTGACTCTGGATTCCCTTTTCAAATCAACAACAGCACAGGGTGGATCACTGTGGCTGCAGAGCTGGACCGAGAGACTGTGGAAAACTATCACTTTGGGGTGGAGGCCAGGGACCATGGTGTGCCGGTCATGACCTCCTCAGCCAGCGTGTCCATCACTGTCCTGGATGTGAACGACAACAACCCCACCTTCACAGAGAAGGTGTATCACCTCAGACTGAATGAGGATGCAGCTGTGGGCAGCAGTGTCCTGACCCTGACAGCAGTGGACAGGGACGTTAACAGTGTTGTGACTTACCAGATTACCAGTGGCAACACCAGGAACCGTTTTGCTATCACCAGTCAGAGTGGAGGAGGGCTGATCACACTGGCCTTGCCCCTGGATTACAAGCAAGAAAGACAGTATGTGCTCACAGTCACTGCCTCTGATGGCACTCGCTTTGACACCGTCCAGGTCTTCATCAATGTCACAGATGCCAACACACACCGCCCAGTCTTCCAGAGCTCCCACTACACAGTGAGCGTCAGTGAGGACAAGCCCATTGGCACCTCTATTGTCACCATCAGTGCCACTGATGAAGACACGGGGGAGAACGCGAGAATCACTTATATTTTGGACGATAATATCCCCCAGTTCCGCATTGACCCTGATACAGGCACCATCACCACCTTGATGGAGCTGGACTATGAGGACCAGGCCTCCTACACATTGGCCATTACAGCCCATGACAATGGTATCCCCCAGAAATCAGACACGACGTATGTTGAGATTCTCATCCTGGATGCCAATGACAATGCACCGCGCTTCCTGCGCGACCGCTACCAGGGATCGGTTTTTGAGGATGTGCCACTCTCCACCAGCGTTCTGCAGCTGTCTGCCACTGACCGTGACTCAGGCCTCAATGGCCGTCTCCTCTACACATTCCAAGGTGGTGACGATGGAGATGGAGACTTCTACATTGAACCTACTTCTGGAGTGATACGCACACTGCGCAAGCTGGACCGCGAGAACGTGGCTGTCTACAGCTTGCGGGCCTTTGCCGTGGACAGGGGCAGCCCACCACTGAAAGCCTCTGTGGACATCCAGGTGACTGTGCTGGACATTAATGATAACCCCCCTGTCTTTGAGAAGGATGAATTTGATATCTTTGTGGAGGAGAACAGCCCCGTGGGCTCTATTGTGGCACGAATCAGTGCAGCCGATCCCGACGAGGGGACCAATGCACAGATCATGTACCAGATTGTAGAGGGGAACATCCCTGAGGTCTTCCAACTAGACTTGCTCAATGGAGACCTCACAGCCCTAATGGACCTGGATTATGAGAGCCGGACAGAGTACGTTATTGTGGTGCAGGCCACTTCAGCCCCTCTTGTGAGCCGAGCAACTGTGCACATCCGCCTCCTGGACCAGAATGACAATCCACCCGTGCTGCAGGACTTCCAGATCCTCTTCAATAACTACGTGACCAACAAGTCCAACAGCTTTCCCTCTGGCGTGATTGGCAAGATCCCGGCTCATGATCCCGATGTGTCTGATAGCCTGGCCTATACTTTTGTCCAAGGCAATGAGTTAAACTTGCTCCTTTTGGACTCTGCCACTGGGGAACTCAAACTCAGTCGTGATCTGGACAACAACAGACCCCTGGAAGCCCTTATGAAAGTGTCAGTCTCAGGTAAGCAAGTATTTGCGTGATTTTGTTTGTCAGACCTGTATAGGGGCATGCACAGAGATAACACATTTGCAGTTTAGAGTGTAGCTGTTGGTTTCCTGAAGCAGCAATTTATCTGTGAAATTTTTGGAGAGGAACCACAAAAATGTATCAAGCCTATGTGCTGTGGATTGAAGTGGTGCTTTGAAGTTATTTAGTAAACGTGGATCATAAGGATAAATAAATATGAGTGTGCATGGAAGGGAGCATACTCCCTCAGCTGGTGGTACCTTGGCAGGTTTTCTGATGTGGTTCCATGAAGGTAGTAAATGATGTAACTTGCAGCGATGTAGGGAATGCATGTGTATCTGTATTGCTGTCTCTGCTCTTTATTCATTTTTCTCTAAAAAACAAAGTTGAGATTTGATATCTCTTGCTTTTTCAGCAACAAAACAAGTTTACTCCCTTCTGTGTACCCGGAAGTTTGGCTGGTAGTTCCTCAGACCTCAGCCCAGAGCTGGTGTGGCCCAGATGGATGTGTTTGCATTTCTGACCTGCACTCCTGTGGGAAATGGCAGCTCTGAAAGCAAAGAGTTCTGGCTGTGTGATAGCTGTGTAACATGGCTAATGGCACTGGAGTTGCTTTAGTGGTACTAGGGGCAGATACTGGCCAAATGCAGCCCCCAAACCAGGGCTGTTATGGGGAGGGAGAGAAAAAGAGAGGACCTTTACTTACCGTGCCATTAACTTCATTGGAGAACTTGGGTCTCTCAGTGTGTATGAAGACTGTTCCATATTGTCCAAGATGTACCTTTATTTGAGCACAAACAGGCTCTTAGGATATTATTCTTCTTCTGCTCAGCTGCTTGTTTATCATGGAATTACTTTTTATGCCTCTGATTGTGACATCAATCATCCAATGAGTAATTTCCTCTTCAGGTGCCACTCTATAAAGTTTACTGTGGACCTGATCCCATATTTCTGTTGACTTTCAAAGGTTTAGCCAAATACTTTCCTTGCTGTCTTTCTCTGCAAACTAATACTAAGATTTGTGTTGTTTTTGTAAAAAAGAAAAAAGCCCAAAGTACTAGGGGAGATTATTAGAAAAATAGTAATCAAACTGTGCAGTAGTTTGATTACTAATCAAATCCCAGCAGCAGTTGTTTTGCTGTAAAAATGTCCGCGGTGTGCATCAAGGCCTCGGAAAAGTGAGCCGCGCTTTTCATTGTTTGCAGGCTTGAGATCCTTTTTGCTTCAGAAAAATGAAAGAGGCATTAACTGAGCTGACTGATTTTGCTGCAGTGTATCTCCTCAAAAGCCACTCGTGGTTCTTCCAAAATGTTGGGGTGCAGCTCATGTAGTAAGGTAAATGTTGTTTCCATGTCCTGTGAGAACTAGCGGGAGAAACAGACAGTAGGCTTGTGACCTTAAAGAAAAACATTTGGATTAAGGTGCAGATGATTGCATGGGCACTGTCTGTTTGAACCAGTAGCTCTTTATCTGGTAGCAGAAGATAAGCGCTCATCTCGGAGGACAAAGCTTGGAAAAGTTGTTAGACCAGCTAAAGTGTGTGTTCAGTGCTGAAGAATAGTTGACGTGAAGGATTCCTTTCTCAGTATGATTTACACGGTTTAAGTGGGTGAAGTCTCAGGTAGGACTGAAGACCTGTTTTCTTATGCAGGCAATTGATTACTCCTGCATCATTTTCATGTTTTGTGAAGGTGTGAACTTTGAAGCTGTGCTGTGATGTTCATCAAAATGGACTGTCTGCTGCGTGTCTTGAGATACTTGAAATGTTAACGTTTTTTATGGCTAGGACTTTAAGATAATTTTATCAAACACAACTACATTTGACATTTATTTGGAGAAGTTCACTGTGTGGAAATTGGAAGGGCAGTTTGTCGTTGTGTGATTAGTCCATGAAGGTCTCACCTGCGTGATTTCTCTGATTTATCTGATGCAGTTCAAAAACGAAAAGAGACAGAAGAAGCTCAGACAGAAGTACTCCACAGGGTTATCTCTAAGTATTGTGTAACACCTGCAAATCATCTGCTGAAATGACCTGCCAGTTAACCGAAAAAAATGTGTCTATGGAGTAGCCATTAACCTCTCAACCCAGACAAACACAAAGTCCTCCGCTACTCACAGCTGCTCTTAGGTCAGGGAAGGACTGGAACTCTTTATGAACTTGGGGAATTTGATCTCTGTATGAGTCGGAAATAACAGTGGTGCTATAAAAATCTTATTTCTATCTAGCGATGTGCTGCGCTGCAGAGGCATGTGAATGTGTGCAGTGCTAGCGAGGAGCCCTGCTACTCCTCTGAGTTACTTTGAGACACTGATACGTGGCTAAACGCAGCACTCTTTCATTTGACTTGGGGATTATTCAAATAAGCGTGATAATTTTTGCCTTCCGCTTATAAACAAAATTTAAGAATCATGAAGACCAAGCAAATGGAGCTAATAGGCTTCATAAAGCTGTCAGAAGTTGCATGTCAGCATTGTTAGAAGCTCTGTGGGGTGGTGAGCAGCTGGGGCAGGCTCTGCCCTTGCCTGGGTGCTGGGGTACCTGTGGGCTAGCCCCCAGAGCCAGCCAGGAGCCGACCCAGGCGCAGGAGGGAGGAGTGTGGGTGTGTGGATATTAGCATTTTGCTTTGGATTGGGAAGGAGCTTTTGAAGTCTGTCTCTTTTGAAGTGAATGTCTCTGGGTGCCCCTCTGCCTGTGCCTGTTGTACAGAGCGTCAGAGTGAACAAACTGGGTTCCTTTTGCATGCAGCTGTTCCAGAAGTGCTCCAGGGGTCCCTTAAAAGGGTGCATTCTCCTTTTTCTAGTGTACCTTCAAAATTCTCCTGCAGAAAGAGAGTACTTTGGCCTTATATTCCCATGTCTGCACATTGTGTTGTTTTAACAACTGGGGTGGAATCTGGACTCTGCTGAAATCCTGCCCCTACTTTCCAGAAAGGGCAGGATTTTACTGTGACCTTCTAAAACAGGTGGTCAAGAGTCAATCAGTCTGTGATTTCTTAGTGTTACTAATAAATGCATGGCTTAAATTGAAAGGATGGTTGAATATGATTACTTTTTGTCCACAGTGATGTTCATGATAGTGTTAAATTGGGATTTATTTGGTCAAAAAATGGGTTAAACCTTGCTGAAGTCACATTGCGCTTGCTTGCTAAACATTATATTGCTGTTCCTGCTGGGGCAGCTCGCTGGGGCGGGGGGGAAGGCTGGTGTGAGCATCAGCTTTGCATAAATGTTACACAAGTTTGCCTGGGTATCACATTGCAAACACTGCTGGCACCTGCTTGGCTGTGTTGCCACAAGTAGTCCCACTTATCATCAAGGACAGCTCGGTGGGATACAATAGATGTGTGTGCAAACTCCTCTGGGAACCCAGCCTAAATCAGCAGTGCGGACAAAGCCCAAACTGCCTGGATGCTACAGCTTTTGAGTGGTCCAGATAAATGTGAAATATTATGCAACATACAATATACAGTTCTGGGAAGGCGTTGCACCTCAGGCAGTGAGGGATAGGCACCCAAGCATTTTTGAGGAATGAGCACTTTTGAGCATTTTGTGCAAGCTCAATTATCGCGTTTTGCATTTCTTTAGCTTTAAATATCCAGTGGCATTCTATCAGCGAATAGAAATTAACATAGAGCTTGTGTTACAATCACCTTTGGGAATTTTTACTTAGAGCTTGGTAAAGAATCTTCATTATTATTGTAATTTAAAAGTCATTATTGCTAATGATCCTGAATTTCCAGGTTTGTGCCTTTTCCATACAAATATAGATGATGCAATACTTTGATGCCAACCTTCTGAGAAAGGTGAGGCCACAGCTGTGCCTGAGATACAAAGTACAGGGGATTACTTGTGTGTGACAAGATTTGAGATTAAAGGAAAACAGGAAATTCTATGGAAAAGGTATCCTTATGTGTACAGGGACACCTCTGGGCACAGAGGATGAGCATGGCATGGCCTGTCAGGCTGTGTGCTGGACACTGGGGCAGTGCCAGGGTGCAGCCCAGCCTCATGTCCCCACCTTTGGGCAGCAGGGCAGGTGGGGCCTTGTGAGCTCTGGGGGCTGGTCCACAGGGCAGCTGCTGCTGGCTGCCACCAAGGATGTGCTTCCAGGGACAGCAAGGGACACCTAGCACCCAAACTGCTCTTCCTTCCAGGGAAACATTCCTACAGGCAGCTGGTGTAGGGATCCCTGTGAGCTACACAACTGGGAGATGATGGGAATGGATGGGTGGAGAGTTCTCCCCTTGGAGCAGGAGAGGAGCCTGTTGTGTGGCTGCAAGGCTTGTGCAGGCGGGTGTCCCAGGGACCTTGGGCTCTTGCTCTTCCCTCGTGCATCCCGCTGCAGAGCGCTGCCGAGGCCCGGGAGGCAGTGGTGAGGGACCCATTTAGAAAGAAGGCATACCACAGGCTGCAGGATTGTATCCCCAGTCATTGTGTGGTGTGTTTGGTGGGACTGAAGGATAATTGGTAATAGCTAGTAGTGGTGACTTTGGACATTTACATTAATTTTCCTAAAAATCAAATCAAGAACAGTTACCATAAATTAAAGTTAGAGTAGTTCCTGGATCTGCTGTGGCTACCTGTATCCTTTATTGCATCCATATAGGTTCCATATTCTAATTCATGCTACAGCAAGATGCATTGTACATATGTGTCCCTCCAGCCTGCTCTGTGACTCTCCATTTTCAGCTGTATGATGTGTTCCAGCTGACAAAAAGCCGTGGTTGCCTTGTTGCTTCCCTACAGGCTTCCTTCCACTTCATGCCTGGATTTCACAGGAGTGGTGTGTTTTTGTCTCAAAAGACAGGAAAACATCTATGGCAATGAGGGGAAATTATTTAGTGGGAGTCTGACTGACAAAGTAACTTTTTACTGAGGTAAAAAGTATCTTTTGTCTTCAATAAATAAAATGTTGATACTTTGTTTGGCAATTTCTGGGAAAGAGAGAAGCTAAAGTAACAAGGAGAAAGTGTAAGAAGAAGGAGAATGGAGATATGACATTGAGAAGGATCTAATAAGCTTTACTTGATAATTCCTTATGGGAAAGAAATTAAATGTAGAGAAGATTGGTGGTGGGATTACCTTGAAAACTTTTTTCCTCTCATTTTCACATTGTTTGCAAATGAGGAGATAGTTGTCATAAGCAATTTTAAAAATTGGATTAGTAATTGGTTTATATTTTTTGATTACTTTTTAAGCCTCAGGGTATATTAATGAATTGGTTTCCTTGGTGTATTCTCTTGTGATTTCCTTCCATCTCAGACATCACTGAAGTATTCTTCCTTCTGACTTGCACTCATGAGTTCAGAAGAATCCTCTCTTATGTTTTTCTGGTTAGGTATTTCAGAATTGTTTTAGGTTGGGATTGCAGAACCTGCTGCAAACTGCAAAATACAGAATAAACATTGAATTGTTGTCCAAGTAATGGCAAGAGAACTCTTTGTTTAGAATACAGGAACAGTTTTCTAAGTTTTGATGTTAGCATGATAGTAAACTTGCAGTAGAGGTAGTGGTGGGGAAAGTAGGTGATGTGAAGCAGTGGGATTTTATACTTCATTATCTCCAACATCCCAAGCGTTACCTGAGGAAGTGTCTGGCTGCTGATAAAGCCTATCATTTTACATCTACTCACTGAATGGTCCGTTTTCCTTCAGTGCGTATACTTAATACCTTGGAACTCCCATCCATTGCTGACTCTTGTCTTGGAACTAAATAAGTTTTCTCAGACTTCCCATGCCTGAGAAACATAATGTGAGGTTTTAAAGTACAGCGTTAGGTGAAGTAGGTAGTGTGCTCACTGCTCTTCTATAGGGTGATTGAGAGACCCTTAGCAGACACTTGGCTAGGAAGCCAGACATCCTCACATTTCAACCAGTCTGGTCAGAGCATCTTGATCAGAGCATCTTGGCATCCTGGTATTGCCCAGCATCTTCACGGAGGGTTTGAGGTGTTGCATTTGTGATCGGCCTCCTCCTCCTCAGAGTGTGCAGCAGGTCTGTCAGACACCCCTGCTCCTGACAAGTTGTCTCCAGTCTTTGGACTGGCTGGGTGCTCAGAATTCGTGGGTCAAGGGGCATGTGACAGCATGCCACACCTATGATGGTGATTCCAGTTCAGCCAAACGTGTAGCTGCTGCATACATTGGCATAGCTGAGCTCACATACATCTGGTTATGTTGGGTACAGCAATTGTTGGGCACAGGTTCGACTTGCAGTTTCACTGGGCCCCTCAATTCCCTTGTGGGTCAGGTGAGACTGATACGAAAACCCCAGGAACATGACTGCTCTGAAAGCTGGAGAAGGAAACAACTAAATGTGAAGCAGAAACCTCTTTAAACCTTTTCAATATTTAGCAGTGTAGGCAACCCTAGCAGTAATGCTCATGCATGGAGGATGAGTAAGGGAAGCATCAAATGTTAAGACACAAGATCTATGCTCTCCATTCCTTCACCCTCTCTTTCCTAAGCCCTCAGGGTTTTGAGAGTCAGTTGGTGAGGACAAGCTCTCTATGTTTGAGTACTTGAGATAACAACACAACTTATCTGCTTACCTCAGTATTGCCTAAGTTACAGAGTTTGGGCAACTCTCTCTTTTGGCTTCCTTTGGCCTACTGACTTGCATTTCCAAAAATATCTATGGAAAGTATTTAGGAAATGTAGGAGGGTTGAAGAGAAGAGTTTAAGATACTCAGATCAGATCTAATGACAATCTTTGGCAATCTTCAGTGTTACAGTTTGTCCTCATTTCAGTGGGAATTATGATGTTTTTAGACATTATAATATTCCTAACTACTCTGACATCCACTTTGCTATTCAAGAAACCAATCTGGTAGTACTGTGTTTTCTGAGCGATAGGCTTTTTTGTTGCCAGCTCCTTTTTTAAGACTAATTGGACAAAAGTTGCATAAATAAAAGTACAGAACAAGTAGACAAGGAGTTCAGTTCTTCAAAGATTTATTCACAGTGGTTGTCCACTTGAAACAAAGAACATCTGAGATCTAATTAAATTCAGTTTTGCCACTTTGTATTTCTGTGACAAGTGACAGTATTATTATTCCCCCTGCAATGGAGCTCTTTTTCCAGTGCTGAAAAACACTGAGCTATTTATAGAAGTAATAAAATTTTCCAAAAGGGGAAGGATGTAATCTTTATAAAAAACTTTGAAATCTGTTGAGATTTGCCTAATGCTTTTTTTTTTTTATATATAATTCTTAAGACTGCTTGAGAATGAATTGCAATGTGTTGATCTTGTTGGATTAAAAACAGCACTATCAAAGGTACAGCTTTTATGGTCAGATCTCTATCTGGTACCATCCTCTATATCTCTTCAAATGCCTCAAATGCAGATTGCAGCCATGACTGGTTGATAAGCAGGAGGGCTGTTGAGTGGCAATGTCCATCTCACCTTACTGATTAAAGAGGAAACATAAATGACTGACTTGGGCTGATTGCATTTTTGTTAGGTGGCTAAAGTTCAGTGGGATGAACCCACCCTGAATGTATGTGCCAGAAAGGAAGGGTTTGTTTTCTTTTGGAATGATGATTGTACTTATTTCTGTTACAGCAAACTACCTGTAGTAACAGGCTTAGCAGACTAGATAGAAAAGATGGGGGAGGCTGTAATTTACAAAGAGGAAAATGTTTTGCCATGAATAATGTTGGGATATACTTTAAATATTGTCAAGGGTTTGAGTGAATGAAGGGGGAAAGTACAGTTTTATGGGGATTTGGCATTCAACAAAGAAAGAAAATTTTAAAATACTTCAGAAAGATGATCTTCGCACTTGAAGAAAAACACTCAAACAGAAAAGTAGGATTTGCTGGAGAGAAAGGAAAACTGTTGGACTTTGTTTCAACAAGTCGTTAATGCTGCTAAGCTGTAACCACCTTCATATTTATTCCAGTGTTTACCCTTGCCAAGCACAAAAGAAGCAAATAAATGGAACAGCAAACCTGTAATAAATCCTCAGGGGACCACATGATAATCGTAGACATGTTATGTTTATCACATAGAAAGGAAAGTAATCTGTTTTCAACACCATTGCCTGACACGTGATAGATGCTACATTCCATCAGGTCCCCAGCGCTTTTGGAAATGACACGTATGGTCAAAATATTTCAGTGCTTTTTAAAGGAGGCAAAAGAAAAATCCCTCATTAACAACTGCTGTCAACATGACATCTCCTGCCTGCCGTGGAGTCTTTGGGCTAGGCCCAGTTTCAGGAAGAAAGGTTCTGGACCCCACCAAAAGGGGCAAAGTAAGGACTATGTTATTAGATTTGAGTTTCCAAGGTGTGATGGCCAGCACCTAGCAGTCTGTCAAATCCCAAGGGGCTGTTAGGTTTGGAAGCCAATATAGTCAAGGTGTATCTCTGTAGCTGCCGTGCCACCAGAGCACACATCATGGGCACAAAGATCTGCTGGATTGGTTGGGTTTGCTCTTTCCTTTCACTAGCCACAGATCAGACTCCTTGATCCTATTCAAAACTGATATTAGCAAGACACTGAGCTTATTGCTTTGAATTCCTGTCATAGCACTTTTGAACTTTCCAGGAACTGGCTCAGCCTCATTTATTTGTGTGCTTGCAGTGGTGTTCGTGCTGGCTGTGTTTCTAAAGGAGACCCTTGAACATCCAAGCTGTGATTTTTAGTTTTAAAAATATTTTGGCTGTGTGCATTTAGTTTAAGTCGTGTAAAAGCTGTCCCATACCAGTGCATTTCTTGTTTCAGCAGCCTCCAGACACTGCAGGCACCACTCAGCATGACTAGGGAGAGGCATTTGGCACCTTTCACCTTAGGCCTAGTAAGAGTACTTGGATCTAACCAGCAAGTGCTACAGCATTTCACTTGTAGCTGCCTGTTCCCTGCAGCCCTATTCTGTTTTAAGCAGTTTAGTGTCCTATAAAGTGGCAATACTTGAAATACCATCCCACTACAGCTTGGGCACTTCACTCAGCATAGCGATCAGGACACTCAGCGAGGCCAGAGATGGGCTGGGCTCCAGCCCTTGATCTAAGAGCTCTCACTGTGCTATACATTAAAGAGGAGCCGAAGAAGGTTCAGAAGCTGTTGTGGGACTCACATTTCCCATCTCCTTGGTAAGTGCCATAAGCCACAGGATCACACTCACTTGTGGAGGGTGCAGGAGAGGCAGCTTTCTGGCTCATGTGCATGGGCACCTCTGCTTCAGCAGCAGTGTGGGCAGTCTGGCTTTTACCCTCAGCCACTGGATGCTGTTTAGGCCATAACAAAAGTGGGATCATGAGACATTCAGGCCATGTCAGGACTAGGTCACTTCTGGTTGTAAGCAGGAACTGAATTCTTCTCACCTGGGAACTTAATGGCAAAATAAACAAGAACTCTGGGATTTTCCATGGAGTACTTTCCTGTTAGTCAGAGATGATTTGTTTGCCTCCTGGCTTTAACTATTTGTAACTGTATTCTGATTTTATGTGGAGCTGCCCCCAGATGGGCTAAAGGGTCGGTTATGGAAGAATTCATGGGCTCAGACTTAAATTAGGCTGCTAAGTATTCAGCTGCTAAATACCCAACCCATCTTCACCTACTGTTTAATCATCTTTCTCACTGCAGTTTGCCATGATGATAGACTTGCTAGTAATTATCGACGTGTTGCTGCTTGTCGCTTGGATGCAGTGGCTTTTCCCGCAGTGTGCTCGCTGATGCTGTAGACAGCCAACGCTGCCCTACACATGTGGTAAAGGTCTCTTGGCAGCAACGACTGGGTTGAACTATCCTGTTGGCTGACTCAGTTCCCCTTCTCACGGGGTGTATTTCTGATGTTGGCCTCCTCTTACTGACAAAGTGTAATTTAGTGATGTGTGCTCTGCACGATGAGCTCTCCATCTGGCAGATAATTGCCTGCTAGTTTAAATCCCATCTTAACTTCAGTTTCTCAAGCTCATGAACCTGCTGATGCCTTCTGGTTAGTTTTGCAGGGTGTTTGCAAAAGGATTTGGTACAAGTTAGAGTGATGTGTGTACATTTCTTTGAGGTTTTTTTATCAATATTTAAGACAGATTAATTTTTAGGTCCTACTTACCAAGCTACCTGACATTATTCTGCATTGAGTTTGGCAGTCTGACACCTGGGTTTGTAGACAAAGCTGCTGACAGCAGGCACTGGTTGTTTGCACTGGTTATGCAGAGTAGGAACCCTGAGTGTATTCTGGGACCTGGTAGATGCTGAAAGCTTGTTACACAGTATATGCTGGTGTTCCTCTTTCATTCCTCCGTATTTTTTTCTCCTTTCTCCCTTTGCACTCACTGGATCTGTTTGCCCTATTCTGCTGTGCAGCAAGGTGTTGCATCTCTGGAGTTTGCTTGCTGCAAGTTTGTACAGGGCCATGCAGAGCAGAGACCTTGTTGGGCTGCTTTTGTAATACCTGCTGTAAATAATGAGGATAACCAGCAGGCTGAGTGACTGCTCTGTGAGATAACACAGCAGTGCTGGGGATGTCCTGGGCCCACGGTGTCTGCAGCAGGCACAGGGCTTGCTGATGGTGTGGCAGCCTCCTTCCTTTGTCACCGCCTTCCCTCTTGCATTTGGGGAGGCAGGGCAGATTTCTCATCCACTCTGCAGCCTCTTCTGACCCCTGTGCTGTCACTTAGGTGGGTATGCTGGTGCAGGGTGAGGGGCAGAGTCCATCCCTTCCTGGGATGTCCCCTGAGATGTGCCTAGTGAAGCAGTGCATTGCCCATGCAGCCCGTGCACTTCCACTGGCAGTTCTGGGGTTGAGACTTCAGCGGTCACAGCTGCTGGTTGCAGCTTCCAGAGGTTTTGCAGGCACAATCCTTTACCTTCTCCTTGTGCAGAGCCCTGGGAGCCACAGCATAAGGTGTTGACAGTCCCACAGAGGTCACCAGCTCAAGCAGTCACGGGACATCTGTGTGCAGCTCCAGGTTGCAGGGCATGCTGCACACTGAGTGTCAGTGCTTGCTGTCTTTGCAGTCTGTGGGAGCAACACGTGTGTGGGCCAGTCTGGGTATTGATGTTGACTATTTTTTTCCTATCCCTTGTGAAAAGGTGCAGTTGCATTTATTGACTTGCACTTTTGTGCCTCAGCTACCCTATGGCTCAGCTAATAACAGTGTCTGGCACTTTATGCAGCTTTAAGAGGCTTTAAACTAAGAAATTCCTATTTACTACTAACAGCATTGATGGACATGACTGATTAATGGCAATAAACTCAGGTGAGAACTGAGAGACAAGGACATTTTTTCTGTTCTGTGCAGTGAACATGCTTGTTTTGTATGACTGAGTTTTACGAACTTTTGTACGATCTGCTCTTAAAATAAGTCCTTTGCCAAGTGGTGGGGATTTCTTAAGATGAGATGACTGATTCACTCCTTTATCTCAGCCAACCTGCATCAGACTGGGCTGAAGCTGAGATGCTGAGATGATCAGATAAAATTCTTCACACCACTTCTGGCAGTTAAGTATCCATCCCTTTTTTTCCCCTGGGGCAAGTCCTCCAGGAGGGTTTCTCCTGCTCTGAGGTTGTGTCAGTGACTCCCTGGGTTTTTGCTCTGAATCTCTTTGATCAGTCTGTAGCTGTTAAAAGATTCCATTGCTCTTTTCAAGGCCTAAAGGGAAAGTAAAGTGACAAGTTTTGATGGCCAGTTTGAAAGCTTTCTCAGACTGGAAAGCATCCCATGGGGCAATCAACTTTACTCACACTCTACACATCCAATACTGGTCATATAGGATGGCTTAGTGCTGCATAAAATTTGGATGTTGTGTGTTTTCAGGTATTTCAATGAATTATATAAGTGACTAATGATAAGAAAACCCTAATTAAATTTTGTTCCTGTGATGAAACTGAATTTTAGAAAAATCAGGCTGAGATTTCAGCAGTTGTGAAATTCCCAGTGTTGTTCTTTGCACTGTAGAGCCTTTGTGTTTACTGCTGTAGTCATATTACATGACATTGCCTAATACCCAGCAAGGCGTATTCTTGGCTCATTCAGCAGGTAAGATTCCCTGAGGGTCACTGAATCTGTCCATGCACTCAAGAGAGAGCTCAGTCTGGTGATTTCACAGCCATGTATTTGCATTTCCAGTGCTTTTTTTCTTTTTGCCGTACTTCTCCCTTTTATTCTACCATGATTATCAAAACCAAGGCTCTGACTGGCTTTGTGACCTGTGTCATCCCTTCCTGCATCCCACTTGTGTCAGTCAGAAGGCAATTAGCTGTTGGTCTATCCTGGGGATGGGTTTTCACTGTTGAACCCCAGTTCCATCCTCATGATGCAGTGGGAGGGGCCCACGGGTGTAGGAGATGGTCAGGTCATGGGGTGGGATATTGAACTTGCACCTGAGAGCTGGTCCTCTAGCAAATGAGAAGCTGACCCATTAGAACTTCAGGGTAGTATAATCCCTTTTGGAAAGCACAGTAGTTAATAATCCAGCACTTAGAAAGCACCACTGTTTCTGTTCCTTATTAGACATCTTGATTATTTTATTTTCTGTTTCTGTTCTTAGGTATTTTGTAGCGTTTAATTTTCTCTATGATAGTTTATGAGTCACAGAATCTCTTGGAACAGGTTAGCTTCCATGTGATGGCATTTCAGCCCCCCTTGCATTTCCTTTGGTTCAATCATGTGTTGCTGCTTGTTTGGAGGAAATGCTGCTGCTTCTCTGAAGAAATTAATATATTGTTACCTGGGTGTGATATGCCAGGGTCAAAACGCCCTCTTTTTTGGAGATGGGCCCTCCATCAACTTACATAGTACTTAAGGTGCTTGTCAAATACTGGGACGGAAAATTACTAAATTTTCTGAAATTACACTGTTTGGGTGACTTAATTTTCTTGCCTGCCCACTGTCTGTGTATTTAAGTTGTTTTGGATATGTGGAAGCATCAGACCACCAGAAAAAATGCAGTGGTACACGGGATTTCCACCATAGGGACTTAGTAAGTGAGATGGGCTTATTATATAAAATGAAGTATTACATGCTGTTGTACAAGGCACTGCAAATATCTCATCTCGGTCCAATTCTGACTGTTGCTAGTCAAGGAAAGTTAATATTTATTGTAAAGAGGAAAAATTGGGGAACAGAGAATTTGTTTTACCTGAGTTGTCCTTTATGGTAGAATATTGCATCCTTCTTATTGCAAAATAAAAGAAGACTGTGACTGCTACCTACATCCCTGAAGTACAGGAGCAGGGCAGTTTAAAGAAAAAACTGTGTGAGTGAACATAATAAATTTAAGGTGGAATATTAGAAGGCAACTTCAGAGAAGCAAATTTCTGGGATAACCTCTCTGTGAAGGGATCCAAAGAAGTGCAGCTGGGTTTAAGATAAAGCTTGATAAATTGATAAGCTTCACAGCTTGAAGTAATATTATGTATATGCAACACATTTCCTTAAGAACCTTCCTTAAACAGAAAATTGAACTTCCTGGTGGAAAAATTATTTCCTGTTCTCTTTTTGCTGCAGAAACTAAACATACATATTAATAAAATTGTGAGAGAAATTAGCCCTTTAACTGCCTGAGCTTGTGTAATTTGTTGTGTGCTGGTAACAGCATTGCTGTCTTCTCCTAAACTTGGTATCAAAAGAAGCTGAGGAATCCACAAGGTAACGTGGTTCAACAGATACATGAATGGGGCTGGAATTATTCACAAATGTTGCAGGATGCAAGTTGCAGCAAGGATGCATCAATCTTGGTTCTGGCTGTTACAGCCCTTTGTTTCCCATCATCTGTATGACCCTGTGCTGGGCTGTTTCCATGCACCAAGTTTCTAAAAAGCCAATCTGTTGATAAAAAGCCCCAACCAAAAAAGCTTCTGCCATAGCATGAAGGAACAGCTGAGTTCATTGAGTGAGTAGAAAATAATGCAAGGGAGGATGAGAGTTGACAAAAAGCCAAACTAGCAATAAAAAACAGACAAAAAAGTTCTTACTTGGTGTGAAGAAACAGTTCAATGCAGTATGAGTTCCAGTGCAGAGGTGGAGAGGAGCTGTGGTTATCAGCCCTTCATTTAACTTAGGACTGCTTTGCATTTGCAACCAAAGCAAAACTACTTTTTCTTGTTTGTTTGTTTGTTTGTTTGAGTAGGATTTCTGTTGCCTTATGCTGGAGCAGTTCAATGCATGGTTGGACTGACACAGGGATGGTGTTAAAGGAGGCAGTAATTAGGTGGGTTTATGCTCTGCCCTTGGCTTGGTGGTTTCTCTGCTGCTTTTTCTTGAACGGGATATTATATAATTTTGCCCGTGCTTGCTTTACGTCCCTCTGGAAGGTTGAAAGTTTCTAGAAAGTCCTTTTAAGTTATGAAAATGATGTACTGTCCCTTCCTCAGGCCTGTGTGACCACATGGACTCATATCAAGTGGATTTGTTCCAGTGCTCTGTGAGCAATACTCAGCACCTAACCCATGTAGGCAAGAGTGTCAGCACTCACCACTTTCTTCTGTGGGTACAAAGCTCCCAACTTTCATTTGTGTAAATTTCTGCCACCTAGAAATTCTGCGGCTTGAACCTGCCACAGATGTTGTGATACAAAATTCAGCTGCATTGTACTAACATCAAAACCTCAATAAACATGTTTAAAATTAAACACCTGTCCTAAAAACACACAGAGCACGTGAAAAAACAGTAATAAATGGATGCAAAAATAAACTGAATATATTTTTCCTGTAGATTTCTGCCTCTCTAAGTTTGTTAATTTAAAAAATTAACAATTTCAGTTTAAAAATGGAAGAGATTCTCTGATAATAATAGTTTTGCATTGAAATGTGTACATATTTATGAGCTCTGGCTTAGTGCTTTGAATTATCTAGGCACTACTGTAACCGGTAAGTGAATGCTGATAACCCTGTTAATATTTCAAGGACTCTTTGCAGCTATAGGGGAGCACTCAGTAACTATCACATTCCTTTGCACTGCAGGACAGGTTTTTTATTTGCTATCTTAATGGTATTATATACATACAGGTTTTTTTCTAACTCAGTTCACCATGTCTCACAGCAGCCCCTTGGCACACAGCCTCATGAGCTCTCTAAGATGCTTTTTCAGCAGCTAGGCTCATTGCCTGCTCTGGTGTGGCTGGGATTTGGATTGCAAATTCCTGATCCAAACAAAGAGGGGGAATATAAAGGGTTGGTCTCTGGCCTCTCTCACACTTTAGGAAACTTTTCTGGCTTCAGAGGATTTTTCTGGTAACTCTGGTTACACTACCAAAAAAAAAAAAAAAGGCCTCTATCTTAGCAAAGATGGGTGCAGCACAACCAGTTGGAGAGAAGCGGTTCTGGGGAGGCTGCCGGGATTTCAGGTTACCTTCAGTTTTATCCACACTTGTTCTCTTTTTCCCTCCTGCTTTGTTTCCTCCAAACTGTGGGTCTGGAAATCCATGAGTTTAGAAAACTCGTGAGAGAGTGGAGGAAAAAAACCAAGATGGAGACGAGTGGTGTTTGGAGGAAGTATCCACATGTGTTCCTTCACCGGCGTGTTGGCTGCACACAAGGAAGGACCCTGCAATCTGAGAAGCAGCTTCCTGTAATTGATTTCATGAACCAGTATCAACTGGGTAGGATTTGGCCTGTGCTGGCTTGTGTTCCTTGAGGAGCAGAGGAGAGGAGTCAAACTAAACAGGGTGACTCACAAGAGTCAGGTTCCTGCAATGGTTTGTATAAAAATGCTCAGAGTTGGGAAATGGGCTGTCATGGTCGTTAAATCATTATCTCCCTTTGGCTTGCCACTCTTTGGAGCCATTGGAAAGGCCCATGAAGTCCCTGTCAGCCACAGTCAGAGGAAGAATCTGTGTGTGACCAACACCTAGCTGCCCAGAGGCTCTGGACAAGGACAACCACATTATTGCAGGGCAGCTGCTGAGACTAAACTTGTGTGCTTGTACCTGGGGTTCCCTTTTTGCTGTCCCTGTTATTAAATTTGACTAAAATTGCTCCAATCACTCATTTGCATGTAAACCTCTAGGGAGGACTTTGCACAACGGGCACTGCTGGGCTAAGCAGCCTGCAATTATTCAGTGTTTTGGTTTTAAGTGTGGTGACTGCTTCCCTGAAGCCAGATTTGCGCAGTGCAATGAGGAAAGGAGCTGCTTTGCTGTCTCTTGAACTGTGTTTTGATTTCACACCATTCTCTCTCTTCTCTTGGGCATTTGTGTGTTAAAGATGTTCACCACATGCTGGAATCTCCACCTCTCTTGTGGCATAAAATCATAGATCTTCATCTTAATGGTCTGGGAGGGACCAGGGAGAAGGTGGCCAGATGGACGCCGGGATTACTCTGTCCCTTGCACCGGGGCTGATCAGAAGTCCAGTCAGGGATGCTTTCTTCCCACATGAGAAAAATCCTCCTGAAAAGGGAAACTGGAAGGTAGACCCAGTTCTCATCTCTGGGAGGAAAAGCTTGTTTGATCTGCAGCTGAGAGCTCGTGTGGGTGCAGAGCCAGGGTGGTGGCCGGGAGCAGCCGTGGGAGCAGCCGGGATGGTGGCCGTGGGCGGCAAGGAGCCCCAGGGCTCCCTCACACTGATCTCTGCAGACAGGAACAGTCTCATGAAAGCGTGGTCTTGAATATGATATGCACAAAACAAGTCTCTGGGAAAAGCTGGTGCTTGCTGGAGATGTTCTTTGGGTGTATCCTGCTCTGTGAGTTACAATTTCTGTGAGATACAGCACACCCTCTTTGGGTGAGTTTGTTAGTCAAAAAGTACACTGACTTCCTCCTGTTTCAGAGGAAGCAAGGCTGATGGAGAGGCAGGTAAACAGTGTAAGGGGATCTCCTGGCATGGCTCATTTTAGAGCTGGGAGGCCACCGGGACTTGGCTGGGCTGCCTGGTCAGTTCCAGGCATATAGGTAATTAAGATATATCCTCCAATTAACCTGAGTGGCCCTTCTATTGATGTGTGAGATCAATGAGCCCAACTGCCATACAAACATCAGAAAGAGTCTGGATGATTTTAACCACTGCTTTGCATGTTTAAGTAATTTAGAGATCTGCCCTGTTAATGTTTACAGAGGCTCATTAGGCAAGACAGGTATGCTTCTCTGCCCTGCAGGTTAAATGGCAGAGGCTGGCTGGGCTGGGATGGTTCTCTGTGCTTTGTCCATCCTGGTATGGCCAGATCTGTCCCTGCAAGTGAGCCAGCTCAGCAGGCTGCTGCTGCACCTGCCAAAAATTGCCCCAGGTCCAGGGCTAACACTGCTGTGCTATGCGGCAGCACTATATATATATGTATGTATGTATGAATGTATGTCTGTGGTGCCCTGTTTATTTAGTGTCATAAGCATCACCTCTCAGACCTGCTAAATGCTATGTGGCCAAAGGGATGTCCAAACTAACATCCACACTCCTGCTCTGCCTAGCAACATATCCCAAGGAAAGTGAATGAGAAACAGGACAAGTAGAGACTGATCCTTCCCTCCTTGCACTGTTTCAGCTCGCAGCAGGCAGATGTTTAAGGGCTTTTGGGGCTACAGGTTTCCCCTGGTCATGGCATTGACTCACTGTGGGGCAAGCCAGTGCCACTATCCATGCCCCTCCTCATCTCTCAATTTTTTTATTCCCTCTGAAGTTTCTGCTTTCCCCAGTGCCTCATCACAGTCCCCAGCATTCAGATACACACACTTGCAGAAATCGTTTTCTGTTGCCTGATCAAAACATGTTGCCTGATCATCTCACTGGGTGATCTTTAGATTTTATATTGTGAAGGACAAGGATTATTTATTTTTTGTTTCCCTTCTTGTTGTGATTTTCTATATCCTTGTCATGCTTCATCTTAGCCATCTGTCTTTCCATCCTATGAGGAGTGCTCCTAGTCTTGTAATACACTGTGAAGATGATTTCTCCAGATGTGCCTGACTTGCCCAGGGGAGGTGTAAATGAAAGCATCCCAATGTATGTGGGTGCATTTATGGCCAAACCATTTCCAGGGAAAAGGCAAATTGAAGAGGTGATAACTGTCTGCAATGTCCTCAAATGCTTTGAGCTTTGTATTTTTTCTGCAAAAAATTTAATGTATTTACATAATTTTTTAAAACTTCTTTACAAAACTTCAGCTATAGAAACATTGTTGTCCCCAGATAGCTGCTTCTGGTGGCTGCTGTTTGAAGAGCTGCAGGGTACTCCATACAGCTTTTTGTTACTCTCTTCACTCATCCCTTTAGCTGGGCTGTTTTGGATACTGGGCTGTTTTAATGCCCATTTCAATACACAAATAGTAGCTATATTGCCTTCCCACTCATGTCAGAGCAAAGCTTAGTCATATATTTCAGAGAATAAAGAACCAGGTGCAGCAAATGTATTTTTACTTTTTTTATTTGTATTTGTTGGCAGCATTTTAGCCCGCAAATTGTCTACATAAGAGCAGGGAGGAGAGCTGTGCTGAGCAGTGTTTGCACTCCTCCCTGTGCTGCTGCTGATCGAGGGTAGCTGTGACCTGGGCTGGGCATCTTGTCAGAATTGAGATGTTCATCCCCATTGGGCTCTTGCTTACATTTGGGCCCATCTCCAGGTAATTGCTGCTTGTGGAAACAACCAGGAGAGGGTGGGAGATACCTGTGACGTCAGGGTCTCTGCACACCTTAAGCCAGAGTGTGCATCTCACACCTGCCAAGCTGGTCCCTGCTGGGTGCTGCGCGGGGAGCTGGGACCACTGTGCCTCTCTCATCCCTGGGGAAAGGCTTGACTCCAGCTGAATGTTTTACCCCAGTCGTGGTTTGGGTTTGTTTATTTATTTGTTTATGCATCTGGATACTTTTGCTTTTATAACCACATGAATTGTGAGCACATCTGAACTTGATACTTTAATTGCTGAATGAATTGCCTTTGAATCGCTAAGGGAAAATCCCTGTTTTTTCCTTTAACGATGCTGTCTACCTGGTCAGGATTTTGCTTTGAGGTGGGGCAGGTGTGGCTGCCTGGTTTCTTAGACCCCTTTGCTCAGCCCTTTGTGTTTGAAAGACCAAGGTGAGTGCATGTGGACAGATTATTTTTTTTACAAGAGCTCTTCCTGCTAAAATCAGAACACACTGAAGTTTTTTTAAGAAAGTCAAAATCAGCTCAAGAAAGATGATTTCTGTAGGCTTCTGAAAAAGACCAAAGCAGTGAGAATATTATCTGTTTTCCATATGGAGTACAGGGCTTTGGGAGCTTCATGGTGATGTGGTAGAGTGTCTTCACAGGGCCCCTGTCACCAGTCTTTTGGAGAACAACTTCACCCAAAACAGGAGCTCAGCACTTGGCAACAACATTGGATGTTATTTTTAGTTGTTCAATTTAAATTTGTCTCTGTTTACTGATTCAAAAAAGGGACAAAAATAAAAAGCAGAAAATCTTAAGCATCATTGTTCGAAGGACATAAAAAGCAAAGTTTTTCTTGTGTTTATATTTTGGGTCATAGGGGCTTGATCTTGGTTACACTTTAGATTATAAATCATTATAATAAAATAAAAAAAAGGCAGCAACCCTGCTTTGCCTTGCACAAGAGTATGATACAACATTTGCTTTATTTAATTTCTTCAAATTTTCCATATATGCTTTTGATTCCACTTTTAGACTCAACCAGAATTGTATTGGTTGTGTCTTGGTCACAGATGATTGAGCAGGGAATTATTAACCCAGAATAAGAGCTAACATGAGGATTACTGGAAAGTTCCTGCCTGTGACAGCTTTAAGTGAACTGTGTTACTGCAAAAGCTGCAGAAAGTTCAAATTGCTTGAGATCGTGCCAGAGGACTGTCAGTGGTCTTTTGTTAGAGGCTGACCACCTCAGGCAGGGTTCACAAAGGGAGCCTATTTTGTTTAAACCAAGCAGGGCTAGTTCTGTGCTCCAGAGTTACAGCCTAGCTACCTTCCCCTACATCAGCATTTTGGATATTAAAACTGTTACCCATGTCTCCAAAAGCCTCTGGGAGGGAACCTGGCAGTGCTGTCACTTGGGTCTTACCAGTTTTAATGGGAACTTACTGCAAAGCTCCTGCTGTGGACCACCTCTGTTTTTACCTAAATCATAAAACTTGGTTTTGACCAAATACTGCTGGGTGATGGCTCCATATGGCTGGCTGACACGTGGGTCATCAGTGCTGGACTGGACATCATCCCGCTGAGGCTGAGCCCTGCTATGTTGATATGTCACTGAAATAGAGCAGGTCCCTAAAGCCTGAGCAATCTAGATGAGGCTCTGAGTCTTTTCCTGAGCAGTGCAAAGCTGTGATGGAGACATCTGCAAGGACCCTTGTGTGGCTGAGGTCTGGGGAACAAGCCTCCACAGCCATCAGTTACCTCCTTCAGGCACTGTAGGGCTAGCCTGGAGCTCCGGTGGTGCGGCCAAGAGCAGCGTCAGTAATCTGTCTACAGAAGCTGTAGATAGCCCAGGGCTAAGTGTATGCTCTCATAGCTCTGCTGCCCTAAGAGCAAGAGGTTGCATGTTTGGAAGGGAATGTGTTGCTGTCATGGAGAGAAGCATTGCCAGTCCTACCCCGTTGGCATGTCCTGCCCACTCCCAGAGGTCCTTTTTGCTTAGTCTGGGAGGCTGTGGACACACAGCCTTAACTGGATGTTGTGTCTTGAAGGTGAGATCTGGTTTCTTGTCCCTTTACTCATGTAATTTTTCTGACAAAGCTTATTTTCATTAGCCAAATATATAGGCATTCATGTGAATTCTAGAAATGCTTTCTAGAAAAAAACCTCAGATCCTGTTGCTTAACACTTCAGAGCTCAATTATTTTATTTTTTTTCTCTGATGATAGCATGACAGAGACACAAGTATTGAGTATTTGGTGGCTGGACCTCTAGAAGGCCTATAAATACTTATATTGTTACATTTTTCAAGTTTATTGTGTGCCTGTATGTGACCATATATCACTGCAACTATTCTTGAGGTAAAAATATAGAGATTAAAATAGGGGCAGTAGCATGAGACAATATCTTGTGTTATTTTGACACTTTCAACAGCTTTCTGAAGCAGCAGGTAGACCCTGGTGAGTCAGAGGGACAGATATGCAGGTTTATGTGGATTCTTTCAGAAGCAGAGGTGTTTCCCCAGCTCCTTTAATTGTTGTAGGGGTTTTTGTAACATCTCTCTCTTACACATATGTGCTGCTTCTAGAAGAGAAGGCTCAGTACAGTAGTTGTACTCTTAGCAAGTCAAAGGCTACCCTGCAGCACTCTATTCTACTCAGGCATGTCTAACATAAAATTAGCTCCTTTCTTTTAACTACTGTGTATTGTATAACATAGCGTTGTTATTGGATAACACTGAAGTCCTCTTTCTTGTGTGTGTACCCACACGTGTGAAGAACACACTGTGGTAAAAGGGAACAATTCCTGTAACACTTTGTTGTTCGGGCTGTCAGCTGCTGATGCCGGTGGTGGTTGGGGGTGTGTGTAGCCTTTGCATCCCTCAGATTCAATAGCAACAGCTGCTAAGGCTTTTGTGCTGGCTCTGATTGCAAAACCACGCTGTGCCTGTTTCTCCCCGTGCCACCCCTGCAGCAGGCTGCGTGCAAGCTCTGGGCAGCGTGACCATTTGTACAGGATGAGTCTCCAAAATCCTCATTTTGCACTCCAGCAGCTGCCACTGATTCACTCTGATTTACTGTTTTAGCTGTGCCACGTAACCTGTGTTCATTCATTTCCCTGTCAAAGTAGTAACAGGGCAGAAGTCAGAGCAGAAAATGAGCTCGCTGTAACCGAGGTGGCTGCAAATCCTCACTGAAAGGGAAACCAGGGCGGCCACATGGCTCCAAAGCATCCCGCGGGAATGCAGGGCTTCGGGAGGCTGAGTTCATGTGCCTCTGAACTGGCACTGGTGAGAACTGCACTGTGAATGTTGAAGAGTCTCTTTTATCGTATTCCTGGTGAGGTAATTCTTATGCAATAAAATCAAATTATTGATGAAGGGGAATTCTCGTGGAATAACATCAAATCACAGATGAAAGGGAAGCCCTTTATTTGCTTATTCTAGAGAGAGATGGCAATATAGTACAAGAAATGCTGTGTAAATATGAGTGGCAAGAAATGGTTGCATTTGATTTTTGTTGGTGGAGATATGGCAGACACTTGGCAAATAAAGACTGACAAATGCTAAAAAATCCCTGTTGTGGATTGAAATAAAATGCAAATGTGCAGAGCTGTGTAATCTTCTCCTTATCTATCCCCATGCATCTTTATAAGTTTACAAACTCATGAAGTACCAAAACCTTTAGATCTCAGAACACCCATGTTTTACTCAACTGATGCTTATGTCAGGTTGGTCTGCCCTTTTTTTTTCCCTTCTTATTCTTTCTGTTATTTTCTTCCTTCACAGCAGCAATCTTTTGGCCAGCTATAATGTAAAATTCCTGATTCTTTTTGAAAACTTATGTTTGCCAAAACGGTAACCTCATAGATTATTCTCTTGTCAGCAAGGCTTTTAACCACAGTTTTGGCAGAGCCTTAAAACATGCCCTTTCTCAAGAAAAGAGTTGTCTGGGCTAGAAAATCATTGGCATTAAAAAGAGGTTGTCATAGTGATTGAAACCTCCTCATAGACATTCCTTAGGAAAAGTAGGCTGCAAGATGCACCTTTGTAGTCCCTTTTTTGAGTAAGGGACCCTTTAAATTGAAGAGCCTATTTCATTGTCTAAATGCAGATTTTTGTCACTTGTAAAACAATAGGACTCTGGAGTGCTGTTTGTGTATCAATGCTTCTTTTAATTACTTTCTACAAGAAATGACTCAATGGGAATTAAGTTCCAATTTCTTGCTATTGCAAGGCACCAGGTTTTAGGTCTAAACCAGGATCACAGCTTGGCTCCCTAGATTAAGAGAAAAAGATTCGAGGAAGACACTCCAGCTGAGCCCTGAATGACCAGCTCTGAGCAGGCTTGAAAAGCACAGCCTGGGAAATCCTTCCTTACAGAAGTTTGGTCTCTTGCCTGAAAAGACCTAAACAAGGCTGGGAATTAACTGTTACATCTGGAGCAGGCAGATCCAAAAGTGTCATCAGTGTGTTTGGCTCTGGACAGAAGTATGCAGATACAAAAGAGAGAATTGAGAACACGAACAAATAATTTTTATGCTAAATCTAGAAATACAGTATTGAATCAGTATGGTAGGGTTTTTTTATAGAGAGATGTAATCATTTATATGAATCGCTGCTATATCTGTGCTGTATTTCTCAATAAGACTAAAATAAGATGAGGAGGCACATGTTTCTTGGATGGGATCTTTACTATATAAAATGAATCAAAATATATGCTGGATAATCTGGGCAAAGATTGGAAGATAATTAAACTAGGAATAAAATATGTGCAGGGGCTGGGGTGAGGTTGTAAAAGTCTCTTGGCAATTATATCTTTCACTGCTTGGAGTCCCTGGATGTGCTTTATTCCACACACCTACTTTCAATTCTTTCATAACACATGCACATGCAAGGAATATTAATTAGATGAAAGCTAAACTCGTGGCTAGCCCAGTTAGGAACCTACTTTTTTACCTGGCTGCCCAGCAAGAAAAGTCTAATCCTGAGCTATTTGGAGACAGTGGCAGAATGAGAGGTGTTGATGTGAGCTGCACTGGATTTCAATGCCTGCTCCTGCAACAAAATTAACCCCAAATTCCAGTCCTGTTGGGATTAAAGAAAGAGACAAAGAAAGAGACCTTTAGGAAGATCTTGTTATTTCTGGAAGTACCCAAAGCCCTGCTGGGAATGAGGCCTAATGAGAACCTATTATTCTTATTGTTGTCTCTGAAGTCAAAGGGACTTCTGCAATCGATTTGAAAGGAGCAGGACCTGGGAGCCATTTCTTTTACTTTCATTCCCTGCCTGAGAGTTCATCCATTCCAGAATAGTAACTTCAGGGTTTGTGGGTATGGGAAAATCCATCTGAGGGAGAAGCAGGGACTGTTTTTTTTGTATTGCATCAGGGTGTCTGGGGAGTTGGCAAAGCTGAAAGATGTGGTGTAGGTTTAAATGTCTCACATAGGTGCATCTATGTCAGTGTTGTAGTTCAGATCACAAAGATGCTTTTGAAGCAGATCTGCTGATCATTTCTACTTACTCCTCTGCAATGTGCACTTCGATGTGCTTCATGCAGTCACTTGTGAGTGCAGGAACTGGGCTTCTCCCAGATCAAACTTGTCCAGAGTGCTCACTCTAAACACAGCCAGTTCTCAGGACAGGCAAGACCAGGAACCCCTGAAATGCATGCAGAGAGGTTGTCAGCCCCTGCTCTCTTTCACCTCACAGATCCTGTTGTACTGCCATGTCAACATTATGTGCCTGTGCTGCCGCAGCAGCCTGGAGGGGAATATGTGCATCACCCCAAATTTCCCAGTTGTCCATCCTTGTCTGGATATCAGGCTGTAGGTTTGAGCGAGTCTGCAGGGTCTCATCAGGTGAGGAAAACCCACAGGAGGGTCACTAAGCTCACAAGAAATCAGGAGACAGGTTTTGTCATTTTAGCACACAACCATGCTTGCCCCATGCCTGCCTTCTGTTTCTCTTAGGGTGCTACCACAAGTGCTGGGTTACTGCTTTCATAGAAGAGTTTTTATTTTCACATATGCAGCTGGTTTTAAATATTTCAGAAATACTGGAATATTGAAACATGTTTAATAACAGATTTTTAAAGCAGCTTAGCGTGGTTGGACTTGGCATTACACTTGGCAAAGGGATTGCTACAGGTGAACTGATGGTTGAAAAAATGTTTTGAACACTTTTTTGTCAGTCCTTTTTTTTTAAAGCCCTGAAGTTAAGGAGGACCAAAATCTGGATCCTAGTCATAATTCTTACGTGTTTTCTCCACACGAGAAAGTGCTGTAAATACTCATTCAAAAATCCTTTAGGAAGAATAATAAAGACATTTTTCAGAATTTGGCAAAATTTTCTTCACTACTCCCTTTATGATTACTCCCACCAGCTACGGGTTCTCTCCAGTGCTGTTTCAGCTCGGAGACTTCCCTGGTCCCCCTTCCCTGGGGTTTGCTTCACGCTGCAGCCTTTCATCCCCCTTGCCGTGCGCGTTAGGGACCTGCGGGAGCGCTGGGTGCAGCCATTGTCCCCGAGTTACTCATCAACCGGAGGGGCCGGGGGCTCGGGAGGGCTGCCCCGTTGCTGTGGTGACCGGCAGCATCGCGCCCCGCTTGTAAATGCGATCTTTGACCGCAGCCACTGCACCGGAGGAATTTTCACAGCTCCCGGAGAAGACAAAACTCCGGGAGCCGGGATGTAAAAGGTTATCTGATACAAGGTGGATGAAGCGGAGGCTTGTTCTGTGTGAAAGCGAATCCTTCTGCCTCACAGTGAGGGAAATGTTGGGAAGATTTTAAAGTTTCAGGCGTATTCCCTTGCAGCTATGGTCTTGTTAAATTTGTTTTCTCTAGCTCCTGTACAAGGGTCGTACACAGTGGTAGGAGTTTGGCCGTTGGCCATTTGCAGAGGTATAAGGTCACTCAAAATTGTTCTTGCACTTGTGTGTTCGCAGCAAGAAAATTTTAATGAGTCTTTCATCGGTAGCAGCCAGATCGTATCTGCTCCAGGGTATCACTCATCTGGCCCCAGCAGAATTAACGCGTTGAATGCCCTGAGCTACGGGCTGAAGTTGCAGAAAAGGAGCTCAAGTCTTTGTCTGCGTAGCCACAGCAACAAAACTATGGGTGAACTATAAGTTTCTCCAGGATCTGACAATAAACGTGCTTTAGCCTGAAAGATTGTAATCACCTGCGTATAAGAGGGTGTTCTCAGTCTGGACTTTTTGTTTATCTTTTTCAAATTGGGTCACTGAATAACAGAAACTGCGGCCAAGGCGCTGGAGACACCATAGTATCATTTCATTTACTGTTGTACTTTGTCTCACTTGTTCAGTGTTACATTATGTTAATAACTTTATTTTTCAGGGGAATTTGTACCCATAGATCATATGTACCTATTCTGTATCACATTTTTATTTACTTGAATTCCTTAAAAATGTTTAATTCAAGGCATAAGTTTAACAGGGGAAGAGGCTGGTGTGGTTCTGGCTGAAAGAGAAGTGCAAGAGGTGCACATGCTGGGATTGTCCCCTCTTGCTGGGACTCTGCCTCCCTCCCATGTGTTTCAGACATTCAAAGTTCTTCTTAGGATTTTAGAAGTCCCTTCCTTCTTCCCATATGTATGAGTTCAGGTCTTATCTGTCTCTATTCTTTCGGTTCTTAAATGGAAAATACACAGGCACCTCTGCAGTTAATGAAAATGCAAGAAATTATTGCCTGCCTGAGTTTAAAGTCTGTGTGATGGCTCTGAGCAGCTCTTCAGCCCTTACAGAGTGAAGATGGCAGCTTGCTGCCAACAGTGGAGGTCCTGCCCCTGGGTCAGAGGACAAGAAAGGGTGACAGTGACATGCTGTGTTGGCTCCAGGTTTCAGGGACTGGGTGAACAGCTGGTCTCTTGGATGGCGTCAGCAATGAAACCAAGGTAATTAATGCAGTTAAACCTGCATCCAGTTTTTTCTTAGTTCCCTCTTTGCTACTGTGGGAAGCTCCTAAAGCGAGTATGATTCAGCAGGGCCAAACAATATGAGCTTTTGAAGATGCTCTCCTTGCACCACTTTGGGAGCTGCATTCAGATCTTGAGAGGTGCCTGCAAGGAGAGACATCCCAAGGCAAGCATGCGGGTGAAGGCAATCAGGGGGGTGTAGCAGGTGGGGGCTCCATGGTGTGCTGCAGGATCACAGCCCCAAACAGAGATGATAGGCCAGATACAGTTTCACTGGGGCTTGTACTGTGGCATAAAGGGTTCTTTTTTAGTGCAGCCAAGAATTCCATTAGCCTTTTCTTTCCCCAAACAGCCTGTCTCCTATCCGCTGGCAGTATGTTTTGGTTACCTTGCATTATATAGTGTGTCCTATATGGTTTTGTTCTAAAATGCATCTCTTCACTTTTGCTCACATTACAGAGAATTCTGTCACTTCACTACAACCAGCTCCCACAAGCCTAGTCATACAGTGTCCTGATGATTCCATAAGTCTGTTCCCACTGGGGAGCTGAACAGAATTTGGTTGCTAATGGGACCAACGCCTGCCCAGCACAGTCTGTGTAACGTGGGACATTAAATGTATTGAAGAGATTTGAGTGGTCTGCAGTGTGAAGCCTTAGAGCCTGTGAAATTGCAGTGATACAATGACATTGTGACGTGTTTGACTTTGTGGGAATTCTTTTACTTCTTTCTTGTAATTTTTGAACATCTATCCCATTTGTAATGACAGAATTTCCCCATCTCTTCCACTTGAATCCTCTGAGAAAGTAACACTTCTGTTGTGTAGCTAATGTTACAGTACTGTCTGTGTGCATCCTCTCATCCCTATAATGTCACATCACTTTGGACTAGGAACTTGAGAATAGTTATTCATTACTTTAGTGGAAAAAGCACCCAAAAGATCCAAGATACCATCAAAATTAAAATAGTAGATATTAGGCACTATCATTCTTATGTTAGTCATTTTGGCTGCATTAGAAGAAATCTAATGAAAAAGCTTTTATCTGCTAGTAAAAGTAACTTAAAACTATTTCTATTCTTCGTGAATTACATATGAATGGTTCTTCTGCTATGAGAGGTAAATTCTGGTTTAATTGCACTTTTTGGTGGAGCTGTTTTAGTTTTCCTGTAGATTACCAGCACCTTATACCCACTCCTGCCATTACCCATCATTGCAGAAAGCAGACTCTCCAATGCTGACTCTCAGAATAAATTGGTCTGAGAAACTGTTGGCAAACAAACGCTGCAGTGAGATGGTTTAGAACAGCACTAATGAGGATAAATTTGGAGGGATATTTGGCATGATTCAGCATGGCTGTCAACCACATTTGCTGTTTATGCCCAAAATACTAGAACATGTGTAATTTGGTTGCAGGTGGTTAAACAGTTTTCAGGTATAAACAGGTCCATTGTCTATAGAGCAGAGACACCAAAGCTTATTATAATAATTTCCAGGTCAGAAAATTCTATCATTCATAAATATCTCTTTAGGCACCAACACTACAAATTCTTGCCTGAGTGAGCTACCTTGTCTACCTTGAGCAATTTCATTAACTTCATTCTAACTGCCTGGGTAGGGAGAGGTTTGCAAGACTGAGTTCCTTTCCCACGTGATGCTAGACTTTATTGTAACAAACTCCTTGTTACCATTTTCAGTTCATTTTTAGGAGGAAAGACTGGTGTTGATAAGCAATCTAGACCCTGTTGTTTGTCCTCTTTTCGTATGGATTTTTCTTGCCAGTGGATTTTGTAGCATTTTTCTCTGTTGAGATCTATTCTTTTAAGAATTATTCTTTTCCTAAGAGCCGTTGGCTTGCAGAGATTTGTGTACCTAAAGTGCTGAGGTTGCTTGTAGAGTGGATTTCCATGTCTCGCGTATTTGTCTCCCTGTCGGATTAACTGTTCTTGCTGTGCCACTAGGAACATCTGTCAATCTTTTCTGCCCTGTCTGGCAGCTTCATTAAGGATCTCAAATGCAAGTAAACACCTTGGGGCTGGGTCTGTCTCTGACTTTCCTCTTGGCCAATGCAGTGTGTCTGGGAAGTGCTGCACCAGCGACAGTTCTAAATAACAGACACAGATAGTATGTGAGTACTCAGAAACAGTAGAAAATTCATGGTCTCAGTTTGAAGGGTTTGGGGACCAGCTTCTCTCACAAAAGTCATTGGGATAGGGAAAGCTTGGACTTTGCAGGTCAAGCTTTTAATCTCCAGAACATCCAGGTTCTCTTCTGTACTGCAATTTACTGTTGGAAAGGTATTTGAGGTCTTGGTAGTTTTGTTTATTTAATGGGGTTTTTGTGTGACCACTTAAGGGAATCAGTGAGTTCTTAATTTTATTAGTTATGTTTATTAATTAATTATTAATCAAGTTAATGATTAAAATAAAAAATTAGTTAATTAAATTAATTTATGTTTCTTAATTTTATTTTATATTTGCATCACATAGGTTGTTGGACAGATCAGAGACACAGTTTGTTCTTGGTACGTGCACTTCAAATGAAATTTCCAGTGGTGGCCATAAGTAAAAGAAATCGAAGAAATGTAGAAGCCACAATCCTTTTTTAGGGTACAATTATTTTTCAAAGGTGCATGGATGGAATATGCCTTCTAATCAGGAGGTACCTCAAGGAGAGGATAGGACCTTCACTGCCTGGCTAGGGAGGCAGAGGGGTGGGGCTGGCAGTCAATGGGACTTTGCCTACAGAGTGGATGTGGAGTGGGATGTCCCAGCCTGTGCATTAGACAGGTCTGCTGTGAAATACAAGGTCTTTCTCCTTTTTCTTTTGAAGTGCATTTTGTCCTTTTTTGGAGTTCAGCTTCCTTGGGCTGAGCATAATTCAAATAATCAGTGATAGATAGCTGTTATCAGTGCTTCTCTTCTCAGGCACAGTTCAGGGATGGTGTGAAGAGATGGCAACCACAAGTCAGGTCTGCCCCATCTAGAATGGATTTATTCCATTTTTATATGGAACCTGTGCTTCAGAAATTATGTGAAAACTTTTTTAGCAGATGAATTATGTCACGTGAGTTTTCAGTTGTTTTCGTTATGGAAAGTATGTTATGTTTTCTGACTTGGCTCAAACAATTCACTTCAGTTGCCCAAGTCATGGGATCAAGAAGGTGAGGGACTTTTATAATCCTCTTGCAAATTTGCTGAGGTCAGTAGAGTTTTCCTACCTGAGCCCTTTGAGCTGACCTTTGAGAAAAATATGGGTGCCTAATCTTTCTTATGATTTCCCTCAGGGTAGGTGACATGCAGTAGTTAACTGTAGTCAGAATAAAGCAATAACATCTCTCCCATGTATTCAGTACTCTCCTAAGCTTCTTTCCAGTGCTTCTACTGTCAGTGCCAACATAGCTCTTGCTAATTAGTGCACCCTCGTGGGACTTCTCACTTTCCCACTGGGTGTGGATGGCAATCTAGGAGCAGGAACCTTCTGTGTACTCAAATGGAGAAGACAAGGGACTGTAGCTATAGCTCACAGAGGAATTTGGTTTTTCGTTTTGCTCTAACTTTAGTTCAGTCTTTCAAGGAGTGCAGATGGCCCAGTTCTAAATAGTGTAGAGACTTGCATTTCCTCTGTGTTTTTCTTTATAAATTGTCTTTTTGTCCATATTTGGGAATGTACCAATATCTATATATATTTCTCTTTCAATTAGTTTAAAATCTTGCTTTTTAAGGCAATGACAAACTATGGTATTATTAAAAGATACAAACATGTTGCCACCTTCTTATATTTAGCCCAAATACAGTGAGTGGAGAGTGATTTAGTAGGGCTGTGAGAATGTAATGAGTGCATTAGCAGGCTTATAAAGTCAGATTGTGAATCAAATCCTGACTCATGCACAAGAAGTTTTGACTTGCTGAGTTAGTCTGTTGGATTTCGCACAGCCAACAATTTAATGAAGTATATGAATTATTAGCCTTTCAGCATCTCCCTTTTCCTTTTTTAGTTAAAATGTTGTTTTCATTTTAAGTATGGACACATTATAAAACTGTTTTGGTAACTATAGACTCCTTGTTAGCATTTTCCTGCCCTTTCATGGTAAAATTGATGCTGAGGTTTCCAGGAGATTTGCACTGGCAGAAGTCAGTGTCCAGCCTCAAAGGGCTATGGGTGCCTCCTGCTCAAAGGCTGCATCTCATCCTCCTTCCAAGCTGCTCTTTGCCCGTGGAGCAGATGTGGCATGGTTGGGATGGTAAAACAGGTTTCTGAGCCGGAGGAGTAACGGAGATGGCATTAGCACGTTTTTATAGCATGAAACTCTTGCAAGCAAGCACACTTACTGGTTTTCTGAATGCCCTCACACCTGAGCCCTGTGATTTCACAGCTATCAATTTTTCATTTTGGGGGTTAAAAAAAACAAAACACTTTAATGAGCAAAGTTTTAATTGCTTTAATATAAGATTTCCCAACCTGTTGCAATTTCATTTTAAAATCACGTGTTGTTATGAGAAAGCCATACTCTGACAGTTGTGCTGCATTTTAATAGAGTCCTGGGGCTTAATTCTGCCATGTTTGCATTAAGCAATGCTTTATTCCAGGAGCAGTTGTATGGCAATTACCAGGGGTACATTACTGCACATCATGCGTAAGCATGTGATTTAATTACCTCATTGATTCTCATTGATGTTAAAAGAAATATTGACTGTTCCAAAATCTAATACCTGAACGTCAGTGAAAGTAGAGAGAGTGTTTTCTATCTCAATACCAAGTGTACTAATTAAACAACAGGAGCTCACTGTAAAAATCTAATAGGAAAAGCTGGCCACAGTTCTGGAAGAATTGTGGTATGGGCTGGAGCCCGTGCTGTTCCCAGGAATGGGAACTTTTCCTTTGACTTGGTGAAGAGCAAGATAAAGATCAGTTTGCTGAGTTCTGAGGGACCAGTTAAACAACTCATGTTGGTCACATTCTCACGGTAAGCCTATGGACTAAATGTGCAACTACTTCAACAAGTAAATGCCTCTAAATTAACACCAATGAATTAACTAACCTAATCCTTTGCTGTAAATAATGTCTGTTGTGCACCATATTTTTGCAATCTGAAGAGATTTGTAACAGAAGAGCAGAGTGTGCACTTTAATAGTCTGTACACACACCTTACTTTTGGGGTTCACAACTGGACACTAATCAGTAGAGACTTTATTAACAAAATACTCCTTTCAAGTTTGTTTACATGTAATGCACTAAGTGCCTTTTATCAGATTTTCTTTTATAGGGAGTGGCAAGAATCTCTGATGACAAAACTTGTGTCAGTGTGTTGTTTGCAGGTAGCTCAAAGGAGGAGATGTATGCTGTACAGTTTATTCTCATCAGGCAGACAAGAATCCACTCAGTGTTCATGGGGTTTTCTTGATTTTCTTTGGTTGTTCTTCATTAAGTGTTTTACGTTTTTGTTTGAAAGATGTATTGCTGCCCCATAGATTTCTCTATTGTTTGTAAAGTTGTAGAACTGAGTTCTCAGCTTCTGACTCTGAAGGGACATCTCATCTGATGATTTTGAAGTTGGAAGCCAGATGAGCAGGAGATCTTTGTGTGTGCTCAATTTATCTTCAAATAATTTAGGAGTTAGTTTCATGGGGCAGGGAATCAGGATCTGCCTCCTTCCCTCACTGAGTCCTTTCTGGTCTGCAGACTAAACTGAGCTGCCTATCCTGCCTTCTCCAAATGACTATTGCAGCCAGCCTTGTAGCGTGTGCCGTGGTGAGGAAAGGGTGCCTGGAAATGCTGGGGCAGGATGTGAGCCTGGGAAGGGCAGGGACAACCATTAGGTCTCCAGCATTGGAGTCGCCTTTGCTTCCCAAGTCACACATCCTGAGGGTTACACAGTGTATAGTTTTGTTCATTGTCTGAAAAACTTGTGTGACTAGGGAAGTCCATAATCTGTGGTCTCTTTATTCATAAATACCAGCTCAGTAATTTTGTTTAATTCCTGAAAAATTTGCGGAACTGTAAATGCCTGTAGAGGCTATGCCCTTATGGATAGCATTTTCATTGGGGTCTTAACTTGCTATTCAGAGAAATTCAGAGGAAAAGTGTACTCCTGCTTAAGTATATAACATCTGCTCAGATTATTTGCTGCCTGACTTGCAGATGTGATTTGATTTCATATGCCTTGTTGGTATGTTTGCCTTGCAGTATATATTACCAAATTTGAATGTAAGGTTGCTGGAATACAGCAGACACCAAGTCTACTGTACCTTCTGCACAGTGCAGTTGTCATGCAGAAAATTCATTCCTTGTGCCACAAAAATATCTTGGATTGGTTCTCGTTCCTAAATGAGGGAAATAGGTTTCTTATTTCATTACTTTTGCCCTCTCCAAAGTGTTGGGTGAGGACTCTGTGTCAGGCAGCATTGAAATGCTGAAAAGTAGAAGACAATGGAAAGACAATGATGTGTCTCTCTTCACAGCAGGAATCCTTCTTTTTTTTAAAACAGAAAAAATATTAATCTATAAATTCCCTTTTAAAACTTACATCTATTGAAACAGAATTAGTTTAACAACATAATAAAGGAAGTTATATAAAGTTTTTAATGGTGTGCCATGTACCGCTTTCAATTGTTCATAGAGAACTTTCATCAGTGTATTTTTCTGTTTTGATGAGTAGGTGTTTTCACCTGAAGATGATGAATGAAAACTATGAAAGTTCTTGTGGAACACCTTGCTCTGGCAGATGGATGGCCTGGGGCTGCTTGGGGCAGCTCATCAAGTAGGTGCCCATTGCTCCTGCGGTGCCAGTGGGAGCTGCTTGGAGGAAAAACACTGCTTGACTTCTCATCCTAGTGACTACCTTGCTGCTTTCAAAAATATGGCTGTCAAAGAGCTTTGTTTATGCTGGTTCAAGCACCAGCTTGATCATACAAGCCTGACTTACTTCATCATATTTGTCCACCTAGACCAAGACCAGAGGCCACTGCAGAGTGACTCTGAGAAGAAAATCATACCAGGGTGGACCTGAGGTGACTCCTCTGGCACAGGCTCTAGCTCCTCACAGATTGGCCTTGCAGGGAGATTCCTAAGGGGTGTGAAGGTTTTTAGGACCAGTGGGGCAGATTAACAGAAAAGTGTTTAAATAAGGAGATTTATAAACTTTTTGTGTCAGATATGTAGATAGATATTTAAGAACTGAACTAGTCACACATGGGATGTGTTAAACAGTTAGAGCCATGTAACAATTTCCTAGCTGTGGCACCTGGAGAAATGTAACTTACTCCTTTGGTCACCACACATTGTCTTCAGTTCAAAATATTAGCCTTCTGGATTTTTTTATTTTTTTGCTTTTTTTATAAACCTTTGGGCAGGATCAATGCATTCTTGGCATTGTTGGGTGTTTTGGGGGAACACAATTCCATGCATTCTTAGCTTTGGGAAGTGATCAGGCAGAAAGGTGTGAGCTAATGTCCGATGATTTATCATTGTTCCACCAGAAAAGGGACACAAGACTTTGAACAATTGCTGGCTGTATAAGCTCAGAATGTTATTTTACTTGGGGTTGTTTAAGCCCAAAATAGGAAAAGTGGCAGCCTTACATACTGGAAAGGTGCACTCCTTTTTAAAGGTATTATTTAAATAACCTATTTAAAGGTTTATTATCCATAGGTATTATTTACTTGCATGATAATTTTGATAATGCAGTAGTGGGGAAAAGTGTATAAGGGAGAGATTTACTTTCAGGAAAAATATAAAGAGACTGAAAGCTTAATATGTCAAAATGTTGGGTACTTTGTTCAGTCAGGGAGGTCTTTATCTTTGTATTTGTAACAATGGTCTTCTCCAACCTAGGATTTAAGTTTATTGATGGGCTGTCTTGGTGAATGAAGAACTTCCTTTCTGTGCTGCTGAGAGAAAGAAAACCGCATACTTGACTGAGATTCCTCTTTTATTAAATCCAAAATCAGTTGCTCAACAACTGATCATATGTTCTCAAGTTTTTCCCAGCAGAAACTTTTCATTTAAACCTTGTTTTTATTCTACAGCATACATCGTGTAGTAGAAATTCTCTAATTTAAATACAGTAGTTGTAAAAGGAATAGTGAAGTGCTCTCTCAATTTCACTCCCTTTCAGAAAACCTTGGCAAATCAGATAGGCAGTAAATTGTTTAAATTTGCTTATTAATTCTGTAAAAATTAGCTACAAAGTCATCATGTTCTAGGTTTTCTTGGGCATGTCTCCTTTCTTCTCCCAGCAGTTTTGTCCAGGCAGAAAGACAGGACTTTGCCTATATGAAAGTACATTATGTTAGGCCCTTAGTGTTTGAAAATTCTGCCTAAATTACCACTGCTACTTAGGCTTTAAAGATAACACTGCTGTGAAGACTTGTCTGTTTTTAGGCACACAGTATTCTGGGTGACAGTCTTTTGAAGTTTGTGATGGACTACTTTGTACAAACACATGCGTGAAGTGTTTCCAGCCCTGGGTCATGATAAGGCCTCTTTAAAAGAAATTGAGTAGTGTATTTTGTTCTGGTTCATAAAAGTAGTATTGAATAACATAGTGAAAACCTTCGCTGCTTAGTGAATCAGGAGACGAGAAGCAGTCTGGCCTTGAGGGGAGGAGAGTTGGGTGTACAGAGCCTCGAGAAGGTGAAGTCTCAAGACCTTTGGGTTTATGTTCTGGAAGAGATAAAGTGCATTTTCTTTTAGACACAAGTCAAATTCTGACTTCCTTCAATTGGGAACCATGGGCAGAGTCAGGAACCGGTTCTGAAGCAAGGCAGGGTGAGGGGGTGAGAACTGGAGCATTGGGAGGCAAATGAGAAGGCTGGCTGTTGTGGGAAGCTGCTGGAGTTGGGCACTCTTACTTCAACTGAAGTTTTCCTTTCCTGACTGTTCCAGAGCTCCCTCCCAGGCCTGCTGGGTGAGAAATACCTGGTGTCCTGGATCTGGCAAAATATCTGTCTCTCAAGGCATAAAGATTCCTGTTTACAGCTTTACTAAGAGAAGCAATATGTAAAAGGGGAGAGTGGGAGGGGAAGAATACATGCTGTGTCTTGAGGAACTTGTTTTGTTTCCCAGCATGTGAAGGACACATGAATTAAACTCCCTGCTTGAAAAATATGACTCTCATTCATTGTCAGTGTTTGTCCTCACTCTAAGTATATATATTTACTTATGTGTGTGTGTGTCTTTGTAGTCATATACTGGGATTTTTTCGTTCTGTAAAGAAAGGGTAGAGTGAGAAATTGCTTGTATTATCATATAATTACTTAGCAGCATTTGAAATAGATGGAAAATACTGAACAAAGTTCCTTTGAGTTAAAAAAGAAGTCAACACTGAAAGCCCCCCAGCAAACAAAAAATCCAACTCCAATACATGAAAAATTTTCGTATTCAGTCATTGCAGATGGAAATGCTTCACCCTCAAGTCTGAAAGTGGAGGGAGCTTCCTTAACATGAAGGAGTTGGGGAAAAAAGAAAAAGAAATCCCAAGTCCAGAGACATTCAATTTCATAAGTTTGAACTTTCATGCTCTAAGAAAGGGAAAGCATTCGTCTTTTTTCAGTATACATACATGTGTCTGTTTACAATCAAAGTGTAAACCTCATCAGAACCACTGGGATTATTTCATGTTGACACCTGTGAGTATAGTATTTGTCTTGTGATCTTAATGTTTTAGCTACTCACCGGAACTCAAATCCACAGGTGAAACATGCTGATATTTTCCTGAGAAAGCATGAATTCACAAGGGAAAACCTGAATGTGTGGAGTGGTATCATTAAAGTTGAAAACTAGGGGAAATTGTGCAAAGTCCCAAAACACAGACACTTAGGCTTGGATCTGCTTCCATTATAGCAAATGCCAAAACTCCTATTGTTTTCCTTAGGAGCTGGATTAAGATTTCTATTGATATCATGCCAGTTTGAATTCCTTCTCTTATTTTTGATCTCGACAATCACTTTTTCCATTGCAGTTCCATTAAAGACTTATAACACAGTATAATAAAACTAGGTGAAAAAAGTAACTTAATGCACTTAAATTATTATGCAAATAGTACAAATTAAAATGCATTCATATAATTGAAATTCTCTCTTTGCAGCAAACAACAGAATCTAAACTTTATTCTTTTTGCTTGCTAATCAATTTTCAGTTCATTGTCCCTTTTTTTCAAGCGGTTTCTAGAGTATCAAAGTAATTGAAAATAATTGGTCTTGCAGTTGTTTTACAGTTAGTACTTGAATAATTAAAAATTAAACAGATTATGCATGTTGTATTTTAATAGAACAATTAATTCAGTGGCATTATTCAGTGGCCTCTGTGGAGCATGCCTGGCAGCGCTCAGCCCCCCAAACCAATGGAGACCTGAACAGAGAGCTGGCCTCAGTATTTTGGCAGCCACTGAAATTGCTATTATGTACTCTCCACAAGGAAACAAAAATAAAAGGACTGAAGTATCCTTTTTTTAACACAGGAGAAGCTGCTGCAGCAGAGATTTGGGAGCAGTGGCAGAGAGGCTCCAGGTGTCAGAAGGTGCTGGGTCAGCTACACCTCTTCTTCATTCACTTTGGCTTGTTTTCTAGGACTGGGATAGAGGTGTCTATGTGGGGATCATATGTAGATCTAAATAAATAGTCCTTAGTCAGTGTCAACATAGTAAATTCTGTCACAGTTGACCTCAGTGTGGCCATCTTCCAAATTATGTATTTACATAATTCTGAAAAATTGTAAACTTGGTTTTAAGGTGTATTGGCTCAGAATTTGCATGTAGAAATAAATGGAGATACCGTAGGCTGTCAGTGTGCAACTTTGCTCTCACTCAGGCTGATCATGGTTTATTTTTGTTTATATTATTTTTATATGAATTTAAAGATGTGATAGCAAACATACGGTTTGAAGAAAGTTGATACATTGCATCTAAAATGTTTGTGGTGAAGAACCAAAGTGTCTTATGCCATTTTGGTTTTGGGTCTCCACAATGTGCATTCCTTTGCCTCTAGCCTTTGCACAGGTCAGCTGTAGGAGCATTGCTGTACTGTTTTACCACTTCATACAGCAAATATTACAGACAATTAAACAGATTTGAAAAAGCTTTGGTGGATAGACCAGCCTCCTGTCCACAATACACAATACAGTTTTTCATATTACACCAAGTAATAGGGCACAAACAAGGGGTGTTCTGCAAGCTGCATCTTTTTTGGGACATTTCCATTGCTTGCCTACATGAGCAGGGTGTTCAGGTAGGGCACACAAATACCGAGGAAATAGTGGCACGATAAGAGGCATCATTCCCTCTTCAAACATTGTTTTCTGTTCCGTGCACGCACACACAAGCGTTGGCTGCAGAGCTTTAAGTCAGTCCCAGCAGCCTATTGCTCCCTGTGAAGCTCAGGCCAAGGCCTTTACTGGTTAATGAAGCAGACATTTATAGCCTCCAATAATTTTCACAGTCCTTGTGACAGGGCAGGTTTTTAATAGGGATAATGGGGGGCTGTGGAATCTGTTGCATTCGCTCAGTGCTCTGTGGTGGCTCTTAGGGAGCAGGAGCATGATTCGGTGTTTTCCCTTTGGGGCTGGATCATGAGAAGTAGCGTATGTTAGATAAACTCCATTAATGAAAATATTAGAGACAGGTTGTCCCTACGTTTTTCCCCTTCTTTTCATACATTTCATTCTACATACATTTCAAAAGGAGCAGGTATTGCCGAAAGGAATGAGCAGCATGCAGGGACAATGAAACCTGAATTTGGCAGCCTGCAGCCTGCCAAGGGCTGGGAACCAGGGGGTGCAGCCTTCACAAGGCGCCAGACTGAATAGGCTAGACCACATGCAAATCTTGATTTGAACTGTAAAGACAATTTTGGGATGGGTTTTGCTGGGATGGGTGTTCCAGATAGTTCTCTTATGCCCAGGGCAGATGTGTTACTATTTGAGCATTTGGTTGAGACTCAGAGGGATGCTTTACTGCTGGAACCAGGGATGCCAAGTTCTCTCTTCATAATAGCTCAGTAAGCCTCAGCAAAATCAATGGAGTTATGTCAGGTTGGCATCTTTGGGGGTGAGGACAGTGTTTCACTTCTGGGCAGACTTCAAATACACAGATAAAAAGGGACAAGTCCCTTTTGTCTTACAACAAAACAGGCAGCTCTTCTCTGAACATATTAGAGTGGGTTTTGGTGGCCTTCATCCATAGTGCCTGAAGCATGGTGTGAAGCTGCTCTGCTTGAGCTCCCTTGCTTTGCAACAGCTCTGTACACATGCTCACAGCTGGGTGGGCCTGCCTGGAAATGTGCACTGAACCTATGTGGTTTTATTCTTCAACCGTCTCCTAACACTCCACCCAAGAGTTGCTAATAAAATTGTCCTTTCCATGGAGGTCTCAGAGCATATGAGCTCTACTTTTGAGCAAATTTACATTATTCCATGGCATGTGGTGACAAGTCTGAAGTGTTGCAAAGCACTGGGGTGACTTCTGCACCCAGGGCTGTAGGGGCAGCTCCTGATAGATGCCCCTTGGCACATACACAAAAATCTGTGTCACTTCTGACTGCAGCAGGTTTGTGGGCTGTGCAAATGGATTTCAGTAGGTGTAATCCCCCTTGGTGCAGCTGCAAGGACATCAGCAGAGCCGCTGCTGACAACTTTCTGCTTTTTCCTTTCAAAGGTGAGACACATAGTTTACGTGGCTAGTTTGGAGTGTTACCTGTCTAAAAAAATCCCTTGATCCCTATACTCTCTGAGAGGCCTCTCAGGTGGGTGATCACAAGCTTAGTAGAACACAAGAGCTCAAATAGTAATCAGGTAGTTGTTTGGATAGTAATACTTTTTTATCATTTTCTTCACAAAAGGCTTAGTGAAGGTGTGGATTACTTGCTAACAGCTGAAGTCAAGCAGTGATAGGCAAATCCTTTCTCTCTGTTTACACAACATAACGCCAGAAAGCAAGAAATGTTTTTGAAATAGTCTCTGTAAGCACTGTAAAAACAAATGTCTCCACCCTTCACAAATAAAGGCTTTGCTGGAGAGGCCATTTGCCATGTATAGAGCAGAGAAAAGGAAATAAAGCTGGTAAAATACCCTGTCCATGATGGAAGTGAGAATCCTGGCTGCTCTTCTGTCCCTATTTGCAAACACATCTCTGGTGACTCCATGAGCTTCACAGAGCTGAGCACTGAGGAGGAAGAGAAAAGCTTTGGGGGAACAGTCAGAACATCAACCACCTCCCAAACCGGTGCATTTTCAAAACAACTTTGAGTGTAATGTCATTTGGGTTTTCAAAGAGCTTAGCATGGATTGCTGGTGGGGGACTCAGTTTCTGAAGGCCAGTGCTTGGCTATAGCTCGCTCCTGCCCCGAAGATACCTGTTCCTGTCCTAGTTAGTCACTAGTCTTAGATTTTGTACATGTTAGCTACTGCTTCCCAAGCAACCAGAAGTGAACCACAAACAAGTTGCAACAAGACCCTTTAAAATGCTGAAAGGTTAGAATGCAGCAAGTGGGATTTTCAGCATGTTAAAGAAAATTCTTGTAAACCCTTCAGCCCCACATTTTTAATGGACGTTTTTGGTGTGTGTGTGTGTGTACCTTTCTAGGAATAAAAAAATTATTTGAGGAGATCTTGAAGTATAAATTAACTGTAAATTGAATTGGGAAGGCACTGCCAATTAAAGAGGGAGAATAAGACTCCTCTCTAGCATTTCTGAAGTTGTGCAGTAGGATACAAGACCTTTTAATGATTTTTCCAGTTGTTTATTTTTTCAATATGGCTACTCTTCTGTCTGCCTTTTACCCTTCAGAGGAGGCTTGGTATGAACTAGGAGGTGTCTCAGATCTCAGCAAATAGTTTCTGAGCCCTACATCAGCTCTATTTGCTGTATTTGTGGGGTCTCCCCCACACCAAACAAAAATCACAGAAAGGAGTATTTTTTCTCTCTGTGTTCCTTCAGAGTAGAGGATTACTTAGTTGTCTTCCTTGCACTGAAAAAGATCTGTGGAGGCTTCAGTTGCAGAACATGCAGCTCTTTGAAGTCTCTCAAACTCCTGTTTCTGAAGCAAACATCTCCAAAACAGCAGAAAGGCCTTTCGTTGCACTTTGGAAGCTGCATGGTGCTTTCAATTTAATACGTGCTGTTCAGGTGGCATCTTGGTGCTCAGTCTGGTGGCCCAAAAAGCACAGCCATTGCTTTTGCAAACCTTTCCCAGTGGGGGCTCCAGGAGGCATTGGTGGAGGTGGTGTTCAGGAGGTGGGCAGCATCTGGCATGGCATGGGGCCGGGGATGGATGGGCAGGGGATCGGGAGCTGCTGCTGCAGCAGCCTCCAGCCCTGCCTGGGGACACTTGTACCTGGGGCACGTTAGCAAAGTCTGGTGCTGGAGTGTAAAGGAGCTGGGCAGCCCGGGTGGGGAGTGTTGGAGTGAGTGGCAGTGGACAAATGCAGTGAAAATCCTAATAGTAATTATCTCTTTTAAAATCCTTTTTTACATGCTATAATAAATGGTAGAATTATGATGATCAGCCAAATAAGCTGGGGTGGCAAATGAAATGACCTTTATACAGGAAAGGGTGTTACATTGCTGTTCCCATCTTCAGATGAAATATGTCCAGTGCACTTTTCTATTGTTTAAATTGCTTAATTGCTATGTTCTATAAAGGCATTATTTTGCTTGTCTTATTATTCTTTAATTTGTAAGGTAAACTTTAATTTGGGGACAGAAGGTCAGATCATTCATATTTTTTAGTTTTTAGTTAAATAATTTTGCTTTTAAGAAGTCTTTCAGTGCTAATTCGCTGTGTCCTGTAAACTAATTCTGCATTGAATAAAATGAGGAATAAGAAACATAGGCTAATAATAAAATTTATCAGGAGCAGGGTGCAACTGGCTCACCTGGTGCTACTATTGATCACTGGGTAGGCAGCATGTCACCCTTTGCAGAAGCAGCTTCTCCAGGAACTTGCTTAGTTTCTCTTGGCAAAGGTAGTCTCTAATGCAAGGAGGAAGAACTCCCCTGGGTGCCAAGCCTTGAAAGGCTGCAGACCCCTGAGCTAACCAGAATTAGTCTAGTGGAGACAGATTGATGTGCTTCTCCCAGCATGTTTTAAAATACTGCTAAAACCTTCTAAATGCTAGTCTATACAAGTTAATCAGCTGAATTTTATCCCTCTTTGGTGCCCTCGGAAGGCGTGCTCTGTGTGTCTGAGCTTTACCTGAGCTCGGCTGTTTGCTCTGCTTTGGAGAAATACAGCAATAACAGATGATAGACATTCTTTCTCACAAACGTATTCTTTTTTCCATACTCCTCCTTGAATGAGCTTGTGCCAGAAGTTGCTGAGCTGTTAGGAAGGTGCCGGAAGCTGGTAATTTGCTCTCCTATAGCTTCACAAAAGCTACCAATTTTTGTGTAGTTCTTACCATCTAAAGGCAAATATAATTAAAAAATTTAGTTAGTTTACAAATATGTCATGGACCATCTAATGAACTGCAATTGTTGACATTTATGGAGGCTTTTTCTCCCAAACATTGTTTATGAAAGGCAACTGGCAAAAGCAATGAGACAAAAACTGCTGTAGGCTCCTATTCTGGGCAGCGCTCAGCCTCTCCAGCTCCTCCTCCTCTTTCCCTCCCCAGCATATCTTTTGAAGCTCCCTTTGAGTATTTTCATGTATGTACATGTGCTGCACTTCAAATGGCGCAGTAGTTGATTTTCTTGTACTGAGAGCTGTGGGTTGTTAATTGCTGGGCTGGTATTAATGGGTTTCATCCAAATTCTGGCTCTCCTCCGGTGAGGCTGTGGTGCACGTTGGTGATTTCAGCTGCCATGCAAGCTAGGCAGGGTGTCCCAGCCAGGCACAAAGTGTCCTGCCAGACCTCCTGCGGAGCTGTCACCTTCACTAGGTCAGTGTGGAGGACTGTCTGTCTCCAGCAACACCGACATTTGTATGTCTCAGCCCCAAAACTCCCTCTGGAGCAGCTGTAGGTGCATGTATGGTCTTGCTCTTTGTGGGAGAGCAGCGGTATGTCGAGCACCAGAGATGCTGCAGGCAACAAAGGGTCAGGGTAGTGTCTCTTCTTGAAGCAGCCAGTAAATTTACCGACAGGTTTTTCTTATTTCAGTTTGCTGTGCATTGCCTCTCATTTTGTACCAGAATTTTTTACTCCAGTCAGAGGCAGCTGATCTGAACAAAAAAAACTCTTGCTGGAGGCAAAATGCATATTCTGTCTTCATTACCCACACCAGACTGGTGAGAAAAAACAAAGGGGGAGTCAAGGAGAACCAGATCAGGGGAAGAGTTGAAAGCAGAATCTTGGTCTGCATTCAGTTTTTTGCCCATGATTTTGTGTGCTCAGAGGTGTGGTTAGTTGGATTCAGGAGAAGGAAAATAAGGGTCAGTGAAGGAATGACTTCAACCTGATCTTCTCCAAAACTGGCAGTATTGGGTTGTGGAGTTGTGGGTCAGCACTATTGTTAAAGAGGCAAAACCAAGACTGGAGTGTAAGCTGCATCCTGTGAGGATCTTCAAGGAGCAATGGCATCTTTCATACTTCATGTCTATAAAAAGCATGAATCAACTCACCTGAGGCAAGAGAAGTCAGGAGCAGCTGACATCAACCACCAGGAGCCGAGTTGCTCATTCTTTTGGAATTAGTGCATTTTCTGACCGACCTAGCCTGTGCTCTGGAGGCCAATCCCTCTTTCCCTGCCAATATGAGCTGGGGCCAGATGTTTCATGTACTTCTGCTGCTGTGTCAGACAGCTCACCAATCCCACAGAGTCCACCATGCAGGAACATGGTGAGAGGCCCATCTGGACACTTCTGTTGCCAGAGATAACCCCGGGCAAGAGGTGTTGGGTCGTGCCCTTGGTGGTGTCCTCACCATGTGTGATACCCTGCACCACAGAGGGTGTTGAGAACAGTCCTACCCTGAGTGGTAGGGGACAGGCCTGCTCTCCCTCACAATGGGAAGCCGGAGGTCAGTGTGCAGGCCTTGAGTTTTTGGATGGTTCATACGCAGTTCCACAGTTGTGTCTGAGAGGCCACTTTCTTTGCACCCAAAATTACTACAGTTAGAGTTTTAATTTACCCATGACAAAACCCCTTGTAGCAAAATCCCACCCCTTCTTGCACGGCTTGAGTCAGTGTTTCAGGCATCAATATGAGCTAGAGAGAAGCTAAATTAAACTAATTTCTTTTTCTTCTTTTGCCAGGACACTCAACCTAGTGTGAAAGACTCCTATTAGCAGGATTATTCTCTTGTCAGATGGAAGCTGGAGATAGTTGTCCCAGATGTGCATGTCTGGTTTGAAAGCCTGATTATCTTGTTCATGTCACTTCTTGGCCTCTTATCAAAGGAACTCTCACGTACATCACCTTTCAGCTCCTCACTCTCAGCTCTGCAAGGAGGAGTACACTTAAACAGTTTCCAGCTAGTAAGCTGATGTTTGTAATTGTTTTCCTCTGGGGCAGTAGTAGTAGTGTCAAGAGGAACAGGCTCCTGAGCATGTCAGGTGGAGGGAGGATGGAAGAGGGTTTCTCATGGCTGAGGACAATAGATGAGGAGAGAGCTGCTGTGCTGCAGCAGGACGATTACAGCACGGTGTGTTTGCCAAGCATGAGGCACTTCTCGGATGGAGCCTTCTGGATGGCTGGGATTTGATTTAAAATAATTTTAAAATACTCTTTATTGGTGAAATGGAGCTTAAAGCCTGAAAATGTTATCAGGTGGCTCAAGAGGAGACCTTAACGAAAATTCAGAAGTACTGTAAATACTTTCTAGAAAATAATCTGTTCTTACTTTTATCAATATGTCAATAGATTAGCTAGAACTTCTGGTATTTCTGGAGTCGTTTACATGAACCACTTAGTAACTTTTTGTAACAAAGGTATCAAGAAGAGAAACCAAGTATTTCCTGTTTGTAAAATCCCCAAACATTATTCGGTGCCTGTCAATGTGTCACCAGGCTAAATAGAGGCATATGTCCTTCTGAAACCTGCCTGAACATAATAAATGCAGGAGCTTCCATCTATGTCATTCACTGGAAGGCAAAGCTTGTTCTTTCCCAAGGCACATTGACAAGGGGCTGTTTAACTGAGCTGAACAAACTGGTACTTGAGGGGCCGGGGCGGGGGAGCTGCCGGAGGATGAGCAGCCCTGGCTGCGGGGCAGGCGTCTGGCTCGGCTGGGAAACTCGCCTTCAGCGAGGAGTCCCAGCTTGGAATGGTGAATGTGCATCTCCGGGTGACCTCATGGAGTGCCCAGAGCCAAGCCCACACTGCAGCCGGCAGCGGGGAGAAAGAGAGGAATTAAAGGAGAGGAAGGAGGTAAGAGTTAAAGTGAGTCAGTGTGGTGCTCCCAGTTAGATTGGCAGGCAACAGTTGTGAATTCAACACTCTGTGACCATCTCTCAAGTCCAGGCGGACTGGAAGTTACTTCTGTGATTCCAGTAAAAACACTCTGAAGATATTCCACTTTTAGCATGTATAATTTTTATCAGTAGCTAGTCTGTATTAAAGAAAAGTGAAGTTCATGTTGGGTTAAGTTGGCTTCTGTCATGTCTGAATCCTGCAGATGGAAGCATTACTAGAATTAACCATTTACATGTATTTGGCCAATCAGTTTTAACTGTGCTGACTGCTGTATTTGTTCATTACTAGCGCTATATCAACATTACCAACATTAGTTGTTCTTTTTATTCTTAAGTCCTCTCAAGTCTCTTTTCTTGTAGTTAGATTCTACTGTTTCTGTATCACAGAGATGTTCTATAGATCTGCTAGCAGAATCTAGCATGTGTGGAAATGCAAGGTGTGTTAAAATTCCCTTCCTCTTTACAAGGTGTGAAAAGCCAAGCAAGTTTGTATTGTGCTGTGGTCTGTTCGTGATGCCCAACTTTGGTTTCCTCTTACAGCTGCTTTGGGGTTTGTCCCATTTATTCACTCCCATAATGTTTTACCTCCTTAGTTTCTTCATTGTCATATGGGGTTTTGTTAGCACCATCTAGCACTTCACCCACCCCTCTGCCTCCATTCTCTCTCTCCATTGCTAGTCCAAGAATCATTGTTCGCTGTTTGGTGATGTTGCCTAGGTCACAAATTGCATAATTTATTAACATTTTTGCATAGCTCACTTCTTTCCCATACCCTCTACATAGTGTGTGTACATTGATATAGCTGTCACCAAGCACTTATATTTCACTTTTTAAATTAGTATTTTGACTTTTCAGGGTTTCTTTAAGCCATAAAAAGGAGCAGAGAGTTGGCTTTGCAGAGTAACATATTCAGGCGTTTCCCCAGGCTTGCAGAAAACCCAGCTTACAGCGAGCTGAGAGGTATGTCTGTGTGAGGAAGATGTTTGCATACTGGGGGCCTGTCAGCTGTGGAGGCAAACACCAGCCATCAGTGTGCCATGTGTGGCTTGGCTTCTTGTAATATATATATATTGTGATGTACAATTGAGGAGTGAGAATGTATATTTAGGGAGTAAGAAAAACATTTACATTTTCTTTTACACTCTGTGTTGGGGCCTGTTCTGAGACCTCTGAGCCAAGTGCCTCCTGTGGTGTTTTGCACTTATCTTGAAGTCCTTCTGAACTGTCAGTTGTGAACACAGGAAGGTTAGCACCCTCTTTGCTTAAGACCATTTAATCTTAGTACTAACCTTTTATTGAAGAAAGCACCCGTGAGCCCTGCCACTGCAGGTTCATTTCTGTGGCACTCCTGCATCCCTTGGCTGCTGTGCAATCCCTGCTGACCTGCAGTGGGTACCACAGCAGCTGCAGAGGGGCCTTCCTCTTGGCTTTTCTAGTCACACATTTCTAGCATGATCCTATTAAGCACTGACTTCCCTGCTGCCCTTCTCATTAGTTTTCACTTGAAAATACTGACTCAGAAAATTCCCCGGTATTCTTGAGCTGATCCACCCTCCATATGTTTATTGTATTAATCCCGTCCTAAACTCCCAGAAGGTAACATCACATCCCATTCTCTTTGTTACAGACTACAGGTTTTGGCTCTTCACCGTGAAATACCAGCCACGGTCACTTAGGTCATATCTCTGTCTGCAGGCTTTGGCTCTGGTTTGCTTTTTGACTTTGAGTTAGTAGAGTTCGGGGTTACATGTGTCCTTCTCCATGCACTGGTCTCTGCAGGAGCTGCGGCTCAGTCAGTCTGAGCAGTCTCTAAGCCCACACAGTAAATTCTCCACAAACATATGCCCCGGGACCATAAATCCTTTTCTGCAAGAGACACCTTTGTTTTGTTACTGTTACCTTCTTCCATTTTAGCAGCCTGCTGATAACCAGAGCCAGGCCTATGGAACAGGCAGCCCCTGGGGCTGGAAAAAGAGATGGTAAATTTTGCCAGGCTCACTCAGGGTGAGGGATGGTGGAAGGGCAAGGCCATTTGTCTGTGTACTTTGCACCTATGTTTGCAGTTGGAACCTTCCCTTGTCCACATGAACATGTGAAGAAGCCTCAGTGGCTGCAGCCACTTGCACCTGCTGTCACCTGCCATCACAGGAGGGCAGTTTCCCATGGGTGCTTCAGAAGAGAGGAGCTTGTAGTGAGAGACAGAGGGAGAACTTTGTGGTCATTCCGGGAGGTGGAAAAAAGGGACAGACCCTGAGAGGAGAGGAATTGTAGGGTAAATCTGAGTCTGGGAGATGGAGCCTGCTATGCTGAAAGAGCTGAGGGTGAGTGGCAATGTATCACAAGTAAAGGCTGCAGAGTGACCGTAATGATGTGGAAATCTTGACATGCCATGCCTACAGCGAGCGGTAGCTCTCTGATATGCCTTAGCTCATGAGGATCCTATGAGCCACCACCCTAACGCTTTGAGGACTATATTTGCTTTTGTTGGTGTGAAAGCTCTCATTCTTTCCGTCTCCTTTGAGCTCTGAGGGAGGATTTCCTACAGCCTTCTTTGCAAGCTCTCTGTGTCTGCTCCAACAGAAGCATGAGCTTCAGGTAGGGGCTGACAGGACCTGAGCCCATACTGGTAGCACCAAACAAAAACTAATATGTAGTTACCCTTGAATGATTAGTTTTCATGTCTGCATTCATAGTTTTCCCCTGCATGTGCTTCTCTGCTCACTTCTTTACTGATCCTTGGCAATTTGCATTTGAAGTGGCTGGCTTGAGTATCAGTAGATGTTTTGTGACATTTTGGGGTGCCAAACTGGAACCTCTTAACCTCCTCAAACATGCATCTGCCTCTTTGCTCTGCTGTGCAAGTCTAGCAACTGAGTAGAGAGGGATTAGTCTCTCTAGACAGGGCTTTCAGAAACAGCCTTTAATTAAAGGTGCAGGATGGAGCTCAGTGATCACCTCTGATTACTGGTGCAAATGCTTTAAGAAGAGAAATTAGAGCAATGGCGTATTAAGAGGTGGATTCTCAGGTCTTTATCTCAAGCAGTTCAGTCTTTTTTAAGTGATTTGGCCAGTTTCTGCCTTCTAGTGCCTTTGTAGAAACCTAAAATAATTCCAATACACCAAAGGTGCTCCAGAGCAGAGCAGTTACTTTGCTGCTTTGGGTAGAGACTGTTTTGAGTTCAGTGCTGCTGAGTGTGTTAGTCTGTGCTTGGAAAGAGGAGAGGGAAGCACCCAATTTATTTTACAGTAGTAAGTGATAATAGAGAAATAGTCTGTTTCATGCTCAAATGACCTTGTTGCCACATTATTTCTTTTGACATTTCTCAGCTTCTGCTGGTGTCTTGGGATTTTGGTTTGGTATTTTCTAGGACTGTATAATTATTCAAATCCCATGTCTTGCACAGCAGTGCACAGCATGCACCAAGTGAGCTCAGTACTTTAAAGTAATTACAGAAATATCATTACTTGATTGGCAAATAAAAACAGTTGTGAAAGAGAGGTACAAGATGCACTCAGAGACCTAAGGAGCCCCTCTGTACTTCCATAATCTCCAGAGTATCCTGTGCTTTCCAGATGACTCAGTCAGTAAAATGCAGCAGATGTTAAATGATGCTGTATTTTAAGAAATTGTAATATAATACCTATTGGCCTCGAGTAGAGTCTGTGTATGAGTCACAAACCTCTACAAAAACCCCTAAATTCTGATTATGAGTGTAAATATCTAAAGACAAAAAGGTGCATTAGGTAGGTAATATTAAAATGTTTCTTTTTTCTGGGTGCTGACTTCACTTTGACCACCTGTTACAGCATTTTCTGAAGCCTCAGGTTACTGCTGGAGAGACAACATATGTAGGAGATGCCTTGAGCCAGCCGAGAAAATGAGTTGAGAGGTCATTTACAGAGCTTGAGCTGTTTTAAAGTGCACAGGAGCCTGGTGTCACAGCACAGCTTCCTGTTCACAAGAGACTCTTTCAAAGACAAATGTGAAAGGGTTTATCCACTAAACACAGAGCCAGCAGCAGTCCTGAAGCAAGAACATGGCGTTGGATTTCTGTAAGAGGAGACAGTGAAATGTCCTCTTTGCCAAACAGGTCTCTGAAAAGGACACAGACAAATTGGTAATATTTTGAGGGCTAGAATATTTTGAGCTTGAACATTCTTTGGAATTTTCACAGGATTTGTTGGTTGGTTGGGTTTTTTTGTGTTTTTTTTTGTTTGTTTGGGGGTTTTTGTTTTGTTTTTGTTTTAATTATGTATCTACCCATTCTAAAATTGTAATGGTTTTTTTGCTTTTAATGATACATCCATCCTTAATTAGAAGATTGTTCTCTATTTTTAATGGAACCAAAGTAGAAGATATGTTTTTCAACTGGGGAAACACTTTCAAATTTTACTGTAATCAAGTTAGACTTCATGAAATCTTGAGTCTGGTCAAACCCACCCCACAGACTTCATGCCCGTGAACAGTTTTCCACCACGGAATGCACTGTTGGGGTTTGCTTCTACATCACTGCTGAGAGCAGAATGCCTGTGTGAGCTGTCCTTTTCTGCCTCCATGTCCTTGTAGCTACAAATGCAGCACTTTGTTTTTCCTGGGAAGACAGAAATGAAATAAAAAAATAGGGGAGTAAAAGCCAGCTTCTCTGGGACAATTCTCTGTTCTTCTAGGGGTGGTGGAGGAAGAGCTGCATCCACTTTTTGATAGTAGTCATGGGAGTCAGCCTGAGCTGGAGATCAAGAACTTCTACAGTTTTGGAAGATTTCTGGTAGAAATGTTTCTCCACTTGATGCTTTCTCCAGACATTGCAGCCACCTGTCGTGACACTTCCATGTGCACCTTGCTCTGAGTTTTCTGACATGAGGAATGTGTGACAAACTGTGGAGCTGGGTTGGGTGACAGGTGGGCACCACCACTGGTCACCACGCTGCCCCCACCCAGCCTCCTGCCTGTGCTCCCTCTGACCTGGAGCGTGCTGAAGCTGCCCCTGGCCCGGCACACTTTATGTGATTTTTGCTGTCCTTTCAACTAATAGTGGCCTGTGTTGAGCTGCTGCTTCCTGTGCTACATGGGCACACTGGCAGCCCTGAAAACCTCCTGATCGGGGTTACAACTGCTTTGCCTTTCTTCCTATTACCAGCTGTCACATCCAGAGAGAAATAGTTCTTTCCATGCAAATACTGAAGTTCTAGTTCCCTTTTGCATGAGCCCACTTGTGAGACATTCAAGGAAATTAGTGCTTCAAGCAACCAGTGCTGTGAGGTCCTGCAACTGTGGACCAATATGGGTAGATTTCCGTCTTAGAACCCCATCTCAGGAATCAGCAAGTTTCCTGCAGGCTGGGAAGCAGAAGGGGGTTTCTAGTAGGCTCTCTGGAGAGAAGGAGCTGTTTTTGGGGTTATTAATGCAGTACAATGCCTGCAGGTGTTAAAACTGAGTGATTTTTCAGAATTTAGGAAGCTGAAATCATAAAGCATCATAAAGATGCTCAGCACTGGCCACATAGAGAAATATCAGACTAAATATAAACAGGGCTAAAGAGGTTTTGAAAACTGAGGAAATTTAAAAATACCTAAAATGCCTTTTTCTTTTGAGAACTTTGTCATTTAGTTGAGTGATGACATAAGCCTAATTTTATATGTAGAGAGAGAGAGAATGAATGTCTGGACTCAAAGGCATGGCCCAAAGAGCTGATGTACAGTCTGTCCAGTTGACCACAGAGCTCAGGTGGTGAAAAGATGTGCTCTGGATGCTGAAACACAAATGCTTTCTACTAATTAAACTTCAGCAATTGTCTGAGCTCTTGGGAAGTGACTCCACAGTATGAAGCATCCTGCAGAAATTCAGATAAAGTCTTTGCATGGAAAAATCCTGATTGACAGATGGCTGCTTTTCACAGTGTGTACTACTAAACTTTAAAAATTCTATTTCAAAAATAAAATTAGAGTTTATATTCTCTTAGGGATAACATTTATCTCATACTGCATGCATACAAATGGAGGACACAGGGTATGTTTTAGAGAAAGGTGATAGGATGAACCTCTCCTAATGCTTGATGAAATTTCATCCTTGTGACTCAGTGGTTTCTCAGGAAGCTGCACATTCTTGATGTTGTACCAAAGTAGTCTCAGAGCTCAGGCTGAAGGCTTCATGTCCAGCAGTCCTGTAATGCTCAGGCTGTGCTGAGATCAGTGGGATTATAGAGGTAGAGATTCCTAGAACGAAGATTTCCATGTTTTACCAGAATGATTTACATTTTAAGGCTCAGTATTAATGGTGACTGTTTTTCAGTATATTTTACATAGTATTTTTTTATTTTTATATCAATATTTTATATTTTTCCATAAAACATAACTAAAACAATGAAATACAATGCCTTTAAAGATATTAATAGGAATGTACTGGTACTATAATGAAGGTGATACATAAATTCTTTAGCTTTTGTAGAACATACGAACTGAATATACGATGAAACCTTCCTTTTTCCATGGGTAGTTTATTCCATGCTAGTTGAAAAGTGCTATTTCCATGACACCATTAAGGTCATCATATATACAGCTTTCACCCTGTGTGTCCTCTTCTACACCTGGAAATTCTGCTTGAGTTGAAAGTGAAGGCTTTTCTACAGATGTTAAGATGTCCAGTGAACTGGTGGGAGCATTGGTTTCAATGGGTTGCCTGGAAATGGTGAATTAATTCTCACTGAACTGGAAAAACTTTGTGCTGTCCATGATGCAGGTGTCACAGGGAGTCATCCTGCCCTGTATTGTGGTGGGCACATGCCTGCTGGGTCTTGCCACGCTCTTGTAGTAAGGCTCTGTTTGTTGTTGAATACTCTGATCTCACCAAATACAACTTGCCTGGATTGTCTGCAAATTTGGCAGGGCAGGAAGGAAAGAACCATCGCCCAGAAGAGAAAGATACAGTCATCCTGCCCTTAGCCAGAAACATGTGACTTCTCGGCAGAGCCCAGCCCAGCACACTCCTGGTGATGCCCTGCTGATGCTGTGCTAAGATCAAGCATGTATTGAGAGCACAAATCTTCTCTCTGTTTATCCATTATAGTAAATTCCTTTAAAGAGAATCTTTTCCTTATGGAATTTGTTGGATAGTCTTAATTAGCCCTAGAATGCAAAATTTTACTCCAGATCTGTGTCTTACAAAGTGTCTGGAAGAAAACCTTATCTGATTCTTAGAGAAGTGAATCATGTAGTTATGACTTCATTTCTACATTTCAGCTGAATAGGAATCCTTAGATAGGCATTTGAGATTACAGTATCATTTCTGAAGATCAGTGTAGTTTCTGTGTTTCACCAGTGGCTCCGAGTCACTGCGTTGCCCACTTTCATCTGTCATAACTTGACCTGCCCTTTCTCTGCGTCGGCTTCCCGAGGTGACATGCAGCGGTAGGAGTCAAGCTCTTGCATTCTCCACATTTTGTATGGGGGGCTGCTTTTGTCTTTGGAAAAGTTTTGGGGGGAAAATACACACTGCAGGTTCAGTGCTATAGAAACAGGAAACAAGTGCTTTGTCTCTTTTGATTCTTGTCCAGCATTCTGGTTTTAACGGCAGAGATCCAAGAATAATTTCATTTGACCATGCAGCCAAACCCACCATGATCTCATTGCCAGTGGCCAGTGATGTGTAGGTGGTTAGTTAATCAAAAGAGGGTTGTTTTTGCATTACATTTTTAGAAGATTGTGTAGGTCGCCTATCAACAGAGAATCCGGACAAAGTACACAGCATTTTCCCTATAAATATTCCCAGTGCATGGTGAGTCTTTCCCAAAATTGTGAAGGCTTGGTAAGGGTGGTTTAGCCTGTTTATTTTGTCTTTGTGTTCTTACTTATTTAATCACATGATGCAGGCAATTTTTTTTTATTTACATTTCCTATTTGCTTACATTTATTTCCTCAAGTTTCTGATTTGCTTACTTGCTTCTTATGCTGCTTAAGTCAGTAGACCTCAGTTAACAGAAAAGACCAGCTAAACTGGTCAGCTGAAAATCTAGTAAGAAAAATGAAAATTATTCTCTTTGAAACCAAAAATGAAGGAAAATGTGATATTTTATTGAATATTTTCACTCTGGGGATTTTTAATGGAATTAAGCTATTTGAAAGTCTAAATTTTTCAGACTGTGGGAAGTGGGTGTCTTTTTGGTCAGATCCCAGCAGATGGACCATAATGAACCCCGTCTCTTCTCTTGAATTTGATCTACTTCTTATTAAAAAAATCCTAAACATTAATTGAGCTTGAGAGAGGAAGGGAGAAAAGGTAGAGTTATAAATGTCTCTGAAACCTTTTCTTTTGGACGTGTGTGCTGCAGGTGGGACATCCATGCCCTGTCATTTCTCCATCAAAACATTTGAGATCTGAAGCAACCTGAGAGTGTTACCTTGTTTATGTGGGTCCCTCATGTTTGAGTCTGAGTCCCTCATGTTTGAGTCTGAGTCTCCTGGGGCAGAAGGAGTGGCTGAACCAACTTCTCCTGTGCCCGGTGCATTGCCTGGTGTGTGTGGAACAGCATAATGTAGCCATTATTGCTCACCCTGTTCCAGAGAGATAGCCCTCTGTTTTTAACTTGTATTAATTTGCAAATGCCTTAGGATGACAGAAACCACAGAAAACCAAAAAGAAGTGTCCATGTGCCTAAGAACCCTCTCATTTCCCCAAGCTGGACCTCCATAGTGCACAGCCAGCAACTTGTTGAGCTACCACAGCTGAATTTTTCTTATGTTTTTTCTGTTTCAGAGAGCTGGGCAAGTCTGCATCACCCCATATTTCAGTTGATACATAACTGTTTTGAAAGCTTGTCTGAAAACAGAAATTACATCAGAAAAACATAACTGTTGTCTTTCTTTAGTTGTTCCCTTCTCTTTTTCCACTCAAGATAGCAAACCTGAACCCCATCCAGCAGGAAGTGTCCCCATGATTTTACTGTGGGTCACAGCAATAAGCAGAGCATATCTCCAGGCAAAAGCAACATAGGAATATGGAGACATTTAGAAAAATAAACCTGATGGGTTTAATTTTGCTGATTCTGTTTTGAAAGGGTATCTTTGAGGTTACTAATATGCAGTATGGGTGCAAACAGTGAGGCAGAGAAGCAATTTCCTTATCAATGCTCCCAGTTTTGAAACTACCAGGCCCCCACTTCACCTCACCCTTGCCATCCTCAAAACAGGCTTCATCCATTTCTGCTTTGAAACTGCAAAGAGAGAGATTTGAATAGAGCTCTGGCTTGCTTGGGGAATTTCTTGCTTTAATCAGACAGTGAGTAAAAATGTTGGCAGGGGATGTGTAGCTGTGAGAAGGGAGGATTTTATGGCGACGCGTGGGTTGTCCCCGCAGCAGCACAGCCAGGCACCCCACACAGGGGCTGTCCCTTTTGAAGTGGGGTAAGTCATGTAAAAGCATCATGGGGTAAACATGCTGCTCTTATGTCCTCTGCACAAAATGCATCATTTACTTGAAGACCATGGCCTGAATGGAGATTTAACACTGGAGCATCCCATGACTGCAGTTGTTTGTCCAGTGCTTTAATGGATTTTTGCTTCCTGTACACCACTGGTTACAGCTGTGGAGGTGGAGGCTCAGGAGAAGCCCTTTGGCTGTGGGGTGAGTGGACAACAGTGCTCACTGTCCTTGGGCTTCCTACACCACAATGCTGGCTGGCATCTCTGCCTGCCCAGCAGGGCCCCACACGAGCCACTGTGGCCACCACTGCGGCCACCACTGTGAGATGAGGCTGCAAGCCATGCTTGAGTCTGCTGGGAAACTATCTTTTGGCTAACAGCATTTAGTTGTGCATTTAATTAGAATTAAAATGTGAATCATATTAAACCCCTCTCCCTTTAAAGTTCAGAGAAAATTATTGCAGTAATTAGGCAATAGTTTTGATTATATATGAAACAAGATCAAGCTTTATGGGAAGTGCTGGAGCCCCCAGCAAGTCAGTCTATGAATTTATCTGGTGTAGCGATCTGGAGTGGAGTTTTTCAGCTGAACAGGTCAGATGAGTGCTGTAAGATGCAGTTTCCATGGACATTAGCATTAAATGGAAATCCTTGTCTTCAGTGCAAGTCTGGAACCTGCATTGTGTCTGGCAGCTGGCTGTGGAGAAGCAGCAGGGTGGGCTGTGCACCCCACCAGGGGCTGGCAGACCCAGAGCAGGGCAGGTTCTGGGCTGTGCACCCCACCAGGGGCTGGCAGACCCAGAGCAGGGCAGGTTCTGGGCTGTGCACCCCACCAGGGGCTGGCAGACCCAGAGCAGGGCAGGATGTGCAGGTGGAGAGCCAGCCCCACCGCTGAGCACAGCTGGGCAGGGGAGTCTGGCCAGTCCTTGGTAACAAGGAAAACCAGCTGAGGTACACAGAGGTGTGCAGAGCCCTGAAGGAAAATTGCTTTGCATTTTAGCTAGAAGGAAAATCTCCTCTCTAGTTAAATAGTCTGTAAGGAGCTGTTTGTTAGCATGCTCATGCTATCTTCCCACATATCGTACTTCCTTCTAAGTATTCCAAATCCCTTCTACTTGTGCTTTCTGCTCAGGACATGGACTTGTTTCCTTGTTCAACCTGTTGCTCCTGCATCCCTGTCAGCATCCCCTGCCTGCATCTCATCCCCTACAGAAGCTATAGCTTGTGAGCACCAGGTACCTGAAGAGCAAGAAGTGATTCTGTGGGAGGGTGTTCAAGGAAATTAGGTTGTATCTTCAGCCTTGCTGCAGTTAGAATTCAAGAGTGCTTATTCCTGCCAGCATATCCAACTTGCTTCACCTCCTACCCTCCGGAAATGTTCCCCCAGACTAGTGTTATCAACCCAATTAACATTTCAAAATTCCCAGCTTGCAGGTGCTGGTTTCAGAACAACAATCTTGTACAACGTTGAGCAATCCAGTTGGCATAAATTTGTTCTTAATTCCCTGTTCAAGATACAGACTGAAATATGCTCTTTTTCTTTTCAGTATTGTGTACAAAGTAAATAATCCTGAACAGCACAGGCTACATTAAAGATAATGATGCCAAAATTGGTTTGTTTTTTTCTCTTAAGCACACTGGGAATTCACAGTTGCTTTATGCACAATTTATCCTCCCACAGTTTGGGTATTTTTATCTGTTTGATTTAGTTGGTACAGCTATGGCTGCTGCCAAAGGAACTGTGGGGTGAGAGCCCCAAGTTCCACTGCCCACTTTCCCCTGGTGTCCCAGATATTCATCTTCTTTGCAAAAAAGAAATACATTAAGGTTTGACTTGAAATTAAGAGTGTCTGCAGCTTGTGAGCAGAAGAGGTGGCTTTGCCTGGAAGTGTCTGAACACACTTGCTGGGATCTGTTGCTTGCAATGACGCTGACACCATTTCACAAGTAGGGATGTGGCTGATGCTGCCGTGGGCAGTGCCAGTGACAAGGCACAGCCTGGTATGGCTGTGGCCTGGGTGCATACCCCATGGCCTGGACAGACACCTGGGGTGCTCTGAGTTGCCACAGTGGCAGCAGCAAAGTCCTGGAGGTAATGTGGTTAATGCTGGTTTGAGGAGAGCTGGTCACTGGCACAATCACTCTGCAAGTGTGGACTATTGTTTGGCTTCCATCAGTCTATCAGTCTGCCAGTTAATCCCAGATACTTTCTTTTCCCCTAAAGACATGTCTTACCCAGGACTTTGCCCTTCCTTGCAGCTCAGTCAGGACTGGGTATGCCAAGGTACCTGAATACACCATGTACCTCAGCTGCCTCCTTTTTTACCTCACCCTGTAATCTAAAATACCCCTGTAACACCAGGTAACACGTCTTCATTTTCCCTTTTCCTGTGAGTGCTCCAAACCTTCTTTCCTCCAAATGATGCTGGGCAGCGTTGGCCAATGTTTTCAGAACAGAGCATCTGCTAAGGGGTGACTGCAGCTGCTCATCCTTCCTGGAAGTTGAGAGATGTTGAGGTACAGATTCAGACACCTGATTTTAGGAAAACACCACCTTTATGACTCAGGAGGTGCAGCCCATGTGGCATGTTTCTAGTGTCCACATGCTTGCCATGCTCATCCCTCATGTTTTGCTTTCTGCTCTTGACATCCTGATTTTTCAGCCCCGAGCCATTTCCTGGGCAAACTGTTCTTGTGTGGGGCTGCAGGGTTGGGAGTGAAGCTCTGTGTGAGTGCATTGGCAGTGACTCTGGGGATTAGGCTCTAGGCCAAATTTTGGCAGGGAATGAAGCCCACTGAAGTCAGTGGGAATCTTCCTGTTGGTGTAATGGGCTTGGGAGCAGACCTGGACTTTGACATTATTCAGAGCAGTGGTTCCAACATGAATCTTTGGCATTGTGTAATAGATAGTTATTTTTATATATTGTTTCCAAAGCCCACAGCTTGTGTTGGCAGTCAGTGTTCCTAAACGCAGGGAGCTGACTAGCAGCCTGAAACAAAGGGACAAAATCAATAACATAAGCTTCATGTGGCCAAGGACGGTCATCTCCATGTAGCTGCATCCAACTTGATGTAATGATAGAATTGCTCATCAGCAGTGTTTCTAATTCCAAGAAAAGGGAGGCTTTGACAGGATTCATTAGTGCCTGTCTAAGAAATAGTAGGATATTATACACAGTATGTTTTTACAAAGCAAGTGGTGGAGTGTATTTTTCATGGATGTTATTTTTCTGTTACTGTACCATTTAAGATCACTTTTCTCTAGCACAACAGGCTTTTGCACTTCGAGCTGTTCCTGCTACAGAACAGCCTCTTTAGGGACACAGAGAGGATATTTGCCACTGGACATTGCTCTTGTCTTTTGGAAAGTTATGACCAAAACCATCCCCTGCTTCCTTTTCCAGGGTGCCCTGAGGGGATGCTGAAACTGGGGTCATACACACTTTCTATCCTGAAACACTTCCTCAGTGAGGTTGCTTGCTAACTGGGAAAACACTGAGATGGGGTATCTGTAAAGTCACAATTATGTCCATTTTCCTTTCTGGTCATTTTTTCCTGGTGTTTCAGCAAGGAATCTTACTTAGGTTTTCACCTGCCATTTTCTGTACAGGTTATTTTCTTTCAGGGTATTTTCTTGGCTTTATAAGCTCCTGAACTTTTCTGTAACATAGAAGATATTTTAAGCAGTTTATCTTTTGGGTGTTCATTGGCTTCTTATTTCTACTTGTGGAAATGAAGCTTTGTAGTGCCTACAGCAATGGTTTGGAAGGGACAATATTAGCACACTGATATTTTATGCATTTTAAATCTGCTTCCATGGTGGTAGAAGCACAATGAAAGGAAAGGAGTCAGCCCTGCAATGCTGATTCTCTGAGGCAAACCAAAGCTCAGCGCAGGACTGTGCACTCTGTCTCACTTTTATTGACATCTGCTGATTTTTTACTGCTGTTTGCTCAGCAGGAAGTGTGGTTTGGGTGCCAGCCCTGCTCAGACAGCCATGCATTGCCTGCAGTATTCATTCCTGTGACCTGGTGCTACTGATGTGCTACTGCCACCCAAGCATGGCATCTTCATCAGTAATTCCAGGTTTAGTGCTGGACTGAGTATGTATTAACTCCCATATGTAAAGACATGGCTGGAAGCAATGGGGATGCAGCTTTGATGATTCCAAGGCCTTTTACCAAGCAGTGGCTGCTACCCATGGCCATGGTGCTTCTTATGATTTGGGAGGGACAAGAGGTTATTTGAACCTGTGGATTGCTAGGCAAGCATTTTGCATGGCTGTTGTAAAGACTGACATCTGCTATTTCCAGATGTGTTATAAAGCAAAATTAGAATGGTTTTAGGTTGGTATATCTGTGAAAGAAAGCTCTGATGCTAAAGTATTTATATAAAGTATGCAGCTTTCAAAATTGGTACTAAGACCTTTGTATGTAATAAGCTGAATGTATATAAAAAAAGTGTTAATTGTTTTATTTCTGCAAACTTAAAAAAAATTTTAAGAAACAAAAGAACCTTTCTGGCTAGGTGCTGCCATTGCCAAATATGCATTTCAGTTAAACTTTGCTGTGTTTACATTTCTAGATAATAAAATTCTTTGGTTTATGGACTGCCAGAAGATAGAAAGCTGAGATTAAAGTATCAGATTTGATAAGGTTTGTTGTAAAGTTAATAATGAAACAATACTATTTAGTCAATTTTCTAGTTATTAATGTACTTTAGAGCGCATCAAGCTTTCATCAGCTTTTCTTGTCTTCTCTTTACTTTGTAATGCATCAGGACATGTGTTTGTTATTAGACCTTTTCATTAATTTGATGAAGGATGAAGGTGACTTAATTCTACTTTTGCATCTTCTCTTCAGCAATGAAAATGACTCAAAAGATAGCAGTCTTCTTTTTCCACCTTCTAGAGAGCACTTCTGTGGAAATTATACATAGAATAATATTGCCAGAATAAAAATTCAGTGTGCAGGGACCACATTTGTAACAAACACATTTTTGGTGTTGCCACCAGGCTGTTTAGAATTCCCTTTGTTTTTTCACAGGTCTGTGAGACATTAAGAGTCTTATTTTAATCTTTCCACCTCGTTTTTGATAAACTTGGCTGCAACAACTCTTAAAAGAACTTTTTATGATTTCCTAAGGACATTTGTGTTGCTTTTGTTACCTCAGTGTCCCACCATTTCATCATCTGTACCCTCTACTTCAGGGTGCCCATGTTAAGTGCTATTATCCCTATTTTATGGAAGAGAAACTCAAGGACAAAGTGACAAAAGCCATTGGTACAGGGATTTAGGAGCCAAACCAACAAAAGGACTGCTTGAATCTTTTTTTTTTCCCCTTTGGTCTGTCTTGTGTTTCCCTTTCCTCAGGCTATCCGGGTGGCTTGGGCTGCTAAGATCCAGGCTGTCTGCTCAAATCACTCTTAGCAGGATGCCTGCACATCCTGTCTGCCAGAATGATCTGAGGGTGTAGAGCTCCTTCAGGAAGGCTCCTGCATCCAGCTGGTTTGCTGAAGCCCCTACATGGTGGCTGTGAGAAGTGGTGACAGCTTAGCATGGGGAATGTGTGTGTACTCATCTGTTCCAAGATCTGCTCCAAAGAGTAAAGCGTAGCCAGAATTTTCCCGTGTAGCAACTTGAGGGTTGTTTCACACCCCTGACTGAAACCATCTTGCACCTGCCATAACATGATAGGGACTTCTTATGGCTGTATCATAAGACCTTTGGAAACTCGGATGGTTTGATCTTTTTCAGCAGATTGGGCAGCTGCATATGTTGGGCATCTCAAACACTGAAGGCCACCAAGTATTGCCACTCCACAAAATAGTACTTCCTAATGATAATTCTCTGGCATTTTTGGCCGAAATAATTTTAAACATTCATGGAGTATTTCAATTGTAAGTCTCAAAACACATGCATTACTGGGTATTTAGGGCTTAAGTCATTTCCCAAAAAAAGACAAATTCCACTTTCTTTATTGCGCTTGTTCCCAACCTCAAAGCGAATGTTGTCTGTTGAAAGTAGAATAGATACTAATTTGGTCTCATAAAACCACAGATTGTTTCAACTTTCCTTGAGTTTCTGAATGAATAGATGAGCAGATCCTGTGATGCTGCTCTCAGCCTAACTGGTGATATGAAAGAGGCGCTTGTCCAGCCAGCTCTATAGCCGTGCCATTCTTTTGTTGCCTATAGTACACATGCTCTGCTCCTTTTTTACTCTCTTTTTATTTTAATGCTCTGCAAAAGGGTTGCACAAAGCTGAGTTGGCTTTTAAAACACAGCTTCATTTTGCAGCTATATGTCTGTGCCCAGTTTTCTTTTGTGCTGCCCATGGAACAAGGAGGCTGTGTGGTATCTGACACCAGGCTTTTCCCAGTGATTTATTAACTGTGTCAGAATAGCTGTTGTGAATGCTGGGAAGCTCTTGCATGTTGTGACAGTTGATATTGATTATGACAGTTTGTAGACTCTACTGCATTGTCAGACAGTGGATCGTATTTTGTCTTCTTACTATACATACCATGGGCTATAGATCATAGTGTTGTCTTAAAAAAGGGACCCATTGTCCAGCATTCTGGCTGGAATGAGAGAATTCCTGTAGCATGTTGTGCAACAAATAGCAAAATAGTTCAGGCACTCTATGGGACAAATAGGCAAATGTCAATTGCTTTAGGAAAAAAAATAGTGAGTAGTTGGTTCTGGCCTTTCAGGGGAATGAGCTATGCAAATGATAGACATGGGTAAACTAGTCTGAGGATGTCATTTATAAAAATGGTATCCTGTATTGTCTGTTGGCCAGAAATCCACAGACCCTGTAGGAGGAGTTTGCAATGAGGATTTTGGCTACCAAACATTTGTAAAGATTGCTTTTGGTCTTGAGGGAATCCAAGACTACACATTTCTGGAATGAGTCTGAGGGATAGAAGATAAAGATCTTTGCAAATGTGGGAGAAAATGAAAGCTGGTATGTGAGCTTCTGTAATGGGTACATAGAATCATAGAATCATTTACTTTGGAAAAGACCTTTAAGATCATTGAGTCCAACATATAACCCAGTCTTGCCAAGCCCACCATTGCACCATGTCCCTAAGGGCCACATCTACACATCTTTTAAACACCTCCAGGAATGGTGACTCCACCACTTCCCTGGGCTGCCTGTTCCAATGCCTGAGCACCCTTTTGGTGGAGAAATTCTTCCTCATACTCAATCTGAGCCTCCCCTAGAGCAACCTGGGACCATTTCCTCGTCTTGTCACTTGTTACCTGGGAGAAGTGAAACAGATCACTCCAGACAATGACCCCTCCTGACTGATTGGTTTTAGCAGACAGTAGTTAAAGTAGCACGAAGAAGAAGAGATTTTTCAATTTGCGTAAAAGCTGCTTCAGTGGGGAAAAAGTCAACAGCTGAGCTTTTACAAACAACCAGACAGGAGGAGGGAGTCAAGAGCCATTTTGTTAGTTATGCTGCTGTGATTTACTATATTGCTGCTATAAAACTGGAGGAAAAATCTTCCAGCAATACATTTCTTTTTAAAACAAAACCACACTTGAGATGAAGTGGTGACAGTGAGTAGGAAAGAAATCATTCTGATTTTTTCTGTTCTATTTCTCTGTGACCATAATAGGTCATAAAATTACACTTTGAGATAACAAACCTTAGCAAAATGACATTTAGCAGTCTATGCTGTTAGAATTTTTGTCTCACACTGATGGATTTAAATGCAGCTCCTGATGCAATTTTACATTGATGTGATTCAAAATCCATTTCTGCACGTGCCTTGTGGTTTATTTGAAGTCAGGCTTAATAGAACGTTACTTGTGTAATCATTACCAGTGGGACACTTCAGACCAAGGCTGTGACACTGAGCTGTGGCCTAAGGAAACTGTGCTCAGTTCTTAACCCCCACTCAAACGAATTCATCTCTCTCATGAGATGAGCTCATGCCCATTTAAGGTTGTATGTTTACACTGTGACATCTTTCAGAAGGAACATTTCCTATTGGAAGCCACTCTTGATCTCATCTAGGATTTCTAGATGCTGCTCTAATGCTAACCATATTTTCTGTAATGCAATCTGTATTTTAATGAGTCCCTAATGTTAGCAAGGAGACAGATTTAAAGTAAGTGATTTGATTTCAGTGATGATGTAACTTCCCATTCCACACTTGCATTGAAGTTAGATTAAATTTAACACTCACTGTGTCATAATTATTTTCCGTAATGACAGAATAATCTAGAGTTTGTACATTCACAGCACTACTCTAAGCCCCAGGTTGTACTGAAATTTTACAGTGGCATCTCTCAGTCCAGTGTCAGGTATTAGTGCTATATATTTATAATTATGTGTTTTATTGCAAAACAGCCGCAGCAGTATCAGAAATACCTTAAAGAAAGAATAAAATGGAAGAGTTTTTAAATGTCTGCTTTTCACTACAGGCATATTTAAATTTTTTTCTCATATTCATAAAATACTTTTAAGAAGTTACATATGAGAAATGAAGAAGTTCTGGCATTCAGATTTGAAGATGTGCTTCCTTAAATGACTTATATCTGAAGCTCTGGTCACAATTCTCTGTCTGTGCAGAGTTCTGTCTTCTTAAGCCTGAGACCATACCCAAAGAAGATAATTTTGGTATTGTGCTGTGAAAAGCAGCAGCTTCCCAGCACCAATTGTAGACTAGCAGTCACTGTCATGAGAGTCCACTTCCTCTTGGTTTCCCTTGGCCATCATAGGGCCTTCAGACTGTTTCCATGCTAACCCTTGCTAGTTATTTGTCTGGGATCTTCTGGCCTCTTTGAGATGGCTTGGGTCCTTTGAATTACAATTCTTAAGAAATTTTATTTTGTTTTCCTGAGAAAAGGCAATAGTAATAACTGCAGAAGGCAGGTACATATCCATCTCTCATCCTGGTGCCCTGAACTGTCTGCAAGTCTGTTTCATTTTCAGGAGGCTGTGGGAGCCTCCTTGTTTGCAGGTTGAAGCCTGCTCCCTGACATGTTATTTTTCTCCTTTCCCTTCAGATGGTGTTCACAGTGTCACTGCAGTCTGCACCCTGCGTGTCACCATCATCACGGACGACATGCTCACCAACAGCATCACAGTGCGGCTGGAGAACATGTCCCAGGAGAGGTTCCTTTCTCCCCTCCTGTCCCTGTTTGTGGAGGGGGTGGCAACTGTGCTCTCCACTGCCAAGGACGGCATCTTTGTTTTCAACATCCAGAATGACACGGATGTCAGTTCCAATATCCTGAACGTGACCTTCTCAGCCTTGCTCCCTGGCGGCATTCGCAACAAGTTCTTCCCCTCTGAGGACCTGCAGGAGCAGATCTACCTCAACAGGACACTGCTGACCACAATTTCGACGCAGAGGGTGCTGCCTTTCGACGACAACATCTGCTTGCGTGAGCCCTGTGAGAACTACATGAAGTGTGTCTCTGTCCTGAAGTTTGACAGCTCGGCCCCGTTCATCAGCTCCAACACGGTCCTGTTCCGCCCCATCCACCCCATCAACGGGCTGCGGTGCCGATGCCCCCCGGGCTTCACGGGGGACTACTGTGAGACAGAAATAGACCTGTGCTACTCCAACCCCTGTGGGAGCAATGGGCTCTGTCGAAGCCGAGAGGGGGGCTACACTTGTGAGTGCTACGAGGACTACACCGGTATGTGTTTATCTTATCTTTGACCCATGATTTATATGTTAGACCATCAGCCAGGCCAGCTCTGTGTCAAGCTGAAATTGCTGGCATTCTTAGTCAAAGGAAGAAAAACTCCTGGTGCTGCCTTCTAGTCAGGAGAAGGTTTGTGAGTGTCACTTAGGGTAAGTCCTGTATCTCTGTGCGTGCACGGTGGTAGGAACCATGCCTTGCTCCAGGTCACGCAGGGGGACTGTCAGCTGCTGAAGAGATTTGCACTGTGTGAATTTCTGGTCAAAATGCTTTATGCAAACACATTTCTTCTGTCTGGAATTAAAAAGGTGGGACTCATCCCCTGGTTCATGGGTCTGCATGTAAACCCATTCCGGGCCCCTTTGCATACCAGGGCATAGTGTGGGTGCACAGCCTTGGTAGGAGCTTCTCAGCCCTTGGTCATCAGCCAGCACAGAGCATTAGGATTGTTCTTGTTCCCAAAAAGCTGCAATAATACACACTTAAGGGAAAGACTGTAAGTCAACTCTGGTTTGTAAATGTTCAGATAAAACTCCAGAAGGACGTAGCTGACTCCAGGCCTGTCTCCGCAGCCGGCTGAGGAGCGCACTTTGCCTCATCATGGACTTGACAGCTAATAAAGATCAAAGTGCTGCTTTTCAAATACTCCTGAGAAGTTACGAAAGAATATTAGGTGAATGTTTTCTGGTGCTTCAGTGAAGTCAGTGGGATTATTTATGTATTTGAAATTGCACATGCATTTAAGCATTCTGCACTGACGTGCTGCAAGCTGTAATTTACACTGACAGCTCAGCAATGTCTGCTGTGACCCCCACAAACAAGGGGTGAAGCAGAGGGGGTTGGGTCCCAACACTGCCTCTCACTGCTGAAGTTATAAAAAATTTAAAACGTAAATTATTTAAATTCGGATGTAAAAAAAATCTAGTTGATGTGGATCCAGCCCTCCAGGTGGAAGGGTTTTCTTTCACAGTCTCTGGCTTTTACCTCAGGGCTGTCATCAAAAATGTGACTGTGGAAGAGGCCAGGAATTAGTGAGCAGGGACATGACAGTAAAGGAACTGGGCTTTGCCCAGCATATCGGACAGGAGATGCTCCCTCAGATTTATGCAGGGCTTGGGGCAGCAGGACCTTTCTATGAAGATGGGGACAATTTTTTTGCCTGATGGGAGAAACCCTGAACAGAACTGTGAGATGGCTGGGGTATTTAGTATTTAAGGAGTTACTTTCCTGCCAAACTTCTCCTGAATGACTTCCACACTGAAATGCATTTTAAAGTCCATTATCAATAAGTACACAATACACACAGAACTGGGCATCACAAAAGAGATTTTATGGTCAGTAGATTTCATTAAAAATGTTTGTATACTATTCTACTGTAAATGGGAGTGCTTAGAAGGAGCAAGATTCATTAACCAAAGATATGCATAAAAGTGAATATATCCATGTCTTAGTTTTGGAATGACATGCATTCCATCACATTTTTAGAACATCTTGCTAGAAATCTTCAGAAAAAAAGGCTAAATATACTTTTTAAATGAAAGATAATAAGTTGATATGAATAATTGATGAACATGTTTAATACTTAATGCTGTAGTCAGAATAAACATAGTACGTATTTAGAAGAGAAGCACAATATTATTCATACACAAAGAAAGATTTGATCTGTAAGTTTTCAGTGCATAGTTGTTGAGTTAAAAATTAACCGTCCTGCTGCCAGGATATTAAAGTGGTCAGAAGTCAAGGAGTGAGCACTGCTTATGGCTTTGCTGTCTTTAGGTTTCAGAGTTAGCTACACTTAAATAAAACACTTTCTTCTTTGGAAGGACGGTTTGATCACATTCAGATTGGCCAAGGAAAAACACTTCCAACCATGATAAAGAGGGTTCTGGAATACCTTATCCCAAAAAATTCATACAAACATTGTTCAATATTTCTGTTTCATTACTGGATGAATGCAGTAGAAATTTAGTGTCTGTTCTGTGGTTCATTGAAGTTACTTTGATGCCTTTAGGTTCCACATCGCTGTTTTGTTCATCAAACCCAAACATCATCTACCCACATATGGTGGCCATTAGTTAGTTGATTTTCATCCCCTTTACAGAGCAAGGTTGAAAATGTTATCAACAAGTAATCTATTACCAGAAATATTTAATGAAGATGCATTATTGAATTTTGTCCCAATCTCCTTTAAGTATTGTTATTTTACCTAAGATTTTGATACTTTCTTTAAATATATTCGTATCCATTTGCAAGTTCAGTTTATATCTATTAATCATAATATTGTGTTTTCAGTTTGTATGTGAATTTATTTTTTACAGCAATCCAGATTTTCTATCTGTCTGATAAATAGCATAGGTTGGTTTGAATAGCAGCAGTGTGTGTTGGTTCATGGGATGCAGTTGCCATAAACTGGAATGAGCAGAGAATTGCTAAGTCTGAAGGTTGGAAGATTCTCATATCACTGAAATTTTATCATGGTACTAATTTGGTGCAGTAACATACCAGTATGAGGTATTTACAAATATTTGAATTGTAAAAGATGAAATATGACTGGTAATAGTCTATGAAATGCAGCCTGCTTTGGGAGCTCTTGTGTTTCCATTTCCCAATTAAGAGCCTATATAGAAAAATAATTCTAAGAAAATACTAAGATCTGTCATCTCTCTGGGGGGATAGGCTGCAATTTGATGAGGAATCACAACACAATCATGACCCTGTACTGATTCTATCTGACTGGTCACCTGCTAAAAATATAGTGTTTATTTCCTGTACAAGACAACTATGTCCTATCTTAATAGGATGGAATTTCCCCCCATTTTTCCATCCTGCTTTGAAGGCCTCCATTTGGTTTGATGTAATTGTTAGTCATTTATACATGATGAAAGTTTTTCTGTCTTCAGGAGTCTTCTGTTACAGGCACAAAGGTAAACTGAGCTTCTACAAGGTATTTCTGAAATCTGATTACTGGCTAGGCTGGGGTGATTTGGAATTCACTTCACTTCCTGTGATGTAAGGAAGTGAGTAAGGAAGTACATATATTTTTAATCTTTTTTTTTTTTCAGACTTACAACCTCTTTAACTTCTTTATATACAAATTAATGTAGAGAAGTGAACAATGTACACACTAATAATTGTGCCATTGATGCCAGAGACCTGTGTGCATGACCAAAGGTTAAAGAATATAATTTTAGTTAAGCAAACAAATTTATTGAACACATTATAAAAAGCCTGTATAATTTTTCCAGCTTCATTTCATGTATCTTTGAGTGCTGCAGAAGCAGCTGAGATGAGCTGTAGGCTTAGCACAGGTGGAATTGTCTGTACTCCCCAGGGGACAATCCCCTGAAGAGCAAATGCATCATGTCATCCACACCAGTTTTGGGGCCATGGATGCCACAGCATTTCCTGCATGAGCTGTACTTCCAGCCCCATCCTAGTGCCTCCTACAGAGCACACTGTGGCCATAACTCAGCACCTTTTAGGGTGTGAATTCCCACTGTTCCTGCCCTGCCATGAGTGGGTGCCTCCTCCAGTGCTACTCTTGCTGTCCTTCTGCTCAGCAGCCACCAAGACTGCTCTCCTCTATAGTCAAGTTCCCAAAAAGCAAAATTTAATTGACATGGAACAAAAGCACTCTAATGGAAAAAACCCCCACCAACTCCTGAAATGAAGAAGAGATTTAATGTTCCCACAGTTCTCCTTAGCATTATCACATTTTCTCTGCCTCCTTAGCTATGCAAGGAGCAGTTTGTAGGGGGAAAAGATCATCAGGGAATTCCCCATATCCTTTGCATCTCTCCTTGGATTTCACTTCAGAGAGAGGAGAAATCTTACGTGGTTGTAAATCTTCTAGTAATCAAATACATCAATTAGAGATCTTTAGCATGTTACATTTTCCCCCTCATAGTTTGTATTTGTGATACCATATTAACATGAGGAATCATGACATGTAATGTTCCTGCTATGAATTCAAACTTTGTGTCATGAGAAGGTAATTATAGCTGGTTTCCCAGCATCCTGCTAGAAGTTCCTAATCATATTGCTTAGTAAGTTCTCAATGTTTGATTCTTGCCAAACATAGAACATAAAAGCAAATGTGAGGATATCTTCTGCTTTATCTTTACTTATATCCATTCTTCAGATAGTAATTTCTCAGCTCACTCTGATACCAGATTCTCCTATTTCAGGCCAGAGGGATTTATTAAATGGAATTTCAGCTTTCAGGTAGAGAAATCTGGCAGCCACAGTAGTCATAATGAGTGTTTTATCTTGTGCAAGAAGGTCTGAAATTCCACTCTCAGTTGCACTTCTGCAGCTTGGTGGGATCACAGGTGTGTAACAGCCAAATCCTGTACAGCAAATCTAGCTTTGATTCCTTCCTCACTGCATCTTTAACTCCTTGTTTAGCTTATGAAAGGCTGTGGTTTTGTGACAGCAAGTATGAACAAAGGTTATCCTTACAGGCCTGTGGGGCTTTGACAACACTTTTGAGCAGCTGTGACCAAGTTTTTCTGTAATACAAAACACCAAACAAGAAATTCTGTCATTCACAAACAGTGCCATGAATGTAGGGACATTGTCCTGGCCATGTGACATCTTCATGGGTCATCTCTCTGATACTTCATCCAAATATTGAGGGAACACCATGAAGATACTGAAATGTTTGGTATCTTTCCTGCCTTAACTGTATCTTTTAGTCTAGGTCTTCAGAGTTACACTACTGGATTCCAGGTAGTTTTACATACTAAAGAGAGAAAAACCTAGGCAAGGTCTAATACTCTAAAAAACATATAGTCAATTTTAAGAGTTTAAATACAATAACAGTTATTAGACTGCTGGATGATTTGCCATATTTCCAGAATTTGAACTCTTAATGGGTTTTTATGAAGTTTTTCTGCTGATTTTGGCTTCAGGAAAAATTGAAGAAGAGTGCTGACTAACTTTTATTGTTTCTCAATAATGATTCAATTCATCTCAAGTAGAATACCTGGTTGCCTTACCTTGCAGTTTCTGTATGGCTGTGAAAAAGCTTGTGGAGGGTGATTGCATCCCAGTGAAGGTCTGGACAGTGTTGAAGATTTAGACACTTTTCTGATTTTTTTTTTTTCTTTTTCAGCAGTGCTATGCCATGCCATTATTCTGATGCTTGCAGTGAAACTAGGTCTTCATAACAGCATCACCACTTCCCTTTGATTGCTGTGGACCTGACTCTCTGCAGCTTTTCCACATCTGATGGGAAGATAAATAATTGTTTTCTTGTAAGATCCATCTTTACAATTAATACTCGTTGGCTGATGTTCCAGCACAACCTTTTCCATCCATCTTCAACTTTCTTTGTTTCATCAGCCCTTTTCTGCCTCTGCTGAATAATCAGGCATCTCTTTTGGTGTAGACATGGCAAGCTGTGCCCCCACATTGGCAGCAGTTGAGTACAGCCACATTTCCTTCCAGCCCCTTACAGCTCTTGGGTGGCTGGCAAAGACCCTGTAAGCAGTGTGGTGGATGGTCCAGAAGCAGAGCTTAAATCCTCCAAACACTTATCAGAGCAAGTGTAAAAGCTGGAAAAGGCTATCATTATTGTTGTTTATTATCTTCATCAGTGGCATAGACAAAGGGATTGAGCGCACCCTCTGCAAGTTTCTCAGATGACACCAAGCTGAGTGGTGCAATTGACACCCGAGGGATGGGATGCCATCCAGAGGGACCTGGACAAGCTTGAGAAATGAGCCCATGGGAATCTCATGGGGTTTAAGAAGACCAAGAGCAAGGTCCTGCACGTGGGTTGGAGCACCCCTGGTATCAACACAGTCTGGGGGATGAAGAGATTGAGAGCAGCCCTGTTTGGAAGTACTCAGAGGTGCTGGTAGATGCAAGGCTGGACATGAGCTGGCAATGTGCTCTTACAGTCCAGAAAGCCAATTGTGTCCTGGGCTGCATCAAAAGCAAGTCAAGAGCAGCTGAGGAAGGGCCATTCCTGGGCTGCCCATGGCTGGAAACCTGGGGAGAATCCCTGTGAAGGGCATTTCTTTCCTGAGACAGATTCTCAGCAGAAGTCTGTGCGCCCACTCACCTGGTGTGTTTAACTCTGGGATTTGCTGTGAGTGTTAAAACAGGTTCTTGCTTCTTTTTGTGACAATGTTTGCTGTTCATGCATGCAGGGATGGGCCAGCATGCCACAGCCTTATGGCTGGATCTGGATGATGCTGCACTGGCTGTGGCCCAGATATCACAACTGCACGACTGCTTCCTCCAGAAGATAAGTGAATCAAGAAAAACAGAGTAAAAAATTTCAGTCAAATTCTGAAGTCTATTATTGTCATGTTTCTGTTGATTATATTCCTGTCCATGTCTGTCACCAAGTCACAGGAGATGAATGTTGCAAATCTGGAGTTTATATGAGATTCACAGGACACACTGGCCTACCATTTCTCTAGGTGGGTTTTTATCTGGAGGATATGTCCTTCAGCTAATCTTCAGCCTACGCTCACTTGTCAGGATGCAGAAAGCCTTTGCTAATTGGATTACTGTGGTGTATTTGTTGACAGTTTAGTTCTCAAATTATGTACATGGCCTGCAGCCTTCACAGCAATCTGCTGTGCTTTTTCTTAAACCAGGCAAAGAGTTTTATCGCATTACCCTCATCCTGATGTGCTTAAACTAGCTATGTTTAAAGTTTTTCAGTTTTCTCTGTCATGTCCAAACCCTCTTTGCCTTCACCTCAAGGTGCTGCATGTGGGATGGTCTTTGATTCAAATGACCTGCTGCAAGTGCTGGGGGTTCAGATGCCTCATCTGCAGCCTTGTGTCTTATCTTCCTCGCCCATGGAAATATTTGCACTGATCAAAGTCTTTTGCTGTAATGTGGAAACCTAGCTACAGACTTAATGTTGTATTTGTTCTTTTTAATTAGTTTTACAGTTATTTGACAGGACTCATGTTCTTCCTGGGTGCTCCTGCATTGGAGGCACAATGGGTGCTTTGTAGAAGCAAGTAGCAGATCACACACCAATGTAATCACTTAGCTCTGGCTTCAGGAGCTACCTTAGCAATTAATCTCCAATATACTTATGAATTCAGCTCTTCCAAACAGTTCAGTGTCTAGAAAATCCTCCTTACTGATTATGGCTTATCTTCTTTTGCTTCTCCATAGGACAGCTGTGGGGCTGGATTCTTCTTCCCTTCATTTAGCCACTCCCCTCATTTGTCAGCTGAAGAGTCTATCACTGATCATTTAACATTTTCTCCACAGATTTTGATAACAATAACAACAACAAAAAAGTAGCATGTAGTTAAAATTCAGTAATCAGATAACTTGGGCAGTAACCTGTTTCAGAATGGTTCCATGCTCACAGTTACATTTTTACACTTGCTGGCTCTTGATGCCCTTGGTGTCTGTGTGGAATACGGAGCGAAGGCAGGTTTTTGGCTGTGAGCTGTACAGTACAAAGTCAAGCCTTGCAGACAGGAGAGGCCTGCAAACACAGACTGTGGTGGGACAGGGTTGCAGCTGTGGGACCAGTGCTGACCCAGCTCTTCTGCAATGCAGGTGTTTAGTATCTAGCCCTGATGGCCAGGTGTAACCTCAAGATATTTGGGGTTGGAAGGGACCTCTGAAGATCAGCTAGTCCAACCCCCCTACCATACCCCCTACCCAGCATTGGTTTCAGTCTCTTTTTTAAGTCAAATTTCATGAAATGCCAGTTGTGAAAATAACACATTTGACCCTGACACCGTGCCCAGCTGAGCTCCTGTTTGCTGTCAGGCAGCTGGCTTTGTGGGAGCAAGGCAAGCTGCTGACCTGCCATGGGTACCTGCCTGCCGTGGGCAGCTGGAAAGGAAATGTGCTACGAGTATGGATCGCTGGTGTCCAATGGCAGAGACACACAGTGAGCACCTCAGGTTTCTACTGGCATCCTGGTTAACAACAGACTGGTCTAAACTTAGGATTCCCTTTATTCTAGCAGCACATGTGAAATCTCATTTATTGCATTTCATTGTGTATGATATTGCTCTGTCAATTTTGAGCAGTTTTTTGAATTATTTTCTGGTTTTGTGTTGATGGTATTTCTGTTACCACACCTAAATGGGAGTCACAATTCTCCCAGGCTTTTTGAAAATCATTGTTATAGAGCGCTTTCTTATCATCATTGGTAAAACTAAAATAAAAAAAGTGGGAAGTGAAGTGTAATTAATCAAAGTGGAGGTATTTGATATTATAATTTTATAGGTACATGTAAAACCCCTCCTCATTGATGTAGCTAAAGTCCCACACACTGTCATAATTGTGAACATATATAGGCATTGCAGATCATTGGTCTGACAGAAATTACACACATGGAGGCTTGTTTGCATTAAAATATTTTAATTAGCAGTTTATTAAGCAACAGCAAATTTCTCTGTGACCATAGTTTACAATTGTGTTTTTATTAATTTAGCCAAGTTGAACCTTGTATAATGTAATTTAGGGGGGTTTCTTCCCATTGTTTAATTTCAAAAAGGTTAACTGGATAAAATTTTAAGCACAAGTGGATTCTCATTACCCAAACGCACACTTGCAAAATGTCAAAACAACCCATATGTCAGACTATCCCTTAAGTGGTGGTGTTATTTTCTCACTGAAAACAAATCAGATAAGAAAAAAGGAGGAAAAAAAGGAAGAGAAAAACCCAAAAACTTGCCTATAAGTTATTTCTGCAGATGATAAAATTATAATGAGATATTATTTTTTTCCAATATACCTTATGTTCTGAAAATTCCCTCAACAGTGTTCACAGCAGATCAGAGGTAAAGACAAAAAAAAAATTCCAGGACATCTGAAATTAAATATTCTAGATCTTCCAAAACAAAACAGAGGTTTAGCTTCCAAGGATCAAGGTAATGGGGCTACTTTTCTCCTGTCTGCAAATAAAAAACTGGGAAACAAAACCAGGAAGCAGGAAGACTGAATTATGAAATACATCTTGGACTTCTGTGTATATATTTATAATTCCCAAATTAGACATTTCTGTTTCCATCATTGGATAAACAATGGGAAAGAGGCAGGAAGGATGGTTGTGTGCAGAGATGAGGGTATCAGGATGATAGCCTGTTAAGGAAAAAAAAAAGCATGAAATAGTTTCTTGTGTCTCTGTTCTTTGTGTTATGACGATTGAAAGTTTCGACAGTTGAGCACCAGACTGAGGCACTTGGCCTTGAACATCAAGATAATTACAGTTGTGCAGAGCGTGGTGGGAACCACAACTTCATTGTTGTTGCAAATGCTCTTTTGTTTAGAGCATCATGGTTCAGTGCCTGCATCCCAGCCCTGCTCCTCCTGGGACGGGTTTTGTTCTGCGACCCGCACTGTATGGTGCCCCCGAAGCACAGCTTCCAGAGCAGTCTCCAGTCTGAATTCTCAGTTTCTAAAAATCAAGATGAAGATACTTTACTCCAGGCTGTCTCACAAATTCTCCATAGGGAAGTGTATGAGACCTTTTATACAGCATTTTAATATAGTATAATTAGAAAATATGTGTTAATTAGATAGGCCATCTTCAAAGGGTCAGCGCAACTGATGTGCATATTGTAAGAAAGATGAAGATATGAAGATTAATGCTTTATATTAATAATTAAACACATTCTAATTGAGACATTAGTATTAACTCTAATAAGATGATAATCATTTAAGGTTACTTTAAAATTGAATGGTATTTAACAAAGGCAGAATTTTAATTCACTGGACTGCTGTAAACAGAGTTAAGTACAAGCTGTGAAAGCTGGCTGGATTAATTTTTTATGAGTCCATTTAAAAATATTTTTTAAGAAAGTAACTTTTGAATTTCCATCTGTTCTGTAGGTTTAAAAATACATGGATTTTGAGATTTTCTATGCAAGATATGTGTGACATTACAATCCCTTCTTCATGACTCATTAAAAAAAGTCAGTTTCCTTGCTTAAGTTGCTTTTTCTTTTCAGTTTGTGTTCCTGCACTCAAAATATTTTTGAGGCTACCAAAACATAAGATTATGGGATTATCTTTTTAACCTTAATCCTTTTAATTTGACAAGCAAGGGGGCATTTTTGATAGGGTTTTTTTCAGAATTTTCTTGTAATGTATAACAGTGAGACTCTGATGAGCATCAGATTGTTTTGCCAGCGCTACCTATCCCATGATGCTAAACCACTGAACTATGATTCACAGTAAAGACAGTTAGACAGTGCTTGTAAGTGTACCTTTCTTTTAAGCTGTTACTTCTCATATAAAATAAAAACACAGAGCTCTGAACTCCTAGCTTCCTAACACATACTTACAGCAGTAGATTGACTTTAAGCACGGTTTTCTGTTGTGTTATTAATATTTTATGGCTTATCTTCAGTTATTCTCACTAATTGGCCATTACGCTTCTTTCCACCAGAGCTTCTGGGACCACCTAGGATGTTAAGGGGCATGATTTGATTTGTGGCATTTGATTATGCCTGGTTCTAAATTGCCATGATATTTACCATAGCATTGGATTACACAGAAAATGGGAGAGTGAGATTTTCCTGTGAAAACTTCTAATTTACGGAAAACACAAAATGCGGGCTCTCACCAGCCTTCCTTCAGTGGAGATGTACAGAGTTATCTGCTTGTGCAATCAGTCCCAGCAGGCTGCTGGAGACAAGGGGAGATGGCTTCTTCTGTGTTTCATCTCCTGTGAGCTGAATCATCATGTCTGTAACAGCTCCATGGAGAAAATTAAGTGGGATCCTAGTGAAATAAGGGCTGAACTCTCCTAAAGAAAAGAGCAATGTTTGCCCTTGAAAGGGAGACACTGGTCTTCTTTTCTGTGTATTCTTTAGCCTTCATTTTTCTTCTTCTTTCTGAGGGCAATTATTTGCAGATTGCTGCCTTTTTGAACTGCTTTGAGATGCTAGCTTGATCAAAAACAAGTGCTAGAGTTTTGCTCTTGCCCAGCAATTTAGGAACTGGGGGTTGCAACTCTTTGGTGATGTCTTTGTAAAGCAGCTTAGGGAAGCCAGGCTGAAAGTGAGCAGGAAGCCTGATGGTGCCTGAAAGCGTGTCTGGTTTTCCAGCTCCTGAGTTCCTGTTGATAAAAGATGTTATTGCACACACACCCCTGCCACTGTCACCACGCCTTGCTTGCTTTCCTCATTCACATAAATAGTTTAATGTATTTTGAAAAGCCCAGCGTGAGGCCAAAACAGCCTGTGGAACAGCAGCCTTGTTGAGTTAATGGTCCTGGTGGTGCCATTTGTTGGCCAGGAAAAATTGCAACTCTGTGGGATGAAATAATCTTTCTTGTCATCTGAGTGGAAGCACAATGAGTCTGTCCCTTTCTTCTATCTCACTGCTGCCCATGGAAGGAGGTGAGAACTAGGCCTGGCAGGTGGTTCCCATGCTGAAGTGCCTGCAGGCATGCAGAGATGCAAATATGGATCAGCCAGCAAAGGTTGTCCCAAAGGGAATCTGTCCTGACAGCCATGGTTGCTGCTCCAGCCTTTGGTTCCCTCCATGTGCCCCTCCTCCAGTAACACTCCTGGAGAGGAATCAAGGGGCACAGAGGGCTGAGAAAACAAAATATAATAGCAGATTAATATATAGTAAAGGGAGAAGGTGACTGTGGCTCTTAAAAATAAATGGAGGGAGGGATATTCCTTTGTAAATGAATGTTTTATGCAAAGGGGTGCTTTGTTCTTACACCTCCAGCTTCTTCATCAGGTGGGATTTTTAGGAAGAGATTTATCCAAGTAATAATGCAAATTGCAGACACAATGGCATAATCTAGTTTGAGGTTTATCTTTGACATCTATAATAATGTTATCCCCCTGATAATACATCCAGAGATAAAGCTTAGGCTTTTATTGAAAGGCACTGCTTCATCACCGTATCTTACACCAAATCACTGCAATTTGCATTATGATGAATTGTCTTACATGTAAACCTGCCACAGAGTTCAACATAGCTGGAAATTTTTGTGCATTTCTTTTTTCTCATGTGTAGATTTGTGCTGTGTTTAGCTCTGTGAGAGAGACAGAACCTGAAAATTCTCTAAAGCTATACCTTACAGGTCAAATGCAGAAGGAGATGACACCTTGCAAGGGCCCTGTACATTACAGTCGATGGCTCAGTAATTTAGAGAGCTTGACGGTTGTCAAGTCAGCCAAGAGTAAAGATTAAGATGTTGAGAAATTACCCACTGGACCATATAGGGCAAAATTTGTCATTAAGTAAAGGCTTGGATGCTTAAGGCCTTTTCCAACCAATATGATCCTGTGATTCTATGGGTTTTTCTTCTCCACCAAATCTAAAGCATTCCAAAAAAAGTGCTTTTCCTCGCATTTCCTCAAAAGCCTGGGTGTGATTATGTCTGGTGCTGTGGGAGCAGGTGGCAGGGGGAAACCAGACATGTTGTGTGCACCCCTGCCCACTGGCCCATTGCAGGACACCAGTGCCCAGGTTTCACACAGAGATGTCTCTTCATGAGTTTTCCATTCAGCATGTGCCCCATCTCTGCAAAACAACCATCTGGGGCTTTTTTTGGAGGTATTGGCACCAATCCATGGGCTGTAAAATCACGAGTTACCTCTTTTCTTTGCCAAACCCTAAGGTGGGCTTCAGAATTGGGTGTTTTCTTAAATTGAATATTTTACTGTGGTATGTGGCTCCTTGCTCCGTGGTGCTGTCAGGGGAAAAAAAAATCACAGTACTTCTGATAAATCTTGGTTGCACTTCTGATGCTCACATCATTTTGGCTGGAAGGTGAAAGGTGAATTTCCTGATGTACACAGAGTGGAAACTTAATGCCTGGGAATTTTTATTCCTCTACAAATACACAAGGAAGAGAACACAAGTTCTCAGTTGTGACTTTTGTGTATTCTCTGTTCTTGCTGGCACTGGTGGAAATTGCATAGGAGAATGAGGTTCAGTGATCATGCAACATTGAGCATATATGATCTTGAGAACATGCTCATAATTCTGGAATCCACAGACTAATTCATTTCTCCAACAGATGTGCCCCAAATATCACTAATCCTCCTCTGTATTGTTTCTTCTCCCTCCCACCTCCCCCAATTATTCCTTCTCATTTAAATGCAAAAAACACAAAACAACCCAAATCATCAATCCATCCATCCTTCTCTGCAGGGTGTCTTTTGTTTTGCTTTGTTTTGTGACCAGGGAAGGGGAGGAGTCCAGGGAAAATGGAACATCTTTGCTCAGACTGATGCTGTTCTAGGATCCTGGGCCTGGTTTGGGGCTGTCAAAGAGCCAGGCACTGTTGCAGTGGCTGCTCTGCATGTGCATTGCATCAGTGGGCACAGCCTGAAGCAGCTTGAGACCTGCTTTTGCTGCTTTTGCTTTTGTAAAATACAGTTTAGCTTGGTTTCCAGTGGGGAAGGACCAGCAAGTAGAATGGGGTCCTGGCCTCTCCCCTGCCTGTTTGACCCATGGGTTATTTTCATGGTGGTCCTCCTTCTCCTCCCAGAAGCTTGCAGGACTTCTGAGCAGCCAGGGTGCAGATATTTGCCTTGAGGACCCTGGTGGGAAGAGGAACTGGGAAGGCTCAAATAGCATCATCCTGTTGAGGTGTGAGTAGAAATGGGAGCTCCCTCAGAACAGACAGTTTGGGCTGGAATTTGACCACCAAAAGCTCTCACATACTTTGAGACCAGCAGATGACACCCATAGCTTCAGAGGCAAATAAAAAGCCTCTCACATTGATTATTTTAAAGTATCTCATGATTAAAAATCTTAGGAACCTTATTTAGCTGAGTCTTATGGGTTTTGAAAATCTCAATTGTGAACTATCAGGGATGCCTAGGGGGAACTTCATAGAAGAAGCACAAGGAAGGGAGAAAGGTGGTGATGAAGGAGAGGTCTAAGATATATAGATATATTTGTATCCAAAAGAGCAGTGGTAAATCTGCACACTTTCTTCCCACCAGCTCAGAGCTTAGTGCTTATGCCCACGGAAAAACTAAAGCAGATCCAGAGATAAAAGGTGATTTCCGGAGTATCTTATTATAGAATCATTTCTACATATCACCTCAGAGAACTACTTGGCAAGCTATACACACAGTGTGACAGGAATGTTTTTGCTGTTACTTTATCTAGTGTTGTACACTAAGAAGGACTTGTACTTATATACTAAAAGAGAGTATATATAGTCTCTTATAAGTACATAATATTAAATCTGGGATAGTTAGCAACTGAAATTCTGCAGGACAGCTGTCACTGCAAGTCAGCAGTTTGAGTGTGCATGTGTGGAGTATATCTGCGTAGGTTTTATGTATTATTTTACTTTAACCTGTTTCTCACAATATGATTTTTTAAGTGAGAAAGCAGCAAAGGATGCAGAAAGCAAAAGAAAGGAGGGAAACTCTAAAATAGACCTTAAGCTGGTATTTCTCCCTGTAAGAGGATTTGGGATAATTTAAATCAACCTAGATCAGGTCCCAGTTCTAAAAACATAAACAAATGAATAAAAGGAAAGACCAAAATGTATTTTCAAATGTAAAGGTTTAGTAGCAGTGTCATTTAGAAACCTCACAAAGTCATGACCATCACTGTCATGGTATGGAGCCTGCATGGTCTCTCTGAAGTGGCAGCATGGGTTTGGCCCTTGATTTTACATCTGGTACTCAAATAACACTACTGAGTCAGTCATGTGAAATGGTACATGAGTTTAGTTGTCCCCTAATCAATCTCTGTCACTAGTACACCAGTGGCTTCTAACTTTTATTTGATCCAGCTTCTCCATCATTCAGAATGAGTTGGCTAATGTTTCTGGGTAGCTGCTCTCTAGCTTCTCTCATAAACCCAGTAGATGTTTGTTTGTTTGTTTGTGTCACATTTCATTGGTAATTGGCACTTGCTGCCAATTTGCTGGGAGGTAAGGAAACCCAGTAGATTCTGAGGGTAAACTCCTGTACCACAGAGCCATTGAAGTAATGAATTTCCCTTCATGGACAAAATCCAATGTTATTTTTTTTTATTTTAATTGCACCTATATTTTAGGCAAATTTTCCTGCAGTACAACCATGTACAATCAGTGGAGAGAGGTGGGTATCTACTGGAGGTATTGGTCCAGTTCACCTAGGGCAAGCAATGAGCCACTAGACTCACACATGAGCCATCTAAAATGGCTTAAAGCTGTATTTCCATAACAGTTAAACCTTTCTAAGACCATTCCTCCATTCTTCTCCCTGGGTGCATTGTCCTGCCTCCTTCCCATGTGCTATTCATCCCATCAGTCCTAGAATCTGAAGATTAATCTGGAGATTGCTAACGCTTCAATAAAGAAATGAATGGTGTTTTGCCATCTTAGCTCTACAAATCAGTCAACTGCAGGATTACATGAATGCCAGCAGAAGGGAGGGGGAGGAAACTGCAGCATGCTCGGGGAAAGGAGGAGACTGTGGTAACTCCCACTCAGTCTGAACTATGGTGAAACCACCCCTAAAGCGCAGGATCCCAACCTCTTTATCTCTTGTCCTAGTAGAGATTTCCAAGCTGATTCTGCAGCTAACTTGTTTTTAACAACCTTCTTATTACTTAGTGCACTGATTGCTTTGGTGCTAATTGCCGTGTAAGTTTAGTAGTGCTTTAATTACTAGAGGAAATGGAGGATTGATTTCCCATAATGTCCAATATAGCTAATACATTTTTAATGTAGTTGGTTCTCTATTAGGACAAACAGTCAATGGGAATTGTTTGAAGAATTTAGTTCTTGTTCCTTGTTGTTTTTCCTTTTGCCTTAATTCTTGTGGATTCTCCTTTCCACTTGAAAACATATAATTTTAGGTGTGGTGCTTCAATCAGCTGCTCAAAATGCTTTTTATTCTGGCAAAGCAACTATAAACATAGAGAAAATTAATATGTGTCTAGAGCAAGTGGCAGGATGAGAAAAGAGAAAATAATCAGTTCAAACAATTAGACAGTGAGTAAAAAATTAATGTGTCCAGGAAAACTGAAGAAAAAGAGCATCAGTGCAAATCTGCTGCTTCATGTAAGTATGTATTTAATGTACTGTTTCAGTTGAATACAATCAGAGAATAGTAAAAGATTTTGAGGACTAGTCCCTAAACCAGTGTATTGGTGAAACACACTGCAGTAAACTGATGTAAAGAGGAATTCTGTATGTATTTGGATGCCATCATCTTGTTTCCAGCAAGCTTTCAAACATTATACATTGTTGTTGTAAGGTCAAATAACTCATCAGGAAAACCAGTCAGATTTCTGCAAAGACTGGCTCATTGATGCACACCAGTGTGTTGCTTGAAACTCACAGTGTTTAGCAACAAAGCATTTGTAATTGTGAGATTATTGTCTCAGTTTTGAGACAGCTTATTTTTATTTATTTTCACTTTTTGCATCACAATTTATTGTTTATTAGTTAAACTTGCATTACTTTCTTTGGAATAGGTCAGAGGAAGACCAAATCTAGCCAACCTTTGTATTTGACTATTCTTGCTATTTTGCACCTGCCATTGTGGTGTCCTCACTTACATAAACTTAATAATAGAAACTTTATGATTTACATCTTTGTGACATTAGTCCTAAAATTGAAGAGGATAGGGATGTATTAAAGATAGGATGTTTGTGAGTAGGATGCAGTGTCAAAAGCAACAGTGACGTTTTGATCTCAAGGGCTTTAAAAACAAGAAGCATTACATAAAGGGCTGCAGAAAAGCCACAGGACTCGTAGCTTTAAGAGTCATCAATATTAATTAGGAGCCTATAAGACGAGCTATTGTCATGTCACAGTAAATCATTTCCTGGCAAGGGCAGAATTTTTTCAAAGCCCAGGAATCTGCTGGCAGATTACAGGCAGCCACAGCCCATGTTATCTGAGAGTGCATGCTTTAGCTTTAGCAGCTGGAAGGGCTGAGCTTCACATCCCCTGCTTGGATTTCACAGGGCTGTGATGTGTAACTAGTTTGTTCAGTGATTCCTAAAATGCTAGCCAGTGTGAAAAATGAAATTATATTAGTCAAGGAAATGCTGTGAGGAGCAAAGGGGAGTTGCACGGGCTGGGTGAGTGACTGAGCCATGCTACCATCTCCAGCATCACAGGCTGACTCCAGGCTGTGCATGACTGCTGTTGGGCTCTGCTTTTATCACCCCAGCCCCTCCAGATCCTCACTGCTCAGCAGCTCTCCCTCTCCTGTACTATTTTTTCCTACCAGACTGTAAGGCCACCCTTTTGATGGCACGTCCCAGCCCTCCAACCTTCAGCTGCAAGCAGGCACACAGGCTCTTTTCATTCCCAAAGGCTGGCACGTGCAGCTCGCTTCCTTTTCTGCTCCTCAAGTAGCTCTTCCCTTAGGGCCTTCTGACTCCAGCTGCAGCCAGCAGCCATCTCTTCCTTCAAGTCCATACAGGCTTTGGTTCAAATTCTGAGGATGGTTTTTAGGCTGTGCCTCGAAACTCCTGCAGGGCAAAGCTGTGGGACAGTGGTGGGTCCAAGGGTAGGTGGCTGCCCTTGGAAGTGACAAACCCAAGGGTGACACAAAGGTGCCTTCTGCTGCCAGTCCTGATCAAAGCAGTGCTTCAAATTCTTGCTCAAATGGCTACTCCAAAAGGCAAAAATGCTCTGTTTCTAAATAATTCCAGGCACTTTTGGAGAAAAGCGTAATCACAGTTTTTAAATGTAAAAAGCAAAAGGTTTTTTGACAACCTTTGTGCCTCAAAGTGACACCTTGGATTTACTGTTGAGATTTCAAAACCACTATTTTAATATATTTTGGTAAATAGACATAAAATATGAAAAGTCAACATCAAAGAATGTGCATCAAATGCAGTTCTCATTTACATTACAGACTTAAGAGAATTCAGAATAATTTTAGTAACTGGGACATCAGTGATACAGCTGAATGAATATAGGACAAAGAATCTTGAAGTATATTTTTTAATTTGCTTCTTCACACATCATAATAAAAGCAGTAATAAACACAGTACAATAGAACTTTTCTGTAAGTTTTTCTCTTAAATAGTTTTATGCCTCTTAGGTGTCTAAACAAACGGTCTATACAGAATTAATACAGAAGCATCAATGACTTCCAGCTTAGGCTTTTATATTTCACCTCTGTATTGCCATGGCATTTCCACAGCATGCTGCAATGCCAGGAATCTCTCCTTTTAGCTCACCCTTTTTCTCTCTGTGTATTCAAGCCTTTGTGCTATTTGCTTTTACAAAATACATCATTCTGTTCTCAGAAAGCCTTGAAGATTACATTCTTCTCTGAGTCAGAGTTATTTCACAAAATATCCTACCTCTTTGTTTAAAGCAGCAAACCTCTGTTTTCTGTCTTTCTATAGGAATTTTGTTTTTCCATTTTTTGAATGTTTTGGTACACAAGATACATGTTTAAGGGCTGTGCTTATGCAGTGGATCATCAAGTGCTTGCTGTAGTCTTAAAACATCTTAAAACATCTGATGCATGTGTGCACCATATCCAGTTGTCATGGGGTAGCTTTACGTTTAAATCGAGGGATATCGAGGGATGTCTTGGATGATGTATACAATGTTTTCCAAAAGAAATACATGATACAGCATTTAAAAATATTAAGGAAAGTGTATTCACATAATCTTGCCTGATATGTAGAGCTGATGAATGGAAACAGGAAGATATTTATCAAGTGATTTTCACAGCATTTCATTTAATATGTTAAAGAGAATATAGGAACATCAGTGCTGAAGGGGAAAAGCTCTAAACACAGGCTTGGGCTCAAGGTTATGTAGATTATCAGTTCAGAGTAATGCACAGAGCAGGTCCATCCTCCAGAGCTGGCCCCACCTCGATGGGGTGTGCATCCAGGCCTGGCTCTTGATCATAGTCTTGTGTTTGCTCCTGCATTTTTTGAGCCATACCTGTCTGAAGAGGCAAGTGATGTTGATGCAAGAAGAAAAAGGCAGCAAAGCTGGAGAGCCAAAACCGCAAAGCTGCCCACCTCACCTTATCTCAGAGGTCACTACCCTTGGGGCATTGGCTAAACCAGCTGCAAACCCTGGCAGTTTAGAGCCTGGCACACAAAGGAGGTGCAGATCCAGGTCTGGGTGCAGCAGTACTGCTGCAGTGTACTTCAGCCTGCTTCCAGTGTGGGCAGCCTTGGTGTGGAAACCTGTGGGAGCAGGGCTGTGAGGCAGCAAATGGATGGAACAAAACTTTCCATTTAAATTTGCCTTTGTTAATGAGTCACTGCCCACAGCTCCTGTTGCTTTTACTTTCCTGCAGGAATGTGTTTTCACAGTTTTAACTGTGCTTGAATCAATCACAGGACCACAGAATGGTCAGGGTTGGAAGGGGTCTCTGCTCCTCCGAACCCCTGCTAAAGCAGGTCCACCTACAGCAAGTTGCACAGGATCACGTTTGGCTGGGTTTTGAATATCTTCAGAGAAAGAGACTCCACAGCCTCTCTGGGCAGCCCTGACAGTGCTCTGTCATCCTCAAAGGACAGAAGTTTTTCCTCATTCTCAGATGGAACTCCCAGCTGTTCAGTCTGAGCCTGTTGCCCCTTATCCTGTTGCTGAGCACCACTGCAAAGAGCGTGTCCCAGTGTAATTGTATCATCTGCTGGTATCATGCAAACATTGAAGTGTTAGAAATGCTTTCTTCAGCTGGCTGTGTTGAGTAGTATTGCTCTACATTTATATGTCAGACACCATTACTGGTGGTGTATGCCACCTCGAGTTTCTCTGAACAGTTTTACATGTGGGATGTGAACATGCTTTATACCATAGGAAGACACATGTCAAAACACTAATGTTAATTAATTGGCTCACACAGAGGGTTTGGCTTTCTCTACAATGATTAATTCACCAGCTGCTTTTGTTCCAGCCACAGCAGATTTTTTAAAATTAATATCCTCTGTACATTACTTTTTTTAAATTGGGATTCATTCTCAGATTTTGGGCAAGCACAGGACAAAAACCCACAGCATACATACAAAGCAAGACACTCCATTTTTAGTATTGTATTTAACATCTCTTACTACATGCTTTGGGGATGAATAAAGACAAAGTATTTAGGGGTGAAACAACTTCAGTAAGTGATGCGCAGAATCCACAATTTCTGTGGAGAGTTAACATGCCCTGCTCCGGAAGGTTCAGAAAATGGTCATCACCTTTAGAATGCATGTGTAGGAAAAGGTGGAAGCAATCCCTATGTCATCTGTATCCTGCTTGTTCTTGTTATAGACATTTTGAGAGCTTTGTCATGAGCTCAGCCATGTTCTGCTGCCACCATGGGCAGCAAAGCCAAGTTCCATTCAGGACAAAGTGCAATCATTTATCTGTTTTACACAATTTCCAACTATAGTGAAACACCAAAACAATTTGCATGTATTTTGGTTGACAGGGAATGTGCAGGGTTTCTACCTTCTCCCATCTAGAACTGTCTGTCACCAGTTGTATATTTGTTACCCAGTCTGGAAGCAGCCAAGGAATCTGAAAAACGTAGGCCAGTGTTGTTGGATATTTGCAAGAAGATTGCTCAGCAAATCATATTCTGCACTTCCCTGAAAATCCAGACTTGTAGAAGATGCAGCATCCTTACCCCCAGCAATCACGGGCTTGTACCTCAGTTGCTTAGGGGGTCAGGTGTAGAGGTTTGGAAGCAGTTTAACTGTAGCAGAACCACTTGGGTAGCTGAGTGTCACAGCTTGGTGCTGGGGTGAGGTGTCACCTTCCCTGATGTCTGCTTCTCCCCTTGCAGGAGAGTACTGTGAGGTGAACGCGCGCTCCGGCCGCTGTGCTCCGGGGGTGTGTAAGAACGGAGGAACCTGCGTGAACCTGCTCATCGGGGGCTTCAAGTGCGAGTGTCCCCCCGGAGAGTACGAGCGGCCGTACTGCGAGATGACCACCAGGAGCTTCCCCCCTCAGTCCTTCATCACCTTCAAGGGGCTGCGGCAGCGCTTCCACTTCACTGTGTCCCTCATGTAAGTCCCCAGGGGAAGGGTTCTCTGGCTGGTGGTTTCTTGCTTGAGCTTGGGACTGTTTGTCACTGATACCCACCAAAGACCTGCCCCTGAAAGTCACTGCAGGGCTTTCTGACAGTGACTCCTGCAGGCTGGGCATAGGATGTTATCTGAAAGGATTTGATTTTCTGCCTTGCTGTGGATGTTTCTGAGTTGCTGACTCATGACCTTCCCTGTTGTAACACAGGGTGACGGTGCAGGGAGAAATGACACCAGGACCACTCTGGCAACCCATCAGCAGCCTTCAGCCACAGAAGTGCCAGGGTGGATGTTGGGTTTGACACTTTACTAGCTGGGCCTTTGGCTTCCTGGCCTTCAGTCCAGCTTCAGAACCAATACATTTGTGTTCCTTGTTTGGGAGAACCCATCCCATCTCTTGCTTCCCCACCTGTGAGGGGACCTGGGCATGTCAGGCCATGGCTGAGCACAGTCTGGTCCTTCTCAGGTTTTTGCTTTCCAGTGGTCCCCAGCCTTGGGCTCGGGACAACTCCAACTGATCCAGGTCCTCAATCAGCTCCTTCTGGCCTTCATACCCAGGTCCTGCTTCTGGTCCCATCCCACCTCTCAGGCACAAGTAGTCTTATCCCCATCCCATCTGTGCCAACATCCCCATGTTCTCCTTCTTTCCCCTGGGGGTGCTCAGGAAGGCAAGGTGGAGCAATGATAGCAGCCACAGTCATGAGCTCTCCCTCACCTGGGAAACACTCCTCTTCTGGAAAAGACTTCTTGGTTCAGGCATAGGGGTTGCTTGGTGTGGAGACAGAGCTCCAGGGACACAGATGCCTCTTCTCTGAGGAGGGTGTGGATTTGCAGCTTTCCCATGGTTTAGCTGGTCAGGATTGACTTTTGGTTTTCCCTCACAGCTGACTGTGAGTAAACAACACAAAATGTGTTAGTCCTGACCCCAAAGAGCAGAGCTGGGGATTTTTTGATAGGTACAGCAGCAGCTGCAACAGTGAACTTGTTTGTGTGTCTGTCCAGATAAAGTGCTCAGGGAGATGAGACAGGCTTCAGGCTTATGTCCCCTCCAGTACCCAGCCATTATCTTGTGTTTCACATCTGTCAGGAGCCAGGTCACTGTTTTACAACATGTTTTTCAGTACTGTCCTTTAGCACAGTTTACTTTCCTGAACTAAAATCCCGGAGAGGCTCCCCATGTAACATGATTCTGTTAATATAAGTAATGCCTCATCCTTGTAAATGCTCAAGGCCAGGCTGGATGGGACTTTGAGCAACCTGGTGTAGTGGAAGGTGTCCCTGCCCATGGTAGGGCATTGGAACTGGATGGTCTTTATGGTCCCTTCCAACCCAAACCATTCTATCAGTTTATGATTTCTACCATTTTATCTTTCATCTGCCTTAATCCTGAAGTCAAAGTTTTATGGAATCTTGAAATTTTGGTTAAATCAGAAAGCAGAGACATGATTTGCACACAAGCCAAGGCAAGGGAGTGTTGTGCTTGTGAAGATTGTTTTAGGGCATCAGGTCTAAGTACACAGAAAAACTGAGGAGCAAAAGGCTCTTGGATTTGTCAGACCCACAGTGAGAGCAAACAAAGGCGCGGTCTGGGCTGGCTGCCAGCATGAATTCTCTGCACTACCCTTGACTTGTCCCCTCAGCCATGAGGTGTCATTTTTCAGGCTTTTGGAAAGAAAGCTTTGACTTTTAGGGTGCTTCAAGTTAAAATTACTCAAATGCCCTGTGTAGGGGTTATTGAGAAATGGCAAAGTACTGTAAAAAGGTAGTCCTGACACCAGGGTTTCTTCACTATCTTTAGAACAATGGCTTATTTAGTCATGAGCTAAACACTACTTAGTCCACTCAGTGTGATATAAGAATTCTCAGCCGTTATGACATTCATCCCACACTGTCTGGAATGGCAACACATTTAGCTTTTCATACCTGAAGTTCATTTTTATTTACACTATTTCTTTGGCTTTTATTATCCTTCAGTGGAGGAGGAAAACATGTGAGGATCAGTCAGCAAGAATTAGCAGTTTGGCTGCTAATGATGGTGATTTGCCACTGTATTTTGTGATTTGGGAGCATTCCAGGGTGCCCAGCTTCCCTTGCCCTCAAGTGACTCATGACCCACTCCTAGCAAAGAGCAGAATATTTGCATTGTCCAGTCTCATAACTAAAATGGTTTTTTTAAGCATTTAGGTTACTGACCATGCATGTCTTTCTGCTCCCAATGTTATGTATCTTCTTGCTTAATTCAACACTTACTACTCATTTCCTTCGAGAGACACTGTTAGTGGAGAGATTTTCTCATTATTTATGCAAAATTTGGTAAGAAAGAGAGGCTTTTGTTTCCTGTGTCATGAAATGAAACATATCCCTTCTATTAAAAAACAGTATTTTTCCCCCCAGCTGGTGGGTGATAACCAGACAAGTTCAAAAGCAGTAGTGCTTTTAACGAGTATAATACAAAAGTTGCTTTTCACTAGTGGCGAAGAATGGAACTGAGCACAGATGAAGAAATCTACAAAATGGCTAAATAATGTAATAGTTCAATAAATAATGGTTTGATACTTAAAATTATGGTAGGAAATTGTAAGAATATGAGAAAATGAATTCAAACAAAACCAAGCTTCCTTTTATTGCTGCCAGACTAAATCTTCCTGCCCACTGAAGAAGCACCACTAGTATTATTCCCTTTTCCTTTGCTCATATATATTCTGGATAGATGTGATCAAAATATTTGGATGAAGCAGTTATCCATCAAAAAATAGTCTTAGGAAATGTATTACAGAAACTGTATTCCTTTGGATGAAATGTTTGATGGTGAAAAGTGAAAACTAAATCCATGTTTTGATAATATTGATACTTTTCAATGGTATTATTGTAATTAATTTAGTTTGTCTTTTATTTTTATAATATTATATTATGATAAACAAAACTAGAAAGAAATGTGTATATCAAAACTAATTTAAATCAAAATTGTAATCAAAACATTAATATTATGATGGACTATAATGCATATTCTTTGAAATTTGAATTTTAAAGGAAATATAAAATTTGTGACTTCTGTTTTTTGAACAATTCGTTATCCTTCCAAAACATTAAAAATATATAAATAGAATTTCCTATTTCTAGGTAGCTTAAATTGTGAAAGTTCTCTACTCAGTGTGATCCACAACATACATATGTCTGACAAACAGCTTCTAGTAAAAGATATTCTTTGTCTTTGGAGGTTTTTCTTTCAAATACCTACCCTAGTATTCTAAAATACTGCTTCAGTCCCATTCTTCGAAATGCAGGTTCTGTTGCATCACATGAGATTCTTGCTATTAGACATGATATGACAGGCACAAGAGTCACTTCTTGCATCCGTGGAAGACAGTTTTCATTAGCTGTGTTCAGTAGTTCATTCATTTGTAGGAAAAGTGGGTTAATTTAAATCAGGCATATTTCCTGCAGTTCAAGATACAAAATCAGATTAAATTGCTGTTGGGAAATGCATGAAATTCCCATGGTTTCTCTCTTTTTTATCTCTTTATCTAATATTAATCTCTGTAAAAATGCTTATGTGAAGTGTAATAATTTTTTTTTTTTTGCATTTCTGAGTAGATGAAAGCTGTGTGCAACTCTCCAGAGATAAGAGAATTAAATTAAAAAATATAAAATACAACAAGCAGAAATTTGAAAAAAATGTTCTGTGCTGACAAAAAAACCCCAAAAACCAAGGCGTTTTTAAAAGTGGGGTTGCCCCTTTTTCTGCAAGAAAGATACATCCCATATTAGTAGCACAAGAAAAATAAAATCCAAATGCACCCATTGGTGCTGATCTGGTGAAATTTTTAAGTGTTTATTTTCCTTCCTCCAACTGACTGACCTGTTGATTGACTGATTTTCTACATGGCATTATTAAAGTAATTATATTATAAAGCATTATAAAGTAACTCTTATCATTCTTTCCCCTTACCTCCCCGTCAGGCTTTTTTAATCAGTTGGTGACTGTCCTAGGACCCTGTAGCATTTAGACAGCACAGGGCAGCCAGGATCCCACTTTGATGTGAAAATGCTTTCTAGCTCTCAGCCTGTTTGCAGAGTGTAGTAAGTGTTACTGTTTGATCAGTGTCAGATACTGCTGTTGCATCTTGTGTCTGCCTAATTTTAGCCCTCGTGAGCATCAGCAGATCTCTGCAGAGTAGATTTCTGTAATTTCCATCTGCTTGCCTTGTTGACTGTGAAAGAGTAGATTTGTCCTGTGGCTGACTCCTCAGTTTTACAGTTTTCTATCTGAAGATTGATTCAAAGGCTTGTTTATCTGCTAAACACAATGCCATCTTTCTTCTGGGTGACTTGACCATCAGTCTTTAATCCATAAGCTGTTAAGCAAGAGCTAAATCCATGTCTCTGTGTTCTAGGTTTGCAACCAGGGAGAGGAACGCTCTCCTACTCTACAATGGACGTTTCAACGAGAAGCACGACTTCATTGCCTTGGAGATCATTGAGGAGCAGATCCAGCTCACCTTCTCTGCAGGTGAGGTTTCACTTAAGTTCAGCATTTCTGCTTGAGGTCAGGAGAACCTCTCAAGCCGTTTGGAAATGCACTTCAGTGATTTTATATGGCTATTTGCTGCCTCATTAATTTACTGGCTGGCATTGCGCAGTAAACAACTGATGCCAGGTGTACTCCAGATTGTAGCGGTTTGTGGTGATTACACTCACTGTCGTGGGCAGGAGCTTGTCAACATATCAGTTATAAAAGCCAAAGTTTATGACTACTATAAAAGATTGGCACTAGCCTGAATGTTGGCCTCCAAGCCAATGTTTGCTTAAATGAGACTTCATTTTATCATGCTGTGATAAGTTTTGTGTGTTTATGCATGTTTACACTACACCATCAGAGGAACATAGGTGCATAAATGTTATCTAAAAAATCTATGCAAGCCAAAGGAAAAGCTAGCAGAAGTGAAAACTGCCTGCCATTTATTAGGGATTGGGAAGGAGCAGTGCTGTCTCTAGAATGCATTTCTGCACTGGAGAAGCACCTCCTCTTAGAAGAAGCCATAAACAACAATGAATTTAGGAGAACTTCACACTTATTGCTACAGTGGGCCAGGAAACAAGTGGCAGCTTTGGCATTTGCTTGCTTTCTGCACTAGGACTAAGCCAGTGTCTTTTGGTGCTTGTAGGAAGAGAGAGGAGGGCTGAGAAGCAAAGATCAGGCAAGATATCTGCCCTGAAGCAGATATGTGCTTTCAGTGGCAAGGCTTTGGTGACTTTATGAAATCTCAGTAGTGTAGACAAACTATGGTTGTCACAGGTTTAAGGTGTTTTTCTGTTGAAACTAAAACGAATATCTGGAAAGGGGTGTTGTCCTGTAAGGCAAGTGGAGTTACATGTAGGTCAAGTGAGATGTTTGTGCCTCTGTATTGGGCATATAATTCAGGAAATAATCCTGCTATTTCCCATTATCGATATTAAGGATAGACACATGGGCTCAAGTCAACTCCTGTTTTATTTTTGGGGAAAGTGAGAGATTGCAAGCAGCAAAGCCATAGAAGCAGAAACACAGCCCACAATGGTGTTGCATACTCATCACCAGTGGTGGCTGCTGCCCTCAGTAAAATCCCCAGTGTGACCCCACTGATTTACCAGTGATGCTTAAGTGCATATGTGGGCCCTTTGGGTTGAAGATACCTGGTTACATTTCCCCTTTATTACCTCAAAGTTGTCCAAATTAGATTTTAAGGCAGGTTTCTGAATGGATTAGTGTAAGGAAATAACATACTGCAGAGAGATGTGCTTTCTGCTGTAACTTTGCTTCACCTGTCTAAACTTGAATCAAATTGCTTGGAAGGTACCCTGAGGATGAATGGGAAAAAAATAAATTCTGCTTGCACTTATATGCATTTGAATGTGAAGGAACTCCTTTAAGATACATGAAACTAAATTTAGATTTGCACTGCTGCACCTGAGAGCAGGTCTGGTCCTGCATATTACAAATGGTATTTTCTTTGGATGGAGATGGTTTATGTTTTATAGTTTTAAGTGGCTTTTAACGAACAGTACAAGTTGCGGACACCTGATCTCAGTGTGTTACATGTTGCAACAACTTTTTCACAGAAAGCAGAGCGAAAGGATTGCAGAACATCTTGATCTTCCTTTTGCAGACACTTCATAGCTGAATAAAAAGCCCAATTATTTGTATAGATTTTATCACTATATGACAAAAACCAGCGCAGCAGGATGTCATACAGGCTAAGCTTAAATATGTATTGTTTAAATAACAGAAATACATGGTATGGGAGTTAAAGGAGAGTAGGGGGCACAAGAATAATACTTGACTTATTTTTTGCAAATAGAGAGTTGAAAGTGCATTTTAAGTTCCACAATACTATGAGCTTTGTTAGTTTACAGGAGGAGCTACCTTTCTTGTGGTTTATTATGTAGGATTTTCCAAATGTTAAAAAAATTAAAAAAAAAAAAAAAAAAAGCGACTAATCTCTTCTCTGTGCCAGGCCCATTATCTACTTTCAACATGAATGTTTATTTTGCTGCTACCTCAAAACAGATATGCCTGGTTACTGAGCTGGGTCTGCTGACTCAGTCCTTGCTTAAAAGCTTCAGCTTTCCAATTACAGTGGTAAAGTCTTGCTTTCAAATTTGAACACTGAAAGGCTGCCAATAATTTCATTAATCACTGGTAAAAGTTTGCTCAGCCCAAGGATACCGTGAGTATTATGCTAGAGTACTTTTGGATATCACTTTCTTAGATCTAACAGGGAGTTGCTTCCCTTCCCTGACAAAATATCCCATCACAATACTCATCATACCAAAAAAAACCTCAAAGGGTGCTTTTGGCAAAAATGCAGAAAATTTCACGTGCAGTTCTCCCTCAGTTCATCACTTCAGCAATAGCTGTATCTATTGCTGAATGTATCTGTTACCATGCTTTGCAGAAGCATGATTAAATAACAACATAACTCACCCAAATGTCCCAGAAGCTGGTTTTTGTGCACCAGAGTAGCTCTGTGAAACTGGAGATATTTATTGTCTTGCAGGATAAACCCAAATTCCTCCCTGATGGAGCAAGCTGGCTTCATCCTGTGCCCAGTGAGAGTCTCCCTGTGTTTCTTGCAGTGATGGTGACTTATTTTTCCCTTCTGCCTGTTTTTACAGGGGAGACAACCACTACAGTGTCACCGTTCATTGCGGGAGGGGTCAGTGATGGGCAGTGGCACTCGGTTCAGGTGCAGTACTACAATAAGGTAAGACTAATTGTGGTGGTGATAGCCTGGCTATTTATACAGCAGTAGAGGCGTGGGTCATCCAGCTCTGACCTGACATATGCAGGTGACCTGAATTTTATTTGTTTAGCCAGGCACATTGGCACAGCTCTGCACAAATGGTACTGGTCTTGCTTACCTTGCCTGGGACAAAAATCCTCTCATAGGACTTTAGAGTTTTGACTCAGGAAGTCAAAACTAGATGTACATTTTTTTCAGAGATACTCCTAGGGAAACCTTCAGGTACTTAGAGCTGTTTTCATTTTCAGTTTTTTTAAGCTGTTAAAAGTGTTAGTGTATCTAAACCAACTGATTCACTTGTATCTTGTTAAAAAATTGTGGTGTGCAGGAGCCTTCAGTGTAGTAGCTACCAAGCATTAGTGCAGAATTTTCTGAAACAAAGAAAATTCTTCCCTATAGCTGTCTTTTCTTGTCAAATGACAAGTTTAGCTAGCACTAGCTTCTCTGGTTTGGAAAATATGATTATTAAATGGTTCACATCTTTCAGTAATAAACCACTGTCTTACTAAGTAATTTTTTGTCTGCTATACATGAGAGAAATGCAAAAGTTGTCACTGCATGCAGTCCATGGCACTCAGAGGTGGACTCTGGGGTCCCTGTCCCTTATCTGCCTCCTTGGTCACTGCCACTTGGTCACAGGGTCAGTCTGTCTGAACTAAAAGGATTGCAGACTCTCTGTGCAGAGCAGCCATTTCATGATGAACCAGAAAGCAGGCTTTTAGAGTGTACAGTGTCACTATCTACAGGTAGATGTCAGAGATCTTCTATAAACCATAACAAAAATTAAAGAGTTCATTTAGTGACTAAGAAGCATTCCTTTTAAGTCTGACATGATAGCATTTTGGGGGATCACATAAGGAAATAGAGAAGCATTGTTGGCTGTTAAAAAGGAAACAGGATACTGGTGTAGGAAGCTGAATAGAAGGTGAAGGATTAATATGATCAGCAAGTTCTTTATTTCCCAGTGCTGCATCCTTTCATCACAGTTTGTGTGGCAGTTTGAATGGGAGGATTAAAATTTTATTTTGACTCCTAGATAGGATCTCCTAGCCTAAGGATATTTCATTGAGATAATGAAAAGCTTTCTATTAGTATTTTATGGTTTGTTTTTTTTAAGTAAAACTTAAGTTTTGTGCTTAATATACATAATATACTTTCTGCTATCTGGAGCCCAGAGAAATAGAAGCGAATCTTGGTGTGTTGCCATGCACACATCTGTGGACACTATGAAGCTCTTCCTCTGTTTCCATGTGTGCATATTTCTTAGAGGATTACTCTGGCAGAGTGAACAGTACTTGCTGAGGCAGTGGAGGCACACTCCAGCTTTCAGGCTCGTGGGCACAGCTGCAGGGAGAGCCTCTGGACCAGCTCATTGAAGTGCCAGTGAGCAGATAAGGGGCCCAAGCAGCAGAGGAATGCTCTTTAAAAGGCAAAGAGATCTGACACAGATTTAAAAATAAACTCTTGCCTCATTTTCAGAGCTTGCTGTGGTTCAAGCAGACTGGTAGGTGAGCCATGTTAGCAGCTGGTGTTTTCTTGTTGTTAACACATGTCCTGTCATCATTTTCTTCTTCTGCCCCAGTTTTTTGAAGTGAAATGAGCCAGTCTCCACTGAACAGGAAAAAATTCAGGGCAGAGAGGGAGAGCAGAAGGAAACACCAGGAAACATTGCTGACTTCACTGCCTTTGCCACTTGTGTGACATGAAAGTGATGAAAAGCAGGGTCACTGTGTGGAGAGCAGCACTGTGCCCTTTGCTGTCCATGTGAGAGACTGAGGTCATCACCTTCCCCCAGCAGCATTTATTGCAGGATGGTTAAATTTGGGCTGGAGGGGGGAGCTCACAACATTGAGTAAATGGCACAAGTAGGATACGCTCACCAGTATGTATTCAGCGTGCTCTCGGGACTTCCTGCACATCTGAGAATCGCACGTGTTGCACCAGCTCTCCAGAATGAAGGAGGGAGTGGGTGCTGCAGGGCAGCGGCAGCTGGAGGCAGCTCTGCAGCCCTGCCTGCCAGGCTGCCCCCACACCCTGCCCCAGAGTTAAGCCTTCACCTCGGCTTCTATTTGTTTGTACAGCAGTTTCTTGGCTACTTCATGTTTTAACAAAACTGGAAGTAAAGTTCCTGAGGTTGAAATGAGGAGGTTGAAAAGACAGGGATAGTTTAGGGATTTCAGTCGTGCTAAGATAAATGGGATGCTGTGTCTAAACTTGGCACAGTTGAGATGTTTGAATAACAGAGTACCAAAACTCAGGAGTTACCTTAAGTTACGCACACATATTAGTTTGCAGGTACTGCATCCTTCCACTCTTTCCAAAATCCTACTGCAGTGTCAGTTTGTCATCCCACAACTACATAACCTCTTCATTCTGCTCAGACACTGCACAACCTTTCTGAGCACACAGAGCTCCCCTGAGCTGTCTCCCTCCTCCCTGTCTCCAGCTCATGTTTGATCCTCACCTTCAGGCCCTTCTGGAGTCTCCTCCCTCCTGTCTGCTTCTGTCTTTTCATGGCAGCAGGGCCATAGGAGCTACCTCCACCATCATCCCTTTGGTGCTCCTTGACCCTTTTTTTATTCTGCTGGGGAGCTTCTGGTCTTTGCTCTTTTTTAGACTTTTTTAGACTTCTCTTGCCAGTGTTGCCCATGGGAAATGCATAACCATCATCACAGATATCCATAGAGATCCAATTTATTGATTTGTCTTTCTTGCATTAAAAAACCTTCAGCAGCAGCAGCTATTTTCTTAATAGACACATCCTGGCAATGTGCAGAGTCACCCTGCACAAACTCAGGTTTTTTTCTGATAACCGTAATGAAACAAGAAACAAGTGTAGAAGTGACTCCTGTAAAGTATTTTCTGTACGTAGCTCAGAAGTGATGCGCTCAGTAATATTTATCTTTAGTGTTGTTGAAAAATGATGGTTTAGAATTAACTGCATATCATGAAGGTTCCCTGCCACTTGGGGCCAAACACTGGAGCCTTGTCAGTAAAAGTAAAAAGTAAAAGTCAGTAAAAGTGGCTTATCCACTGTTTGCAGAAAGGCATCAAACCAGTTCTCTGCCAGCTCAAGTATTTGATGCTTTCTTACAATCCTGCTATGTGCCAGCACTGTAAAACATTGCAGTAAGGAAACAGATTGTATCAGAGGAAGGGAAGAAATGTCATTTAATTTACTGTGTAGTGATGAAAATGCCCTACATTGGAGAAAACCAGCTAACACACTTGGTTTCAGTAGAAGTGCCTGAGGGAAGCACATGGAACTTGTACTAAGTGTTGCTCTGTATTGAATTTCTGGAAGGGAAGACACCAAGGGGGAGGAAATAGAAGCTATAAGACAGCAGAAGTGTTTTATAACCATTATCTAGTTTCAGTTATATATTAGACGTTTTTCAGCTTCCCAGTAGTAAAGTATCAGTTTCCTGTTACTTACCATTATAGATATTTGCTAGCAGTGGGAGAAGACAAGGAGGAAGGACACTCACTGACTCTGATAGCTCAAATTCATTATTTAGTGGGGTCCTGATCTTGCAGCCATTAAAATCAATGGGAGGTATTTAATTAAAGGTAACCTGTGGGTGACCTGCTTTCTCAAGATACATATATTGATAAGAAATTTAGAAGAAATAGAATTTAAAAAATTATTTTGGAAGAAAAGGTGGAAGGAGGGGGAAGATTTCAGCCTGATAAATAAAATTGATTAAAAAATAGTAAAAATAGCCTGCTGCTTGTCCACAGGATAGCTGGTGTAAGAGGCAGCAGAATGTCAGCTGCCCTATTTGCCTCAGTACTATACTTCCTTTCCAGGTGATGAGAATATAGTCAGCCTCTGATGGAGTTTGGTCCTCATCCTTTGGCTCTCCTGAGCCTGCCAGCATGAGTGACAGTGGCCAGGTTTAGCCATGCTGATACTTGTTTGGAATAGGAGCAGACCCATGTTTGATGGTAATGATGCTCAATAGCAATGGCATCACATGAACTGTCTGGCATTCACTGCACATACAGGATCATGTATGAATGTAGGTAGTGCTTGGAACAGCAGATTTTACTGAACCCAGTAGTGAGTGGTGTTTTTGATTAAGTGAAAAGTTCAAGCCACTCTCCCAGACTTCTGATGAAAACAGTTCTGTTCAGAATTTGAGATATACAATCAAACTTGTGTTAATGTTTTACCTGACTCATTACCTCAGGGTAGAATTCATCATTTGGCACAACATAAAAATACTTTGAGTATGGACATGCTCCTTTAATTATAGAGGGCATGTACCTGTATATTTGTACTTATATGTTCTGTATATTATGTGTTACTTATACATACATGAGATCCAAGTTGCTTAAGGATGTTAGTGTTCTGTAGGAGGAAGGTACTTCTGCATGTCTTTAAGGGAGCACAGGATCATTTTACCTCAATGACAGAAAACCTGAGAAAAGCATATAGAAAACTATCAGTGTCTGATGTGCAGTGCAGTAATTCTGGGGGATAGAATGAATAAAACCCTGAATGACTCATTGAATGACTCACAAAAGTAACAACTTCTGTGTGCTGTTAGGCAGTGTCCATGGTCAGGAGGTGTAAAATGATGGGTGCCTATGAGAATGTATCCACTGTACTGGTCTCTTGAGCTACAGTCTCCTAGGATGAGCTCTTCAAGACAAATATTACTCTTTTTCCATAACTGGGATGAGGTTTCTTCTCATATCTGATAATCGTTAGTAAGCTGCTGTTCTTTCTCACCCTCCTTGAATGTCTTTGACTGAGACATGCCATGGTTTTTGTTTCAGATACTTGGCTGTCTTGGGAGTAGCCCACCCCTTCAGAGTGATTGCTGTTACTAGGGACCTGTTGATTCTCATCCCTGTGTGCTTCCCACCCAGACCCGCACTTAGCCTGAAGTCAGCTGCTGGAGAAAACAGGCAAATTCTTCAGTTGGAGATAAACTTGAAAGAAGTGAGGGCTGCTTAGGATTGATCTTTGGTGTGTTGTGAATTCAAAGAACAGGAGGTGCATTGCTCTCAATTAGGCTCACATATGAATTCAAAAATTTCCTGCCTGTGGTAAGTGATGGTTTCTCTTGAGTTAAGTGGCCTTCATCTGGGGCAAGCTGCAGCTTGTATATCACTGAAGACTGAGTTAATAAGTGTAGAGATTTAGCTCTCAGCCCACTCATGCACTAGAATTTGCCAGTACCTTCCCATCTCATGGAGGTTTTATCCCTCATCCACTGGCTGAAAGCTGTTCACAGGTGCCAGAACACCCTGTGTTTCAGTGCCAAGTCCTGCACTGTATTTTATTTTCCATACCTGGGGTGGGCACTGCAGCTCTCCCCTTGTGCTTACTCAGCGGGTGAGCAAATGGGCGGGGAGGCAGCTCTCTCCCTCACCTGAGGGCTCCTCAGCCAGAGCTCATCCTGAAGGGTTATTTTACCATGACCATACAGCTGTGCTGTAGCACCAGCAGAGCTTAATTTTAAGTCTGTATCCACAAATCCTCCATACTGTGGATTGCTAGTAGTGCCCACAGACTGGCTGTTGATGCCAGGGGTAGCCTCTGGGCAAAACCCACCACCTCCATATCTGGGACACCTCAGTGAGCCCCATTTGTTCCTGCCTGAGAGTGGTGGCCCTCCAGCACTGCTGGACAGAGGCTTGTGTACTTTGCTACGATCCAGATGAAGCTGTCAGCAGCTGAGGGTCTTGAGGATGGTGGGGATTTGGGACTGCTGCCATCTCAGGTATACTTGGGATGAAGCTGTTCACAACAGAGAAACAGATCCTCTCTGCACTTGCTTGGGACTTAGGATAAAGTGGAAGGAAAGGCAGGGTCATGGAGGAAAAGTAAGGAAGAAAAAAGCAATCCCAGACCAGGTCAGGGTTTCATATGATTCTGTTCCTGTAGGTAGTCAGGCAATATGATGGTCAGAATGAGAAATGTCATAAGAAGTTCTGTGAATATAACAAAGAGGTATAAATTAAGAGCATACTTGGAGATAGTATCTGCCAATGCTCTTAAAGTTAAAACAAAAAGCATCTGTTCTGAACCACCCACCTTCACTCCATGTACACTCTTCACCTCCATGTACAATTTTTGTCATGCCCAAGTGTACTGGGTTTGGCTGGGATAAAGATAACTATTCTTCACAGTAGCTAATATGGGTTGTGTTTTGTATTTGTACTGAAAGCAGTGTTGGTAACACAGGGACGTTTGGGTTGCTGCTGAGCAGGGTTTACACAGAGAGAAGGACTTTTTACTCCTCAGACTGCCCCACCAGTGAGGAGGCTGGTGGTGCACAAGGAGTTGGGAGGGGACAGCCAGAACAGCTGACCAGAGGGTACCCCATGCCATATGATTGAAGGGAAGAAGAAGGAATGGGGGAATATTCACAGTAATGACATTTGTCTTCCCAAGTCACCATTACATGTGACAGAGCCCTGCTTTCCTGAGGATGACTGAACACCTTTCTGCCCATGGGAAGTGGTGAATGAATTCCTTGTTTTGCTTTGCATGTATGCACAGCCTTCGCTTTACCTATTAAACTGTCTTTATCTTAACCCACACATTTCCCCACTTTAACCCTTCTGGTTCTCTCTCCCATCCTTTTGTGGGGAGAGTGAGCAGCTGTGTGGGGCTTAGCAGATAAAGACTTTCTATAATTCCTCTATAAGGAGGAAAGACCTTGAGATAAAAAATGCAATGTTTACCTGCCAAGCTTGGATATTTAAAGGGAAGGTTATTGGGTTTGGGATTCGCTGAGTTTTTGCATTTCTGGGGAGCTGAGGATGCATCCCCCACGTTTTCTAAATTAAGCAGAAAAATCAACCAGTTTCAAAGTACAGTCCTGTACAACCCCTGTATTTCTTATATTCTTGCAAGCGTTACATCGGCCACATGTTGGCAGAATTATCTTCAGGATTATCTTTACAGCAAATCTCTTAACATTCATCACTGCCTTTGTTTTACTAGAGCCTCTGTTTTGATTCTGGGAGCTTGTGTCACACAACTGGCTAACACTGGCCAGAGGCAGAGCACTGCTGAACAACTTGAGATGTGTACGCAAAGCTTTTCTTTTAAAAACTTGTGTCCACCCCTGTTCTCCCACCCAGGAGCCAGCTGAGACCAAGTTTCACACAGCCACCCATCACCGAGGTGGGGTGACACAGTCACCAAAAATCAAGATCTAGAGGGCTGTGTTTTGTTGTAGTCATGGGAAACTGAGGCTTGGTGGCCACTTGCAATCCCCTGCCATGGGCAGGCAGGATGTGCCCTTTAATCCAAGGGCATAAGCACAAGTGGCACAGGCAGACACAGGCAGTGGGAGTGGTGCAGGTCTGTGTTGGAGAGGTTAACATGGCAATTTGTTTTGAATAGTGTGGGATGAGTGCAGCAACCTCTGACAGTCTGCTGCAAAGACAAGCACAGACCCTGCTGCCTCTGGCACACATGCCCCTGCACGAAGTGCCTTTGGAGCTGACAGATAGGTCATCTCACTTCCTTCTGAAAACACAGACCTTCTCTGATGGTGGCAAATTTGCCTATTATGAAAATGTGTTCCATATCCAGGACTGACAATTCATTTTGCCACTTTGCCTTGGAAAAAAAAAAAGGCAGAGTGCCTTTCACTACAACATTGTAGTGAAACTCAGACTGTGACAATTGTGCCAAAAGACAAGAATGGCACTGATTACTGCTTCCTTTCCTGTAAAGGGAACCAATCCTTTTTAGAAGTTTTGGGTTCTCAGCACTCTCTTGCCCCAGGACCAACAGGCAGCATCACGCAGTAGCTCAGCACAGGCTTCCCTGTGCCACCCCGCTCCCACCTCCTGCGAGCATTCCAGCACCAACACCCTGTTTGCTCAGCTCTTGTCTCCCTGCTGAGCCTGCCAAGGAGGCTGCCAGCGCTGTGGGTGATTTATGAGGCAGGCACATGCCTGCAGCTGAATAGGGATTGCCAGCTCCTTGGAGAAAAGCCACATAGCTGCCACCAGCTAGGCATAACTTTAGTCATTGGACCCTGGGTGAAAGACACTGCCCTCACAGTATCCAGGACACCACCCGGTATCATTTGCTTCTTAATCTGAACGGTCAGGAAAAGTGGTTGGCAATTAAATTCTTAGATAGGTATTTGGTATTACCCCTTGTGCTGTGGAGCACCTCTCACACCAGAGCGGGATTGCCCAGCTGAGTGCTGAGTTTTGTAACTTGGTTGGAAAAGACAGACCCTGACAGAAGTCGAATAACTGGAAAACACTTAGCAATAACGTTTGGGTATGACTTATGCAAATGTCTGTCACTGGTGACATCTGAGCAGATGTAATTGTGATCTGAGGAGAATTTTTGAGTTAATCCTCATGGTGGCTTCCAGACTAATTTGTTAAGGGATTGAGGGAGATTTTTTAAATAAACAATGCAGTTGTTGAAGATTATGGTAATGCCACTGTTGATCAAATGTGGGCAAGGCCAGAGTTTGGATTTTGCTGGCTCAGATTGACTAGCTGTGTTTACAGCATTTGTGATTGACACAGACCTGCTCCAGCTTTGCTTGGCATTGTCTGATAAAGAAAAATGCAGAACAGTAATTGCCATGTCAAGCAAACCATGGAGGTGGGGAGGTACTGAAAATGTTATTCAGTTAGGAGCAACTTACTTCTTTGGGTATATTTTTCCAGAAAGAAATATATTTTTGTGGCATTTCAAAACCTAAATTCATAATGTTTCTAAGAAATACCAATATATCTTTTAAAGGCTCTCTTAAGCGTGCAAGGCAGAAAGCATGTTACGATGTAGTGCTTCCTCTTAAAAGAAACCACATATTCTTACTTAACATTTAACCATATTTCTTCCAATTTTATAATTTCCTTATCACCCATCTCATTTTGAATTGTTTAATAGCAGAATGTACAGCAGGGTTTAGAGGTCAGTGGTGTTACAGCAGAGAGGTGGTGGACAGTGCTAACTTCCAGCAGAGCGCAGATGGTACACCTCACCAGATCATCAATTTGTGCTGGATGCCTTTCCTTCTACGGCATTTTCATGGGATCAAAAGTTCTGCCATGGCTTATGCAGCAAAGCTTGCAGGACACCAAAACCACAGGGAGCATAACTACAGTCAATTCATTAGCTCAAGTTTTTGAGGACTTAGCTGTACTTACCCATGTAACTGGGGGGCCTGTTCTTCACAGAGAAAGTTACCAGGGTTTCTTCAGCTTTGCAAGAGAAAAAAAGCATTTCAAGTGTAAAAGTCACTTTCATTTCTAGATGCAACCAAAATTTTTTAAGCAGCATCCTGAGAGACATTCATGTTTAATTTACTTCTTGTCTCAAGAGGGTAATTTGACTGGAATACCAAGGTGGTTAGCCAGAAGCAGGTTATGACAGTTTTATTCACAACTTTCTTACAAGAACAGAAGTTGCTGTATCAGCAGATTATTGTGCTTTTTGGTGGGTAGGCTTGTATACTGGTGAAAGATGTGGTAGGTAGTGCTGGAGGCTCATGTAAAATATGAGAATATGAGGAATTTGTAGCTACGAATTTGTATTACTTATCTGTACTATGTATTTGTGGTGCTACTGGGCATGGCCATTTAAAAAAACCCTAGCAATTAAAATTACAAGCAGCTGGAGGAAGGAAACAAATTGGATTTTTCATTGCTGAATGCATTCTACAATTTACATTTAAAGTTCAGAATGTTGTTCTAGTCAAACACATAAAATATGTTCTTCGTGTCTGAATTAAAAAGATGTCATTTCCCACATGCTCAGAACTCAAATTTTAAAATGCTATGAGAAAAGGTAATCTCAGAAAAAACAGTTCTGTTTATGAGTCATTTCCTGGCTTTCTGGCTCATGATTCACACTCACATCCTTGCTGAGGTCAAATTCATCCTCTTCCAGCCAAATCAGAGTATCATCAATGAAAGTCCTCCTCTAGGTAAGACCATAGATTTGCTATATAGAAACCGAACCTTGACAGAGTCTGAATAGAATTAATATACCTGCCCAAAGTGCTGATGCTCTTGCTGTCCCTTGAAATCTCTAAATCAACTCCGTATCTCCCTTTCTAAAGGAATATTTTTACTTGGGTGCAAGTGATGTTATTGAGCAGGACTCACTGGGTTATGTTCTGTGGTTGTATCAAGCAAAAGACTGATTAGATGAGAACATGAGTCTCATTGATTCAAAACATGCAACAGAATCCTGTGAAAACCTGTTGAGTTCCAGCCTGCAGTATTGCAGGTGGAAAGCTTAGAGAGAACAGAAATGTTGTTGCACATTTGCCCTGTTCTTGCACACTTCCACAGCATCTGCCACTCCCTCAGTGGGACTTTGGTCTGGCCTATGGCAACCATTTACATTCCTAACATCTCCTGAAAAGCACTGGAGGGCTGCCTGGCTAATATTTACTTTTTCTTGCTCTGGCTGGTTGTGGAGCTCTTGCAGGTGTTAGTGGGTGTAAAGGGGTGGGGGGTGGGCGGCTGATCTGCCCTTGCAGAACAAAGATATGTGAGCCTGGACTTTAAAGCCCCTCCCTGCAATTCCAGCAATATTTATTCATGTGGATTTCAATTAGTAATTGTTTTTGTTGGTGTTTTGTTTGCTTTCTGTTTTTTTTCTGGTAGAGGGTAAGTGTGAAGTGATTGATATCTGGGAAAGGAAATCAGGATTTGGCTGTGGAGCGACATTCCATTGTCTTGACACAAAATAACAAATAGCTCACCTCTAAATCTGTGTCTCGGGAAATTAAAGTGTAAAGCAGTGAAAGTCATTTGGAGGTCATTGAGATGTAAACTGTGACCTGGTCCCCAGCTCTGAGTAGCTCTGCTCTCAGTGACAGCTTTGAGAAATCTCTCCCACGACTGGGGAAGGAAAGCATGTACCAGTGCCCAGCTTGTTCTCTTCCCCCGCCTGCTTTTGGAACTGCTGCTCTGAGAGTTTGCAAACACCACCTGAAAACACTGGTCATTGTGGTGGTGATTTTACACCCAAACATAAATGGTAACTTTTTAGAAAACATCTGCGCAGTAGGGGACCGTGTCTTGGCAAAACCAGCCTGAGTCCCTCCTCTTTTGGAAGCCTCATCTCTAGCAAGGCTGTTCAGTACTTACTCTTTCCACATCACCCAGGTTTCAAAGGCTTGTGTGCCCATCTCGGGTGTGTGCCTCTCCTCTGAGTTGGTGTCAGCTGTGTGGCTCTTAGTCCTGGTGTGGGGCCCTCAGGTCATCCTGGGGAGCCTGGCACCCAGCAATGCTCTTTGAGCCCAGTTCGTTCAAAGCCATCTGACACCTCTGCACTGCAAAAATCCAAAGACATTTAATGCCACCTCCCAAAACGGTGATTTTCGACTCCTCCGGAAGGCTAAGGAGATGTAAGGGATGTCCATGAGATCTGGCAGAATCTGGATGGTCCTGAGGACAGTGCTTGAAGGTTGTGCTGTGCAGCCCAGCCTGGCAAGGTCTTGCTCAAAGCCAGTGGAGGAGTCACTGGAATGGCACCACAGGAATTTTGTGCGAGTTCTTTGAAGTGCACTGTTATCTCCATTCAATCATGTAGTAAATTACAGTAGCTCACTGATTTGCAGTAACTTTTCAGGTATTTTGTATCTGTCTGTGTAGTGAGAGGAAGCAGCATTTTGCAGTTACCTGGCCTTGCAGAAGCCTCTGTGTGCCAGGAGACACAAAGACCCAGCCATGGGAGCAGGGAGGGAGCCCATAGAAAAGTGTGGGATTCCTGGATTTTATAGGCTGAAATGGGACTCCGTTACCCACACTAAGCAGCAGTTTGCTTGGCAAGGTGTCACCAGGGATTTGTCCAGGGAGGAGTTAGTTGCTGTACATAAGTGTCACAGGTATTTCTTAGACTCTGAGAGCAGCAACATTGACATCCTGAATGCAAAAATATGTCAAAGACCTTACAAGATTTATGTACAAGAATCATTTGGGAATGATTCTTCAGCAGGTAGATAGGGACAAATGGCAAAGGGAGAAGGATTTGCTGAACTGGGAGAGGACAGCAGGGGAAGAAGAACAAGGGGGCTCTTCCAGCATCAAAGGATGTGTTCCTCTTCCCAGTTTTCCAAGGGTGCTGGAGAACATCCTTGTTTGTGAAAAGAGACAACAAAATAGGCAGAAAAAAGGTTCAGAGGGCAGGAGAAGTCAGGGAGAAGGGGAATCAGCCACAGGGGCAGGTCAGAGCGAGTAGAGGGCTGCAGAGGAAGGACAAGGACACCCACAGCAGCAGAGCACTGTGGTGGGTGCTGTATCCCACATTAAAAACTGAATGTTGTCTTGAGAGAGAGAATGATCTCTTAAGAGCCAAAACAGGTCTGTCTTGCTGTGTCACTGATTCAGCATCAAAGAGCTGAGAAGCATTTGGGAATACACATTTGAGGATAAAATTTCTATTTGCAGACAGGGAAAACTCATTTTCTCATCAGCACTACAGCAGCCCTTGCCAAAATTAGTCTAAACTAAGAATATACCCTTTGCAGTAGCTGGATGATATTTGTGAAGATATTGATCATGCTGTAGAGGGAAAGGAGCATATCTGGATTCCATGTCTGTGTGACCATGGCTTTTCACAGCCCTGCTGTGCCATTGCCACATGTTACAGGAGGGGCTGCTCCTCATCTCTGCCCCAGTACTGGAAGAGCAGCAGCAATTCGGGAAGTGCCATTCACTAATGCCAGGTCTCATAGCTGTGCTGAAAGCCTCCTGCTTTGAATATCAAAGTTTAGCCTCTGGATGCAGCCCTAAAGAAGATAACAAATCAGGCCAGTAAAACTCGATTGACTTTGTGGGCCAGCTCAGATCCTGATGATTAGTGTTACAGGGCGTTTCTCTAGGAAAAGGAACTGGTCTGGTGGCTTTTCAGGATTTGCATTTTTTACTCACTGATGGCAAGCTCTTTGGTTTTCCTTTTCACTGTCATGGGCTCTCGTGTTTCTGTACAGACTTGAGCCAATTTGTATAAAGAAATTCCATTAAAATATTCAGTGAATAAAGGGGATACATACATCAAAGGAGTAAGGGGGTTATGTGAAATGACTTGTCCTGCCTTTCCCTGGTGACTGATCGGGATCTGTTCTTCACACCATCTATTTTAAAGGTGCTCTGGAAATCTGTAGGGGGAAACTCTAGAAAATAAAGATTAACGTTAGTGGTTTCTGTAATCTAGCCTAATTTGGAGTTTCCTGATTGATCAGAGTGGTCTGCAAGTCCGTGCTAAGCTCTTCTGGCATTTCCTAGTCTCTCCCCCCAGGACTGTAAGCCATGTGCTTTCCCTGTTTATTTTTTCCTGTTTATTTATTTACCTATTTTCCTGGAGGGGTGGGGGTGGGCTGGGTTCCAGCAGCTTGTCCAGGGAGAGAGCCGCTGCCATGGGCCCTTAATGAGCTTTTTGAGCAGTGAAGCAGCACAGCATCGCCTGGGAATGGCAGGGGTTCCTCCTCTCCCCACACCAGGCCGCGCAGCACAGGCCGGCGGGTTAACGAAGCAGCGGGGCGGCTGGCGGGCGGCCTAATGAGCGCCAGGGAACCGGGCTGGGGGACCCCCGCGGCAGCCCGAGCCCCAGCAGCAGCCTCCAGCAGGACACAATGCCAGTTGCTCCATTTTTTCCATTATTACTGTAGCTGGAAGCGTTAAAAAGTGAAGAGCCCTAAAAGGTATGAGTGCAAGGCATATTTCACCCAGCACTTTTCGGAGTGGTGGGGTCTGAACCAGCACATTAACAATGAAGGGGGGAGTGTTAAAAAAAATAACTGGGAAACAGGTTCTTTTTAACCTTTAACCACACCAAACAGCCAATAAATCATTAGCTACTAATTAACAAAAACAGAAGGGTAACTTACTGTCTGGTAAGCAGACTCTTGGAATCACTGAAAGGCTGGCACTCCTTCAGGATGGCTTTTCTTACACATTTTCACTTATTAAAAAGACAAGCCAAGCCCTGAATATTAAGCTATGCCATGCAAAGCATTTTGCTAAAAGAACCAACTTTCTAAAATAAATGTATTTTTAATGTATACAATGAGCTGAGCAAATGCAGAAATTACAATATGCAACATCTGACCCCCAAAAAATAAGTCTCCTCCTGGTGCCAAGTTTAACAAGGTAGGCTGTGTCTCATCTGCAAGCAATACTGGTTTGCTGTTTCTAAGTCTTGGCCATACTTACAGTCCGCTGCTGAATCATCTCCTCAGCGCCTTCAAAAGGCTCAATGGGGTGGCTAAAGCAGGCGGAAGACCTCCTGGCTGAGGTTTGGGCTGGAGAGCACAGCTTTCAGTCTGAGCTCAGGGAATACCCATTATGTTGGAACACTCTGATGGCTGGCCAGAACCACTCTCCCTCTTCGCATCTGTGAGAAAAGTCAAGTGGCAATTTTTTATCTAAGAATGGAAGTTGGAAAAAAGTTTCCTGGTGGAGGAAATGTTTGTGAGACCTCTGGAACAGGCTATTATCTTGCAGATTAACTAGTTAAAGGGTGAGATCCAGGAATGTGAGTGTCACCACTGCTGCTGATTGACTAAACAAACATTTGAGCTTCTGCAGTATTACTATTACATGTACAGACACTATCTAGTCTGGTCTAATTTAAAATAAGTCTGCCAAAGATTGGACTACTTGCTTAAACCTCTCCAACAATTTTGCATCCTGACTTGGAATCAGTAGGACATATGATCTAAATACAAGGGTTAAGTGTTTAGGACAAGGGCTCCCATTGTCCGTTGATCTGTATGTCTTTTCCATTCACTGTGCATCGTTACACCAGCTGTGTCTTTAATCAGTAACTGTGTGGGCTCTCACAGTTTAAATATTTACTTAAACATAGAGAATCCAAACAAAGCTGAGATACATGGGAATATCCACGTCTGACGTTCTAAGTAGAATCAGAGTGGATTGGTGCAGTAGATTTGCAAACTATAAACAGATGTGTTTTGATTACTTTCTCTCCTCTGTCTGGTCTCCACTTACACAACACAAGTTAGCAGATTAAACTTCTCAGGGTTTTTCACCTGGGAGAACCTATATGTCTTTCTTTCTGTTGAATTTATGGGGAGAAGTCCAAACATTGCTCCATAACTGAGTTTCACAAAAATCAGATTTGGCATAATTAGTAAAATACCTCCACTGTGGTGTTCTCTTACTGCAATCTGAGAAAGTCACTACAGGTAGCCAAAGGGAGTTCCATACCCCATTGCAGCTCAAGGTCACTCCTCCAGGTCACTGCTGAGGACAGTAGATGAGTCTCACTGTTATCTCTGCTATGGTCAGAAAGGGAGCTGAAATGTTCAAAAGACATCCTAGGAGGCTGTCATTCCTGTAGTCACGTTTTGCCTGTGACTCTCTCTGGGCAAGGGTGAATGTCATGGGTTAGACATGAGATGGGAGATTGTCACTCACAGATCAGAACCACTGATCTTCATGAAAGCACAGTGAGGCAAAGTTAAGTTTCATTATGTTGTTTACAGTTTTAGGTACTAATTGTCATCATCTGAGGAACGTAAGTATGGTTCATCTTGGTTTACAGATAGAGAAAAAGGAAAAGGGACTTACGCTGTCACATGTGGATCCTGAGATCCTGAGGACTGTTTCTTTCTCTTCTCCAAGTGACCCTATATGTGACTATAACATAAAAAACATAAAAGTCAGTATAACAAACAAAATTAATTTAATTATGGGATACACAGAGTGTTTGAAGAATCATCATGTGATGGTGATAAAACACTGCAACACTCAGGGGTTTTTTTTATTCCTTTCATTTGAGTCCTGGAATAATCCACTTCTTTCATAGTTTGTTTAAGGGAGACCAGGCTTTCCTCCTGGCGCTGTTTGGTACCTCTTCTTGCTACTCAGTGTTACAGCATGTGGTCTTTGAAATTTGAATCCCAACTTCTTTCTGGAGAAGCAGTAACTGAAAAGGCAGCCTTTAGGGTTAGGCGGCGAAAGGTAAATTTTCAGCTCCATGAGCAGGAACTCAGTTACATGACTTGCATTACTATTAACGGGAGTCATGCTGGTAAATTCCTGTACACCACATTGCACATTTATTCATGAGTGCAGAATTGGCACAGCTAATGAAACTTGCCTTTCGGGTAGCATGTGTTTCAGGAGATGGGTCTGACAGGCAGAAAGGACTGCTAAGTACCCAGATGAAAGTCTGGCTTTTAACTCCCTGAACATATTTCCAGAAAATAATAGTGTGAATTAATGCTGGTTAGTGTTAGCTGTTCCTACTGTTAGGGATCAGTCTTGCTCCAGTAGGATTTCATTAAGGCAAAGATCATGCCTGAAATGTGAATGTATGTGCTGTCATTTAGTGTTGGTGATTCACTTTCTGGTGCATTTTCTAAGTACTACTTACTGTTGCTTATTCTCTTTCTGAGAATATTCTGGCTGTCAAACACAGGCCAGTCCTCTGCAAACACCACCTTCTATAATCATAAACAAATAAAGGGCTCTTTTTATTGTTTTCACCCCTGCTACTTTCCCAAAGATGATCCCTTCTGTGGATGAGCAACACCTGGTGATTACCAGCCTACATTACCGATGGGCATCTTATACCCCTTTATTCTTGTACTGTGTCCATTGCAGTGACGGTATCTAATTCCAAAACTCTTCTCCAGCCTTTACTTTGCTAGGCTAAACATGCCAAGTCCATTTTGCATGTTTGATATGGTAAACTTGGCACTGCCCTGGCTGCTGTTATGTGCACCTGCTGTAATTGGAATGTATTTTTAGTAAATGAAAACAAAACTGCCCATTCTATCCTTTACAGTGTCATGAAACTTTCCTCATATGCATCTGTGCAACAGCCCAGTGTCGTATTGCCTTTTTAACCTTTTAATCTCACCATGGTTCCTCATTGTTTTGCAGTTAATTAGTAGGGTTGTTTTATTATTTTTCATCATTTAGTGCTGAGAGTCTCAGAGTCTGCAGTAGGAATTCTTGTCATCAGATCCCAAGTTTCCTGTTGTGGGATTAATTCTCTTTCTTGCATGCAACTATTCAAAGTGGTTTTTTTTTTAAAAAAAAGCTCTAAATATCCTTTGCATTACCAGTAACCTATACGTAACATTAATCAAAATATTTAATTAATAAAATCTGTTCCATGATTCATTGCTGAAGGAGCTCCTAACTTGGGCTTTCTCTGATAAAGTATTTTATTTATTTCTCATTATTTCAATTATAGAGTGTTCCCTATGTTAGCTGTTGAGAAGCTGAGTAGTGTGTAGTACTTGCCACATGTTTTGAGTTCTTGTCCCTGATTAAATCAGTCAGAATATCTCTCTTTCCTTTCCTACTAACATATTCTTGCATTTTGGGAAAAGGCTGTCAAATGAGCCTTTTAATATGGTCAGAAAATCACCTTGTGTTTGAACTAAGTATGGTTTGAACTGCTGAAAGATTTATTTTCATTCACTGGAATATTCCCTTTCTTCATGGTTCTGTGTGGTCATCAGAACCGAAGACATGCCAGAGATCTGTACTGCAGTGAACAGTCAACATCTAGAGAAACACCTTTCAGTTTCTATGTTAAATAAAAGTAGAAAAAAAATCAATTTGCTACTGCAGCTAGTGACTGTGAAGGAGCAGCTGCAAAGTGCTGAGTCTCATCAGGTTGCAATCATGATTAACATTGGGCAGATCCCCCCTGCTGAGGGAATAAATAACCTGCCTTTGTCAAGGCTCCCATGTAAGGAACAATAGATTATTTCAGTGAAGCACAAGAACATAAATGTTAATCGAATCATTCCTCCAAATGAATGGAAGTAGCACCCAGAATGTAAACATTTTAATTTTGGAAGGGAAGGTCTGCCTGTCAGTTCGTTGGTTTTCCATGTATTTTTTCATTTACTTTGAAAAGCTACTCACTAACATTGCCATCATTGCATACAATAACATTTTCAGCACTTCAAATACATATGTTTCCTTTCTTTCCAAGCTAGGCAGTGGCAAAGTGCAGGGAGTATCGGAAAAAATAAAATCTGCCTTAATATTACTGAAGAGAGGTCAAAACCTTATACTGAGTAACTGCCAAACTATGTGATCACATTAGTTCTTGGTAGAGGAAATGGAAAATACTTTCCAACTGGAATTGACACCAGGAAACATGTTTTTAAAATGTTTTTTATACATTTGGATAATTACCCTTAAAAATAAATCTGTCTCTATACAGATGATGAAAGCGGCTATAAGTATTTTAACAAATTTATGTGTGTGTAAGTGAAACAGAAAGAAGTAATTTATCCCCATACTGCTTCCTTGTTTGCTGTACAAATAAGGAATTTTAGAACACAGTCAAGTAGTACATGTTTTAAAGCAAGTGTACAGCAATATACAGATGCCCAGCCATCTTCATTTTCATATGGATACAGCTATTGTTGATTAACACATCTATTAAATATGTTTTGACTTTCAGTGAATCTGGTCAGATCCTGCTGACTTCATGCCTGTGGGGTGTCCCTTTGCAAAGCCAGTAGAGTTCAGCTCAGTGCTTCTCTTTACCTGTAATATCCTCAGAGATCTTGCACCAGAGGTAGATGAAGACCTCTCGGCTCTATATGAACACTACACATGAAAACAGTTTTCTTACAGGACTTTCTAGTTCTTCACCGAGGCTGCTATGCTGCTGTTTATACACTCACCCTTTTTAAATGTCATAATGTACTTCTCCACTGGACAAATCTGTCTCTTGAGTTTCTGCACAGCAAACATCATCTCCTGACAGTCACTCTGAGATACATCACAGATCCAGCAATGGGCAGTGGTTTTTCGTGCACTCCATCTTGTAGTGGGAAGAAGCAGGTTTCATACAAGTTCCCTCACTACAGCTTTTACAGAGGCCTGAACTCTGTTTCTAGTAGCCTTGACAGAGTATGTCCATCAGAGAAAATGTGATTTAAGCCTTTAATTTAAGCCTCAATTGTAATAATGCATCATTTTAGGGTTTTCATTCCCTTGCGGTGAAGAGGTGCAAAATGAGCATAATTTATTAGAATTTACTATGCAGAAGTGAGAAAAAACCTGTTTGATGTGATTTGGGCCAAAGTGGTTCAGCTGTGGAAAAGACCAAAGCCACTTCTGACCACCCTGTGTATCATACTGCACGTGTGTAGACTCTGACTGAAGTCATCCATCACGGTTTTATCTTGCCTAAATGTCTTGGGACAACCTTTCTGCTGTTTTATTTACATCTTTTATTTTTCTTCTCTTTACGGAGCAGTAAGAAGTGTGTTGTTGAGCTGACTGAACCAGCATTTCAATCCCATGTGTGTGACATGTGCCATTTATTTTTTGAAGCCAAACATTGGCCGATTAGGAATTCCTCATGGGCCATCTGGAGAGAAGGTGGCTGTGGTGACTGTGGACGACTGTGACACTGCAGTGGCCGTGCGTTTTGGGAGCCTCATTGGAAACTACACCTGTGCTGCCCAGGGAACTCAGACTGGCTCAAAAAAGTAAGGATTTTCCACTCATTGTCTTTTTCCAGTGGAGAGTCAACAGTAGGCAATTAACACTGAGCACTAAGTGATTAAACCAGTAAACTGGAAAAACAGATATGACATAACAAGAAAAAGTAACCAAGTTTAGTTTGGGATGTGGAATTACTTCCATCATTTAAGTTAAGAGTGCTATCTTAAAAGGAGTAGAAATAAACAATATAAACAAACAACTGTTGAAAATCATTGGGTGTGAGAAAGGTTCTTCTGTGAAGAATGAAAAAAAATTAGTACTTTTGAGTTAAAAGAGCAGATGAGCAGCAAGAAACATAGGGGGATATAAAGTAACGAGTGATAGCAGAGAGACCACTGAGATACACATGGTGCTCTAATATCCCAAGAGAGGCACACTGTAAAAACTGGGGCTAATCCAAATGACCAGATGACAACACTTCTCACACAGTGTGGAGTCATTTAGTAGAACCTACATCCACTAAATGTCATTAAGACTAAGATCTTCAGAGGATTTTAAAATCCTCTGGCACTATATAATGATTAATTAATTACATAAAATTGTACTGCTTCTCAACCTTGTGCTGAGTGGCATCAGCCAGTCCCTGCATGACTGGTGTCATAAAGAAGTTTCCTGTCGCTACACATTTTTCTAATTTTCATTTTCTTCTGCATACTAGCAGCTGTTAGGGACAGGTCACTGGATTCTATATGCACATGACAACTCCTATGTTAAAAGCTAGTATTACTTGACAGTCCTTTGATTACAAGCTCTGGAAGTGCTCATGTAGCAGAGGGAAGTGCAGCTTAAATGTGCTTATGTAAGGAGTAAGATAAAGAACAAAACGAAACAAATTCTTTGCAATAAATTATGGGCATTTCTTTGTTTCTTCAGATCTTTGGACCTAACTGGTCCTCTCCTCCTTGGTGGTGTCCCAAATTTGCCTGAGGATTTCCCGGTGCACAACAGGCAGTTCATCGGCTGCATGAGGAACCTCTCCATCGACAGCAAGCCCATCGACATGGCTGGTTTCATTGCCAATAATGGCACTCTGCCAGGTATGGGCAGCTAGTGCCCCAAAGGTCAACACCAGAAACGTCCCTGCCACAGCGGTGCGTGTGGCACGGCTTAGGGTGTCAAGGAGGCTGGCACTGCAAGGAACCCCAGGAAAGGGAAGGGGGCACAGGGTTCTGTGCAAATGACCCCTTTGCCCACCGTTGAGGGCAAAGCAGCTATGGCACAGGGACTTAAGGTGCTGTATGGCATTGCTGCCATTGTATCTCTGGCCAGGCCGCATTTGTTTGAGCAAGGTGCAGTCCACAGCTTTGCCAGGGAGGCATACAATAGCCCATGGCACAGGGCACACTTCCAGAATTCAGCAGCACACAGGAAAGGACTGGGCTTGTTTAGACTTTCTGCATTGCTGGGAGTTTCAGCCAGGAATTTACTCCTAAATTTCATCTTCTATTTTTTAACTACCTATTAAATGTCATTTTGCTCTGAAAGCCAGTGGGATTTGTTCATGAAAAAGACAACACGTACAATGACTTTTTAATAAATTGTGTTTGTTCTGTAAATAAAATTCTGCAATCCCCCAAATGTGAAACCTGCTTCATGGAGCAGTCTGTTAGAGGTTCTGATTTGGTTTCCAGTCCTTGGCTCCCTGATCAGGATTAGTTCTGGCGATTAGGTTTACAGAATGTTCTCATCATCCTAAAGTTGTCTCTTACACACAAAAATGGAAAGTCCCTTCTGTCCATGCTGCTGAAAGTCTGTGTAAGAGCTAAACTGCAGTTTTAAAGTATGCTGCATTGATTGTGGATTAAGGAGGGAGTCATAGCATATGCCTTTGATAGACAGACTTGTCTTTATGCATTTAACATATGATCAGCTTACATAAACTTTTGCCATCCACGTTTTGCTTCCCTGACTTCAAAAATATTTTTTTGAAAAAGCAAAAAACCAAACCTATAACAGTCATATCTTCTTTTCACATAAAAACTCAAATACAGTCATTCAGAGTCTTTTTCTTATTAAAACCATACAAAGTAATACAAAATAAATGGTTTTCCTAAATTCCAGGCTGTGCAGCGCAGAGGAATTATTGTGAAACCAACTGGTGCCAGAATGGAGGCACGTGCATCAACAAGTGGAACACATACATCTGTGAGTGCCCCGTGCGCTATGGAGGGAAAAACTGTGAGCAAGGTAGGCTGCAGAGAGCTCTGTGTGCATCGTGTGTGCATATTTCATTGCCTGTCATTACCATCTCACAGCACATATGTCCTGCTGTGATGCTTAAGGGTAACAGAAGATCGCTGTTAAGACTGTCACCCATTATCTATTTGAAATAATTTTAGAGATTCCCTATATAGTAGATGACATGCTGTCATGAGTAAGAGCAGCTTTCATTGATTTACTTACATAAGCAAAGTAGTTCCCAAGAACTTGGCTGGTATTTAGTAATTATTTGTAATAAAAATGCCTGATCCTAAGCCCCTTTAAATCACTGGAAAGAATCCTGCTGACTTAACTGGGCTTTGACTCAAACTGAGGATGAATGTGCCGTTTTAATCACCACTTTTTTGGCAAGAAGGCATTCTGTGCTAAGTAAGAGCACTTTCAGTTTTACTGGATTTCTCTTTGATTGAACACAATGTGCATATATGTGTTAAACTTCATTACTGAAGGATAAGGAAGGAGCAGCAGGTGAGTTTTATAGGGTGTGAAGAACTTGCAGTCAGTTCTTTCCCTAGAAGTGAGGAGTTGCCTGTGTGAGGAGTCCCATGGGGTTGGTCCTGTAAGGTGGCTGCTCCTTTGGAGTCTTCTTGGATGCTTCCAGCAAAGAAAACATGCTTCTTCTGGGCCAGGTCTAGGTAGTGGCAATTTCTCTTCCCTTTCCTGAGAAGCAGCGATATTAGGTTAAGAGGAGAGGACACATGGTGAAGTTTCTGTCTTGGAGATAAAGGTTTGCAGAGTGAAGAACAGGGAAAAGGAATGATGCAGACCTCTTCCTATGCTCCACCTCACAGGGACCCCAGAGCTGTTATTACCCATAGCCTGATACCTGCTTTCTGTAGCAACTCCTCAAATATTTTGAGCTTCACAGGTTTGTATGAAGATCTGATTTTTCCATGTGTCTCATGTCAAGTATGTTTGTTGGTGAAATTCTTGAGTTTTCTTTGTAGTGGGCTGTTCTCTGTGCTACAAACCCACTCTGATGTATCCTGAAGGGAGTGCCAGGGCCCAGCTATGGTGTGTCCTGTACTGGTGTAAATGGGGAGTACTGCTATCACATGCAAGGACTATCCTTCCCTCTGATTTTCAAATGGAAATTCAGAATTTGATCAGATGTTTGTTTTATTTACTATTTTCTCAAACTCAAGACCAATCCACAAAGTTTGGGACTTAGGAAATCATGTAGGAGCTATCCTGCAGCCATCCTTGGAAACTCAGTTTAAATTCAGCTGATAGAGATGATGGCAGTCACAGCAGCACTGCCTCCCCACCATCCCAGCTGTCACCTCTGCCCCCAGCACTGTGCATTCCTGCATGTACCATTTGTCACTGAAAAACCCCGTGCTCTTGCTGATGCCTCAATTTGTGGGGTTTTTCTGATACTTTGAAGGCAGCAGGCTGCTTGGTTCTTTGATGGTATGTGTGGGCCAATGTCCCTGTGGAAAAATTGCAAGCCAAGAAAGAAATGGAATGTGACCAAAGATTTCAGGAGCCCAAAGTTAAAGTCAGGAGGAACCACAGTTATGCTATACTTATGCTATACTTATGCTATACTCTTTCAAATTGCTTATTTGAATGCTCAGCTATGATCCTAAGAGCATTAGCTATTATTAGGCAGTTATTTTTTAAAAAGTCTTAGATAGAATATTTGCATTTTTGAGTAGGAGTGCTGCGTTTCTTCAATCCCTTTGGCAGTGCTGGTTCTGCTTCAGGCTAACAGAGGACAAAGACTTTGGCAAGTTATCAATTAACCTTTTTTTCATTTCCTGCTCTTCAAAAGCTCTGGGATCGGGTCTGCACTAGTGAGGACAGGGTGTTTTACCACCCTCCTAGAACCTGTTAACTCACCTTCTGGCAGCTCCCATCTCCCTCTACTGATATATAGAAGGAAAATTAAGGAAATTAAGGAAAAAATAGTTTTACCTTTATTGTAATTTAATTCTTTTAAACTATTAGGTGTTGCAATTCTGTGAAGCAGCTGTGTCTGACTCACTCTTGGATGGCCAGTGTCATTGCACTAGCCTTGGGCTGAACACCACTGGTCTGCTCCTAACATAAGCTTCCACATGTCCAGCACCCACACTGCAGGTGACATCCAGTGGGATGTTGGCAGCATGTTTCCCAGGCCCTCCACAGGGAATAGCCCTCATGTCTTTCTGCTGGCCTGTTAAATGTAGGACTCTCTTTAGAGTGAATGTAGATACACAGGCAGTGCTTCCGAGTGACAAACCCTGAGCGCACAATGAGTTTGCATCACTGCCGATGGCAGGGAGGTGCTGGAAAGCACGTGGGCATCTGTGGTGGCAGGAGAGGTCATGCCCCATCTGGGGACAGTGGATGAAGCCATCCCCTCCATGGACACTCCTGCTCCCAGGCATGAGGAAGGGCTGGGGGAAGGAAGGAGGTCAGAGGGGGCTGACAAATGGCAATTTCTATTTAACTAGCTGGGGAAGGTGTGCCCTGGCCCCAGGGAAGGGAGGGAAGTTGGGAGAAGGTGTGGGAAGTGAATGGTATTTGCAAGTACAGAAAGTCACCACCAGTGAGAAAAGGGAGAAGGCAGCTAATTGCCATGCCAGTCCTGCTCTCCCAGGAGCAAAGGCAAAGTGCTCGCAAACAGCATTCCCAGCCTTCAATAGGTGGGAAACCCGCAAGTTTGCATCCTCCTCTGCACTCCAGAGGCAGATAGGCTCAAAAATCTCAGCAACAATCCAGAAAACCAGCAGCAAAGTTGGAAGCTGAGGTCATTGTGAAGGTCGGCAGGGTAGAGGAGGAAGGCTAACTTTTGCACAGGTGAAGCAAGAGAAAATAATCCTGCTCAACATTGATGTTCTGGTTACTTTTACATTAATGTGGTGCAGTGTGGGCTGATGAATTGTGCCCTGGCCCAGAGAGCCAGAACTCAAGCACTGCATTCAGGTTTTAAGCAACCTAAGGATATCTGTAGCTGGTGACAGTCTTTTTTTAAGTTGCCATCTGGTTTTCAATAGCAGTCTGTGCTGCAGTTGTTCCACCATATGCCCTCTCTGGCATTTGTGATACGACTGCAAAGGGAAGATCACAGGCTGGAACAGGAGGGAAGAAGGGCTGCCCCTTGGGACTGCCTGCCCTTAGCCTGATGTGGCATGGTTGGGTAACCACATCTTAAGGAAGGGCAAGTCAAGTTACACCACTGGCTTGACTAGTGGTAGCCCACTAGTCCCTGACTTTTTGTTTCTCACAAACAGGGAGCTAAAGGGCTTGCACTTTAACTCCTGCACTCCACTATCCACCCCAGCCTTTCCCTTTATAGACACTAGCAAGGCAGACATACAAGAATTTGGGGTTTGGCTTTATTCCTCAAAAAAATGTAACTTAACATCAATTTGACTCCATTTTCTGTTATGGTGTCATCCCTCAACCTTTTTCTAAGGACTTACCATCACATAGTAACACATATGCATTTGTATATATGTGATCTCTCCTACTACAAAAAATCCAGACAATGTCAGCAGATAAGGTAGTGTGGAGAAGACTGTTAAGCCCTGTCATTTCACTGACATTTCACTTTTTATTTCAGCTCATAATGAAATAAAAGGCTGGGTGCTAATCTGTGGTGGTTGTACCCAGTCTCTAAGGCCTGTTTCCACTGGCAAAAAGCTGCCATGAACTTCACCAACATGCCCACAAGCAAGGATGTCAAGCAGGGGCTGACTGCAGATCCCACTGCAAGGTTCCACATGTGGTGGAGGTGTCATATGAGGTGTTGCAAATAGCACAGATCTCCCATGGCTTAATTTGTGCTTCTAATCAATGGGATCGACTAATCCATGGGACTGTAGCTCATATTACCCATGGAAACAACTTTAAAAGTCCAAGGGGATGGATGTTCCTCTATTTTCCATCAGCAAAGTGCTTTCTATTGAAGGCTGTCGTTGGTGTCACCCCATAGGAGCTGTGCTTGTGCAAGGTTAGAGAGGGGGGGCAGTTTTGCAGCTGTCACCTCAGGATATTTGAGGCAGATGTTTTAGGCAATTCCACACAAACTTTCTCCCTGTGAAAAGGCTGCATAGCTGGGGCAGCTGAATAATCTGGCTCTGGAGTATTCATAATTAATTCATATTTCCTGTTGCCTCCCAGCCTTTTCCTGTGTTTAATCTGTTAATTAGAAGCAGGTAGTCAAGGTTATGTTGAAAATATTTGCAGCAACTATTGCCCTCATACTTCCTGCTCTGTCCACCCACTCACCAGCAGAACTGTATCAGCAGAGATCCTGAGCTTGCCTTTCTAGGAACAGCTCTCACGTGGGTAACGCCATAGCAGTGTGGAAGTGCTGCTTTTTAGTACAGGCACCAAGACAAGATGCCTCCCCCACAACTGGGGTAGGTTGTGAATTTGCAGTATTATCAACTGCTTCACTGTAACTCCCCTAGACCAGCTCTTCATCCATGGTAGATTGAATATAGCTCACTGGAAGAGGATCTAGCTCCCTTGTGTCATCACTGTGACATAGCAACATTTTTCCTCTTACCATTTGTCCTGAAGGATAAAAACTGTTTCTCTTCTGTATTTTGATTCACAGCAATGCCTTCTCCTCAGCGTTTCAGTGGTGAGAGCATTATCATTTGGAGTGACCTTGACATTACCATCTCTGTGCCATGGTACATTGGGCTGATGTTCAGAACCCGAAAAGTCAATGGCATGCTAATGCAAGCCAATGCTGGGGCTGCATCCAAGATCAACATTCAGGTAAAAGTGTGGCTGCCTTTGCTTAGAAAAGAATTGATACTTCCCCAGCAGTGGATATGGTCAGATGAACTACATAGCTTCATCCACCTAACTAAATGCATGTCAATAAAAACATACCATTACTTTAGCCTTTTACAAAGATCAAGAAGTGAATTATCAAAATATTATTATAAAAATCATATTCATTTAAGATTATTTGTCTAGTCAGAGGTAGTAGTGGATGTAAAAAAATGCATCTATTGCTTTAGGGGTTTTTTGCTCATAAGGGAAGTTGGAGTCTGAATGTCTAAAGTTATACAAGGAGTTCTTGCAAGTATTCCCATCTCTTCAGGGTTTTTCTTCCTTTTGAGTTGTCTTAAGAAATGTTACTCTCCTGCCCTCCACCACCTTCTGCATCAAGTACAAATATGTAGCACAAAAATATATTATTTTTTTCCCCCCAACAGATACTGAATAACTATGTGCAGTTTGAAGTGTACAGTGGCCTGAGCCAGGTTGCCAGTTTGAAGATGAGCCAGTCACGGGTCAGTGATGGGGAATGGCATCATTTATTAATAGAGCTGAAGAGTGCGAAAGATGGTAAAGATCTCAAATACCTTGCTGTCATGTCCTTGGACTATGGGATGTACCAGGTAAGGCAGCATTATAACCTTGCCACTCAGCACTGCACAAATGCTTTTAGGGCTTTTAGGAGAAAGTAGGATAAAGGACTGTGGACAAGTATCTATGCTGTGAGACATGTTCTGCAGTGATTTATGCCTAATCAATGGTACTAATTTATTGAGCTTTATGATATCTTAAAAGAAGTCTTAAAAAAACACATTCTGATGTCTGGCTCCTCACTGCTTTGGTATTTGTTATGTAATCTACTGTCAGCTACTGCTTGACTCCATCACTACAGAAAGCAGGCTGTCTGTGTCACAGAGGATGATAGTGCTCCTTATCAGCTGTTCTTTTCCTCACAGAGCACTGTGCAGATTGGAAATCAACTACCTGGATTGAAAATGAAAAGCATCATTGTGGGAGGTGTCTCTGGAGATCAAGTCTCTGTTCAGCAGGGATTTTATGGATGTATGCAGGTATGAAATGAAAAGTGTAGCAGTAAATTTTGAACTTGTGAGAAAACTCACCCAGGTGAAAATGTGGGAGGTTTCTTTTTCATCTATCCTCAAACATTTCTGTTTCCTCCATAAAAATTATCTAAGAATCAAAATATTAATGTCTACCCACTTTGCCAGGTACAGATCTGATCACATAGGGGAGGAACATTTGAAAAAAAAAAAAAAGTCTGGGTTTGGCTCATCAGGTGATTTCTTTAAAATGTAACCTCATTGATGAAAATAGTGAAACACATAATACTGTACTCTGAAAGAAGATTCTAATTTTAAAATAACTGTTTTTTGTCACCAGGGAGTAAGAATGGGAGAGACATCTACAAACATAGCGACACTCAACATGAAACAGGCTATCAAGATTAACGTAAGGGAGGGCTGTGAAGTGGATAACCCATGTGATTCCAACCCCTGTCCCCAGAACAGCTACTGCAGTGACGACTGGGACAGCTACTCCTGTGTTTGTGACCCAGGTAACATGGTGACCACTCATATAGGAGCTGGATCACACCTTCATGTGCTCATCAGAAGCAGCACAGCAGCAGCAGCATGCTGGCAGTGTCTGCTGATTCTTCCTCTTCCCATCAGTATTGCCCCTCCCACTCTTACTGTAGGACCCTGGAAGCTGCAGTCCTGGGCTAAGAATCCAGGCAATGTATCCACCAAACAGAAAGACAGTCTCTGGTCCAAAGAACTCCTGTGCACCTCCCCTTGTCTTTGGGGTTTGTTTTTGTTTTTTTTTTTTTTTCCTTTTTCTTTCTCAGCCTTTTCTGCTGTTGAATTTCAGTCTCTCACTCTGCATCCTAATCAAGATACTTCGAATGTTTTCTCTGTTTTGGAGCATGTAGCCAGCACATGCTGTCAGCACCCAGCAGTCACCTCCCAAACATGCAGCAAGAGAATACAAAACTATTTGTAGCACATGCCCTGAATATAAAAGTGGGAACCAAAGGCACAAGGGTGCCTCAAGCATGGTAACAGACTGTCAAAAAGAATGGCTTACTATCGTTTTGTCTGAGAGGGAAAAGAGTGCTTCATTTCTGACATTATCTCAGAGGGAATCTGCTGATTATCGAAGATGTGTTATTAGTGTATAAGCTTAAGACAGACAGTCTTTTGGAGACATGCAAATCATAAATTACAATGCTTGCTGTAATTTTCTTACCTTGTCTCCCCAGGGTACTTTGGGAGAGACTGTGTTGATGTATGTAACTTGAACCCATGTGAGCATGTCTCCACATGTGTGCACAAACCTAGCTCATCCCACGGCTACACCTGTGAATGTGGACAAAGCTACTATGGACAGTACTGCGAAAGCAAGTAAGAGAATTATTTTGTCCTTGGTTTCTTGATCCTTCCAGGTAGCTCTTCATCTAACGCAGTAGTCCTCCCACTTCCTGTTCTGCTCTGATAAATTTTCCTTTATAATTTGAGTGGTATTTCCGGCTCTATTGCCTTTTGGCATTCCTGAGCTCTTCCCAGAAACTAGACAATCTTCCATGTTATTCAGGAGCCACTTTTCTTCATCAGCTTCTCAGGAGCTCAGCCAGTTCTGCTGTAACACAGCACTGGATCTCACCTGTACTTTGTGGTGGACTTGGCCTGAGTTTTCTCTGCACCTCTCCTCCAGCTTCCCCAGCACACAGAGTGATGCACCAGTTTGGTGGCCTGTAGCAGGATAAAGTCTCTTTGCAGTTTAGGTCCAGTTCCTGGGCTGGCAAAGAGCCATCACTTCTGGACAGTCTGGGGGCCTGTGTCTGTTGCTTTGTGGGAGAAACATGCTGATTCCCTTGTCAGCAGCTTCCTGGTCTCAGATAAGCATTCAGCAACCGGCCCTATCCCAGAGGCGGAGCTTTGATTTACTGTAATATGGGCCATTCATGATGTGCAAATGAAGTGCATTTGTCTGCCCATTTAGGAATGTCTCATGTGATGTTTCCTTCCCTTTGAAAACTGCAAGCTTCTTCCTCTGCCTTTTGTTGTGTGGGCTTGAAAATGTTGGCCGTGCTGTTGCCAGATTTGTCTTTCATTCCTCTGGATTAGAGACACAGAGACATTGTCCCTTGTCATTATCTGCTGACATCGTGTCAAGTGCAACACTGTGGTTTTCATATTCGAAAGCATAGAAGTACAAACCTAGCAATTACTGTAAATAAAATTGGTAGTGGTCCTTAAAACAGAGGCAAATAGCTTTTCTTTCCTACAATGAGCAGCAGGGAGGGGATACCTTGTGCATTACCATGATCCAGGTCTCAGAGCCATTGTCCTTCAGGCTATTGCTTGACAAAGACTCCCAGCTATCAGAGAATCAGAGGTCTCCTTGCCAGAACTAGTGTTGGGACATCTGTGGGACAACCTGCTCAGAGGCTCACCCACAAGAAATAGTATCAGTGAGAATGGGGGTTTTCCTTCAGCAGGGGTGGCCTTTGGCTTGCTGCTTAGCTTCCAGTGCTGCTACACTCAGTCTGAATCATAGTCTTTGATCCACAGTCCAGATCAAAGCAGCCACCCTCCCCTCTTCCATGTCCCCAAACACTGTCCCCTGTCTCTCCTGTGGCAGACCAGGGCTTTGCAGACCTTGTAGTGAACAGTCCGAGAAAGCCAGGTTGGCTGAAACTGGTGGCTTTTCTTTATAGGATGAGCTTGCAGACAGCTTTGCACCTGTGCTGGTGTCCCTGTGGGCTGGACAAGAAGCCCTGCTGCTCACAGTAGGGCTGGGGCAGGATAGGGAGTGGGATATAAAGTGTTGGGGAGCTGTACCCCAAGAAGTTTGTGGTGGTAGATAAACCAGGGCACAGGCTCAGAGCTACCTGCACTTGAATATACTTAGAGAAACATTCCCTCTAGTGTTTCATAGCACTGATATTCTAAATTTTCCCACATTATAGTGAATTTATATTTATATATGTATTGATTGTTGTTTGAGATATATTACTGTTTGTAAGCTGATGAGTTTGAGTGCAGATTTGGCGCAAAGCTTTTTTTTCACACTTTTTAAGAGGGAACTTAAAATAATTTTCTTTCAATTTGATTTTCTTTAATAGGATCGACCTACCTTGTCCCAGAGGTTGGTGGGGAAATCCCATTTGTGGCCCATGTAATTGTGAGACTAGTAAAGGGTTTGATTCCGATTGCAATAAGACCAATGGAGAATGCCACTGCAAGGTAAGCAAAAGAAACCAGTCTTAAGTCAAAATTTCTTTAGTTTAAAAAGTAACTGTAGCACTAATAATTACAAGTGATATCTGAGACAAAGTACACACAGTTGTGCTTTGTATCACATATGTATGTATGTGCACAGTGGAGTTAATCATTACCCAAAACATTTTGCTGGCACCACCCTTCTCCAAATCATACTGTACAGCTCTTATCTTATTTGTGTTTGGAAAACCAAACCGAGAGGATGAAAGCCTGGCTCTGATCTCTGAAGTGCAGCCTGGTTTATCGGGGGAGATCAGACCGGGGTGCAGAGGAGTGTCTGGGGTTTTGTGTATCACAAGTGAGTAACAGCCATGAAACAGCTCGGGCCAGCTGGGGGAAGCTCTCGCCTGTGCTGTGGCCGGCAATAGGCCGGGCAGCTGGAGAGAGCTGGAGGGCTAAATGCTTTCCTCACTGCCATCTCTGACAAGTTTTCCATGGACAGGCAGGGACAGATGGGGGACATGGGAGGGGAGGCACCTCGTCATGAAGGTTTTACAAAGGACTTCTCACAATAGGTTTTACAACTGGCTTGAATGACATCAGAGGAGCTGGGCTTGTGCAGACTGGCGGCTGTGAATCTGGCCCCCTGCTCCTTTCCAAAATGCCAGCAGGACACACAGCAACTGTTGCATTAAATGGAGTCAGTGGGGTGCCAGCTCCCCGCTCTTGCGCAATCCTAATGTCTCAGATCAAAAGCATGTGCAGAGGCGATTTGAATATGGGATCATTGCGTGCTCTCCACCCTCTACGTGAAACACAAATGCACAGTGCAGGAAGTTTCCTTAGTGGCTCAGTCGTGCCATACAAGAGCAGAATTGCAAAGCTGAGAAAACTGTAAATCCTCCAAGAATATGTTTAGTGGGCAATTGCAACAAGTGCCCGAGGAGTAACGTGGGCCCTGTGGCTCCGCTGCAAATGGCAACACAAACCCAGGGTCTCTGATAATAGTGATGTAATTTTTATCTATGCTCTGCAAAATGAGCCCTTTTATGACGTGCATACTGCTGGAGCAGGTTTCAGAAACGTAAGCGGTTTGGAATACCTCGTGTCTATAATTTTGTTTTTTTCTAGGCCAATTACTACAGGCCCCAAAGCAGTGACACCTGCTACCCCTGCGACTGCTTCCCGTCTGGCTCCCACACGCGCGCCTGCGACATGGAGACGGGGCAGTGTCCTTGCAAACCCGGCGTCATCGGGCGGCAGTGCAACCGCTGCGACAACCCGTTTGCAGAAGTGACGGCCAGGGGCTGTGAAGGTACCCGCTGCCCTGCCCGTGCTGCCGCTCGCCGCGCCCGTCACAGCCGCTGGCAGATCGGGGACGCTGCGGCGGCCGCGTCCTGGGGCCGTGTGAGCCCAGCGGGATGGCCCCAGCAATGGGGGCCGTGGGGGCTGCAGCAGCCTAAACATACACCCCTCCTCCTAGATATGTGCCAGTGTGACTCACGGGGGCTGAGGAAATGGGGAAAAAAACTATTATCTCTTTAATTTTTCTCAAATAGCGAGCTGAGGTGTGTTAGGGGGAGCAAAAGACTAACACCAACTTTTCTTTAAACCTGAGTTCATCTGCCAGTGCAGTGTTGTATTGCTGAGTTGCAGCTGAAGAGGCAGGTGAGAGCCCTCACACCTTTTGCCCACAGAGGCTGTGCCATGCACCTTGTGCACTCTGCCTTTCTTCCCCATCTTGCCCATCCTGCCTTTCCTGTCACCCACCCACCCACCCACCGTCCTCCTGTGATCAGCACAAAGCTGCTGCAGCAGCCATCTCACCACAGTGTGTGGGTGAAATGAAGGAGAAATGTTTTCCCACAATAAAGAAGCAAACAGAGATAGGCAGAGCCAAAATCCAGAGCCCCATAATCATCCTGAGCTCTCCTCTGCCTGTACCTGTCTTTCTAATCTGCTGGATAAGGAGCAACTGATGGGTTACAGCTTGGAAAGCACTGCAGAGGACAGGTATCCTGGCAGGGCTTTAGAATTACAGGAAGGTCCTTCAGGCAGGTTGAAATGTCTCATTGTTGTGACTTTTATCTTGTCAGAAAAATTGCATCATTTCTTTTTCTGCTTTCAGTAATTTATAATGGCTGTCCCAAAGCTTTTGAAGCTGGTATTTGGTGGCCACAGACCAAGTTTGGCCAGCCAGCTGCTGTGCCTTGTCCTAAGGGCTCAATGGGTAAGTTCCCTGGGTTAAATAATTACCTACTTTAGCTGCATGCCTCTTCTAAAAAAAAAAAAAGAAAAAAGTGTACATAGGGAATAGCATAAATTCATTAATTAATTCTAGAGATTGCAGCATAGCTTAAGCATGAGCAGAAAAGTATAGCTAGCTGAAATCAGAGAGCTGTAAAAATACATTTGGAATACTGGCAATAAATAAATAAATACAACAGTACAGCAGATAAACATGTACAAAGCCCAGAAATTATCTATTTTCAAAAAAGCAGAGTTCAATTTTCTATTTTTATAGAATATAGATATCTATTTTTATAGAATATAGGCAAATTTCTATTTATCAAGCAATTCTTACACATGTAACTTTTAACTTCTAGTGATTTATAAGTATCTTTAGTCATACAGTTCCTCTGGACAAAGGTAAAATTAGGAAAATAATATTCCTGATGACTGTTTTACTAGGGTTGCAGCCTACTAAAGCTAAGAGTTGCAACAAAACTCGTATTTTTCCACACAATATCTTTTCCATGAGTGAAGCACCTGAAAAACACCTATTATAAAGTAGATGAGCTGTGTTGTTTTGTACAATAGGCAAATGACAATCTGCTTTTTCATATATGTCTCTGAAAACATGTATCAGATTTTTGAAAATATTGTTCCCAATCTTTTCCAAAGTCTGTTCTGTAGGAAATGAAAACTGTCTTGGTTCTGGACCTTGTAACTCTCTGCTGTGAGTGCTCCTTAGGCTCAGGGAATTATAAAAAGTTATGTGACAGGCACAAATATTTCTAGGGGGAGGCCGCTGCTTATAGGTGTGCAGAAGATTTGTCGTCACCCTATCTCCTGTTCTAAAGATTTTAGGAGATAGATTTTTTTTTTTTAAGTGAAGAATATTTTCATGATTAAACAGTATAAAGTTGAATTCAAATGTGTTTTCTGCACTGTTCTTGTGGTTGACCTAAGTGTCTCCTCTTGCTTATAGACAAGCAGGCAATGTTGCTTATAGTAATTGCATGTTCTAAGTAAATTTTACAGATCATTCAAAAAAGTAAGCTTTATAATAATGAATATTCAGACTAAGAAACTGAGGCTTAATTATATTCACCTAATCATGGAAGAGAAATAATATAATTAGATACAGTAAAATTAATTATATTTCTTATTTAGATATTGGTAATTAAATGGCTTAGACACATGCAGTATGTTATGTGCAAATTAACTAGCACAAATGTAAATTTTGAATTTGATTGCTTGCAATTTATGGTGAAGGATTCTCAGCCAAGACTTACATTTTAAAATTATTTGACAAATAGTACAAAATATAATAGGCTAAATTAAATAGTAAGCTGCTCACAGTCCATTTACAAGTGGCAAAAAGACAATTATGCATGTTGGCTGAAGTGTTTAGCACATGCAGCATGCAGATGTGTGGGCATGTGTTGACATGAATACAGCATTTGTCCAGGAGATCTTCCTATATAGGCTATTGCACAGAAATCTCAGCAGGGGTTGATTTTCAGGAATACTTAGGAAGTGCAGAGTCTTTCCCTTTATTGGTATAAAGTGAATGAATTTATTTGAGAACAATCAGGCAGTGAGGCTGAGAGCAGTTGGGCAGAGCTTGGAGTTTGCGTGACTTTTCTCCAAAGCCTGGGGAAAGCAATTCCTGAAGATTGGTAGTCTTTAACTTCTCTCTTACAGGAATCCTGTTTGGAAATTGAAATACATGTGTAGCTTTGAGCAACTTGAAAATGTAGGAAATCTGAAAGCCTAGGATAGTTGAAATCTATGGATATTTACCCTGCCCAATGCAGAACATTGTTTTCCATTGATGCTTTGTTTCCTTCAGGAAATGCCGTTCGCCATTGTAACATTGAGAAGGGCTGGCTGCCTCCTGAGCTTTTCAACTGCACCACTAACACTTTTGTGGATCTAAAAATCATGGTAAGCTGGGTTTTCTCAGTTTCCCCTTTATTTTGTAAATAAAGATCAGTTTGGACTCCAGTTTGATATCTCTGCACTCAATCTTTTGACTGCATCCTTGAACACCCTCATTTTCCATCAGGACACTGGTGCTTTTCTGGCTCTCACATTTGCCATCGAGTTTTGCTTTATTGTTATATATTATAACAATATATATAATAGGATTTTTTATTCCTTTTTATCTGATTCAGAATGAGAAGTTGCACCACAATGAGACCAAGTTGGATGGAGACAAAACCATACGGATTGTGAGAGCGCTGCAGAATGCCACCAAATATACACACAGCTTGTATGGCAACGACGTGAGGACAGCTTACCAGATAATGATCCGGGTCCTCCAGTATGAGAGCCAGCAGCAAGGGTTTGACTTGGCAGCCACAAGGGATGTGGAATTCAATGAGGTAAGAGAAATACTCTATACTGTGCTGATCCCTTACAGTTTCTCTTAAAAATCAGGTGGCAGTGGGTAATTGAATTTGTCTTTGCCCAAGGTGAAGTGTAATTGCCTAATCTGTTCCACAAATAAGCCTTTCTTCTCAGATTAGAATGGAAAGTTGGTTGTGCATGTGTCTATGCACACATACATATGTGTAATACAAATATAGTAGAATGTCCTTTTCTAAAAAACATCATCATAGTAACAGCCAAAAGCAATATGGCCCATATGAAAAAAAATCATCAAGTTAATCTGTTTTTCCTGGCTAAAATAATTCTGTGTACTGTATTTATTTTTGCTGTAAAACATGCCTAATGTGATCATGCTCATTTAAATCTGCAGTGAACTAAGTCTGAGCCAGTTACTGACTCTGAGGGTTTCCTCTAATTCAGGTTTGAGAACACTTGAGTCACGAGTTGGTACATTGAAAGGCATTCCATATCATATTGGTATTTTAAGGCACATACTAAAATGAGTACCAGAGAACTTCTGCTACCCAGAGCATTCATGAAAGACCCAGTTGTTACCAAAGACCTGACCAGGGCTAGAGAACAAGCTGTAGCACCCTCACTGCCTGGGAAAATATGTAGTTGTGGTGAAAAAATGTGAAATTTGAAGGCAGTTGGGATTATTCTGTGGTCTGATAATGTAAGGCTGGATGACCCATGTCAGGCTTATAGAGCTTTCCTCAATCCCATGTGTAGTGGGGTACTGTTCTCCACTCTTGCCCATACTATTTCCAGGATCCTGACCATGGCACAACACAGAGTGCAAGCTAAAACATCTGTTTGGAGCTGTGCTAGCAGAGCCCAGAACTGGGGCACCAGTGTGTGGAATGACCCTCCAGGGGTCAGGATTGGCATCTGTGCTGGCCAGAGATTGTTTGGCTCCCTTAGAAGGTGTGCTATACCCAAGTCACTGCTCACAGTACTCAGGAGGACCAGATAGGTCAGGCAGACTTTGGGGTGAAATTGGAGAGCCTGTGCAAAGCCAAGCTGCACCAGGAGAGAATGTCACAGGGGAGTTAGGAGCAGGAAGAAATGCATCTGAGAAAATTCCTTAGTGACTTGGGCTGTATAGTCAGCAGAGAGTGGAGAACTTCTGAAACATTTTATGTTTTAGATGCACTAGATTTTAAGAGATTGAGTTTTTTCTTTTTCTGTGGGCTGGGAAGCAAGCCATTCAGTTCTTGAAAAGGAACTTCATTTCTAGCATGTTTTGTTAAGTAGAAATATGAACAATAAGCAAAAAAAATTGGTTTTGAAATGTGTGCTTTAATTTATTGTTCTCTGCTCTTGGCATTGAAATTCATACAGATGATGTTTTCAAGAACTCCCTAAATATTTTAGGATAGGTCAGGAATCTGAAAACTAATGAGTACAGCTCACGAATAAAAGGAGGTAACATCCTAGGCTGAGGAAGCACAAGGGGAGAAGGATTTTTTTTTATAGTCCCACATAGAAGCCTGAAAAATAGATAATAAAAAACCATAAATAATGTTCACAAACATAGAGGAGGCCTGGTACCAAGTACAGTATGTGCCTCCTGCATTCCTGGGAACCATGTTGTGTTTCTCACCCTAGATAAGGGTGGTCATATTGGGAGTCTCTTTTAGCTGAGATCCATGCTTGCAGCCTCAAACAATACAGACAGGATACAGACAGCTCGTTCTAAATGAAGCCTAAATATTTGTCTTGGCTATTTTAGAGCTTGTGGTGATTAATTCCTACCATCATTTACACCAATTTTTCTTTAGTTAAGAATTAGGTTTTGTTACAACAACATAGTTCATATGTACACCAAGATTAAAAACTTCTTAGCATGTTTCTCATTTAAGCCATTTAGCACTCTCTTTTGGAGTCAATCTCCTTCCATTCAGCCTGAGGGTCCCTTTGCATATTTTTCTAAGAAAGGGCCAAAGATTCAGGTCCTCAGATAGAAATGCCTTTTTAATACCATTTTTAAGCAACGTAGAAATGGGGAGACAATAACATGATTTAAGTTTTCTTATGTATTTTCAGGTTTGTTTATGCAAATTAATACTCACTTTTATCATTCTTCACACTATAAGTTGTCTTCGTTATTTAGGAAACAAAGTAAAAGAAAAAATTAAAGTAAAAGAGGAAGTGATATTTCTATCCATGGCTTTCTTTTGTTTTTCAACAAAAAAACATTATTTTGATTTCTCTGGGGAAGTTCTTCAGTGTACCTGCAAAGAGCTGTGCTTTTCATATGTCTGATCTCTCAGGAACAAAGAAAACACAGATAGTTTTTCCTCCTGCATTTTCTTGCTCGATTTCCTGTCATTAGGGGGAAGAGAGTAGGCAGTTCTCTTACAGTCTCCAATTTTGGCTTACTTTTCTTGTAAAAGTTTGGAGGGATTTGCTTTACATGACCAAAAATCCTCTGGGTGAGTAACTGGTGTGCACATTTTTATATGGCTGCAGTAGAACACGCCTGCATTAAATATTCCATTATACAGTCACTTGAGGCAGTCAGGCCAATCATTTTCAATACTTCTCACTTGAAACCCAGCTCTGTGTTTGCTTCATAATTTAGACTCGTACTTTATTTCTCAGAATATTATCAAAGTGGGTAGTGCTTTACTGGACCCTGGCAACAAGGAGCACTGGGAGCAAATTCAGCGAACGGAGGGTGGCACCGCTCACCTGCTCAGGCATTTTGAGGAATATTTCAACAATGTGGCCCAGAACATGAAAAGAACCTACCTGAGACCTTTTGTCATTGTTGCCACTAACATGAGTGAGTATCTGTGTTGAAAACTGCCATTTTTTTTGAGTCTTAAAAATGTGCTGGATAGAGGTGCTGGTTATTTGTTTTAATTGTACCCACTGAGAAAAATCATTGCATTAGTTTCTGATCCATCGAGCCTTGATCCATATATTTCTGTTGCCATGGGGGCCTCCTGGGAGATGGCTGATCTGTTTTGCCTCTGGACCATGCCACTGCTCCATGTGGCTTTTTGTTGCAGTCATAGCAGTGTAGAGATAGTAGGAAGGACTAAGTTTGTAAATAAAGGTAATGCTTTTTGAGACCAACTACTATAGGTGAATGTAGTATATCTCATCTTTGGAGGAATCACACCAACACCACCTGAAGAATTACTGCAATATAAAAAAATGTAACCCTACTATTGATTTTATTGCATATTGTTAATCTACTTGCATAGGTGTAGGCTGCCCAGGGAGGTGGTGGAATTGCCAGCCCTGGAGATGTTCAAGAAGCAACTGGATGTGGCATTTAGTGCTGTGGTCTAGTTGACGGGGTAATAATCCATTAAAGGTTGCATTCAATCTTATATGTCTTTTCCAACCTAGATGATTCTGTGATTATACCTCTGATTTTCACATGCTTTCTAACCCAGAACCTATCCAGAAAATCATAATCTATAGAGATTCTTGTACTGAAAGGTATTTTCACAGAATCACCAATCCTTCAAACCCCATCCCAGTCTTGCAAAACATGTAAACAGAGCAAAATCCATGGGATCCAAAATATCCAGAATGAGTCTAAACTGAGAAGGAAACATCAGACATACCAAGACACCTTCCTCACCTATCACAGGAAATTTCTCCTCTGACAAATAGCAGCTCCTGCGCTTTGGACTGTATTTCATGGACATCCCTGCAGTGCATATGCAGGTGAAGCACAGCAACCACAGCCTGGTCAGCTTATTTCCCCATTTTCTCCCCTGCCCTCTGTAATTTTCTTCCCAGCTACACACAGTCTGCGCTGAGGGGATGTTGGTGATAGTCCTGCTCTGAGTGGGAGGTGAGATGGAGCTGTGGCTGACCTTCAGAGGTCCCTCACAAGCAGCATTGCTATTTGCTTTTTCTTTCAGAGGTGCTCCAAACTGTATCAGCCTGAACTTGTGTTAAGCTTTTCAAGCTGTTGCTTTTATTTCAGATATGAAGAAGGTTTATGTGCCAAAAGTTTGTCTTATTTTCCTAACTACACCTGCTGTTATAATAAGAATTTGAATTGGCTACAAACCTTGTCCCAAGAATGCTTTATGTCCACAATCACGGGGGCAGAAAATCAAAGGTATAAGGCAGTCAAGTTACAAATGCTGTACCATCCTGCATCAATGGGGCACAGATTATTGTTGAGCTAAGCCAAACTGAACACTTTGATTTTTCTTTAATGAACCAAAACTGAAATACTTTATTATGATTCAGGACTTTAAGAATCAAAATATTTTTATCTTCATACTCAGGAAAAAAGTGTGACCTTTAGCCCAGCTGAACTGAGATGAAAACAAACCCCAGAATTTCTTGCAGGTTGTAAATCATGATTTTTTTTCAACCAGTACTTCCTGTGTAAAGAGGTGTGAGCTTGAGAGGGATGAGGCAACTCTGGCCTGAAAGAGGTCTGTTTTCTTTTGAACAGTTTTTCCAGGTGAACATGGTAATAGAGTTTCCTAATGGCTCATCTGGGAGTTAGTTAGAAACTCCCAGAAAGGAATGGGAATTTGCGGGTCTTAACGTGGATATTTCTTCATACAGAAATTTGCAGAGGATCACACCTTTTGGTGTAGGGTCACCCCCAGGACATGTAAACTGGCACTCAGTGACTTGTTTTAAATGAGAAAGTTAAAGCAAACTCAACTGCTTTTAAGTATTTTGGCAGTTAAACAGGCAGAGATGATGAGGTAAGCTAGGGAGGAACTGCCAGTGGAAGACTAAGGAGTAGTCCCAGATAAAATGCATGTTATTTTCTTTGGTCAGCTGACTTTGCAATCCAGCAGATGTATGTTTTTGCAGCAGTAGATTTAGTCTTCCCATTAAAAAGCAGGTCTAAAATTGGAGCATGCAGCACACAGTGGAGCAAGCCAGCAGCACTTGGAGGAGCTCTGTGAAGCAGCAGCGTTCACTGAACAGCAGCCAGGGAAAAGCCTCTGTGAAACCCCAGTCAGCTGCTGCTGGAGAAGTACCAGCAGAGGAATCCACCTCGAGAAGGATATTAGGAAAAATTTCTTCACTGAAAAAATTCTCAGGCATTCGAACAGGCAGCCCAGGGAAGTCACCATCCCTGGAGGTATTTAAGCCGTGTAGATGTGGCTCTTGGAGCCATGGTGAAGTGCTGGACTTGGTGGTGCTGAGTTAACAGTTTGACTTGGAGTTCTTTTCCAACTTAAACAATTGTATGATTTTTTATTTCCAATATTTGCAGTAGTGTTTTTGTAGTATGAGATACTGTCTTGCGAATTCCTTTCCAGTGAACACTAAATGTATAATTTGATAAATGTTACATAATGCTGACACATACACTTTTAGTTATCATATAAGGTGTTAATGAAAAAAAAATTACTTTCTATTTTGGGGTTTAAAGTTTTAACCTGCATTATGCAGGCATTTTAACCTTTCAATAATATTTCACTGTGGTGATGGGAAACTTTTATCCCCCCCAGTTATTGCTGTTGACATCTTTGACAAGTCTAATTTCACGGGAGCCAGAATACCACGATTTCATGAGATTAAAGAAGATTACCCAAAAGATCTGGAGTCATCTGTTGTCTTCCCTGATACTTTATTCAGACCTTCAGAAAGGAAAGGTAAAACCCTTCTGCTGCTTTTTGATGAGCAATTATGGCCAGCTCCCAGGGAGCGGGATTGATCCCCAGGGAGCAGAGTGGTACTAGGGTGACAGCAGGGTGACCGTCTGTGCAAGTGAACATTATTTAGGGATGGAGCAGCTGTGCATACTTCTGAGGCATTTTGCCTGCTGGCAGTGATGGAGGCATGGGGGGCTGTGGGACTGGCTGTACCTGTCTGTCAGGTCTTGCCTGCAGCCCCTCAAAGCCCTGTCAGAGCAGGAGAAATGCTCTGCCTCTGTTCCCACCAGGATAGGATGGGACGGCTGCCCAGCGCCTGCAGTCCCACAGCCGTCCTCCTCCAGTCCCTGCAGGGATGGAAGGAGGTGCTGTGAGAGATGGAGAATCCAAATCTGGGAGCAGAGAGAGGTGTTGTCAGAACTAGGCAGCAATGAAGAAGTCTTGAGCTGGGTGATAAGGGAAAATACGTGGGAGAGTACCTACTTCCCAGTGTCTTTGAAGTACCCCAGGATTGCTGCAAAGCACCACAAGGTTTTTTGGGCAAAGGGAGAGAGGGTAACTCAAAGTTTAATATGTGTACCATGGCTGAATATCTTCTGAATAGGGAAATAGTAACTCTTCTGAAAATAATACATAGTAAGCTAATACAGCTTTATGACTTTATGCTTAGAAACAGAGTATCTGCTCCTGTGATTCTATAAGAAAAAAGGGAATGGTAATTTTAAGATAATCTTCCAAAACTGAAAGCTTGCTAAATGACTGAATTATCAGGGAGAAATCTTATTTGAGTAGCTGGTGTATTCATGAATACTAGTTTTGCCATTTAGAAAGGTACATGCAATTTAACAGCATGCATAATGTTTTAATGTTCTCCTTAAGTTATGCATGGGGCACTTGTATACTTATGGACCTTTTATCTTAGAAATTGCTTATTTTATAGCTAGACTAAATGGCTTTTCACTGTTCAATGTTTATTTGATTATCAGCTATATAACTATGAATTGTGCGAAATTTTATTAAAAATATCAAATATAACATCAGGAGCCTGCTGAGTGATCTAAGCCTGGAGTTGTAACAACTCTAATATTATTGTATCTTGGCAAAGCAAAATTACCAGTTTAAATGGTAGCTCTGAAGCTATGTGCAAAGAATTTAATATTTGTGTTAATTCCATAGCAGTGCCTACAATGAAACCTTCAAATCAGAAAATACCCTCTAAGCTGAACAGTGATGTGTTCAGCCCTGAGAGTGCTTTTGCAAAGAGAAAGAAGCGACACCCAGACATTGAGACACATCATACTGTTGCCATGGTCATTATATATCGATCCCTGGGACACCTCCTGCCTGAAAACTATGATCCTGACCGAAGGAGCTTGAGGTAAACTTCAGACCTGTTTGTGAATTTAGATCCCTTCTTCTACTCTTTGAATGCCTGGGGGAGACAGAGCTGCTTTTATACCGGCCAAATTTCATCAGTGCTGCTGTTCTCACCACAGTACTGTCTCATGTCCTCTGGCACACTGTGGGAGAATTACTATGCCAGAAGTGCTAGCAGTTTTTGGAAACACATCTGTATGGAAGGTTGATGGTATGCCTGCCTCACTTTCTGAGCAGAAGCAACTGGAAATCTTCTGTTTGCAGACTGTAGCTTTGCATTTTGATGTGTGGATCACTGCAATTTTTCTCCTTGTGCAGATTGCCAAATCGCCCTATCATCAACACACCTGTAGTGAGCACAGCCATTCACAGTGATGGGGAGTTTCCTCCCAACCTGGTGGAAAAGCCCATCATAGTGGAGTATGCCATGCTGGAAACAGAGGAGAGAACGAAGCCTGTCTGTGTCTTCTGGAATCACTCCATCACGTATGTCTGCTGCTTGTTTTAGGGCTGTGAGTGACAACTGTCTGAGTAGCAAAAAAGTCCTGCCTGGGAAGATAATTCTGAAGGAAACCCTGTCTTGGTCTGTCTATTCAATTGACAACTGACTTTTGGTGGAATAGAGCTATGTAGTCATTTCCCACCAACCTGTGAAAAATGAAAATAATTATCATAACTCCTCAAACAAAGGATTAGCCATGTGGTTTCTAAGAAACACAGTGCTGTCATGTCTTTCTGCAGGGATCATTTTCACCCAGAAATAATAAATCTCACAATTTCATTGTATTTTCCCATGCTTTTTGCCCACAGATGTATGTCTGGACAGGCATGATCCGACTCCAGTGTCTGAATTCATGGCTTGTCTGAAATCTTTAAGTCAGGATTTTCAGGAGATGATTCAGCTCTTCTATGGGCACACTCTAGTGACTATGGACAGAGTAGATACCCTTGGTGCCTTAGCCAGGGCCAGTGCAAAAAATTACAAAACCAAATCTTCATTTTGGTAGAAATGAGGACTGAGGTTTTGCAGATAAAATTAGGAGTAAAGATTATGAATTTCTGAATCACAATTTTTTGAATCAAATGTCAATGCAAAGACAGTTGCACTGGTAAGTTACTTAAGTTTCATTTCGTCAACTATTGCTTTCATTTGTTTTAGTGAAAAATTGGAGGGAGAGGAAATACCTTCTTTGGAGCATTAAACCTTTTCAGTTTATGGAAAGTAATTGTCACACAGAAGCAGGATATAAGGAGAAAGTACTTGACTCTCTTGGAGGGAAGTGTTAGGAAGAAGATGAAATGTTCTGAAAATGGTTCATTTAGGTCTTTTATATTCGGTAAAGTTTAAGATAAAGACATCTTTTTCTTGAAAATGAGAAAAATTATATGAGCTGGAACTGTATATGCTGATGTTTCATTTGTTTTATGGTATTGTGGAAACAGCACAGTCCTGTTGGAGATATTTCAAGAGTGTGAATAAAACAAAAGAAAATGTTTTGAGAGTTAACCACTTTCATATTATGCTTTCACCATATTGTAACTATTACATATATATTGCAATTTCCAGCTACAAACCCAGGTACGTGGTGAGAGGATGACATGGTTTGCCCAGGGAAATTGAATAGCTGTTATTGGTTTCCTAACAGCACAAAAACTCTAGTAAACCTATGGAAAAATCCACTAAAAGGCAATATCCTGTGCTGGAAATAAAACAGCAAACTAACCTAGGGAATGTGTGCCTCCTAGTTAAAGGCTTCAGGAGATTATGTCATTTAAAGAATCGAAGATACAACAGAAATCTCTTATGTTCACAGTAATAAGCTCTTCCATTTGCCCACATGTGAGGTAGTGTTTTTGATTGTATACGCTCTGTCAGTCTGCTGATTGTGAGGGAATTGCAAGTCCTTTTCCATAAATTTTTAAACATTGTATGAGCTTGAATAACTCATTAGCTCTAGAGTGATTCATCTGTTAGCTATTTGCTGGCAACTTCAGTGGCATTGTTATCTGTGTTACATATTCCTACAGCCACAATTGAAAAGCAGCTCTTACATGGCATGTAATGAAAGCTTTCAGAAAGAGAGAGTACTTTTTGAGAAAAAGTGATATTAAAATTTAACAAATATTTTATTGCTGAAAGAAAAAGTGGTCTTGTCATAGCTAATTGAAAAATCTTTCAGTAACAGCAAGACTATTTTTATTACTTGTTGTCTTCAGAATAGAATAATTAATATTGACACAAAATAATTTCTGAAGTCACTGAAGTTAACCAAAACTGCACAGGGAAGAATTTTTAGGCAGCAGTTCCTCCCTATTATATAAGAGATATAATATAATATAATATAATATAATATAATATAATATAATATAATATAATATAATATAATATAATAATGTATATTGTATATATTATATATATTATATAAATAATAAAATATATTAATGTAAGAGCTCTTATATGTAATGTTATTGATTAGAGAAGGTTTTAACCTTTTCTTGTGTACTTTTCAGAGGAACTCCATAATGATATCATATTATTGCTGAAACTTATTTCACATGACTCAGAAACATGTGTCCCTCTGTGGTTAAGTTATATTTACCTTGGTTACAGACATTTTGTTTGGTGCAATCTCTTTCCCATATTGGTTGTGTGGTCACTGACTCTCAAGCAAATTTTAATTATTTTTTTTTGTAAATTCAGAACAGACTGTTATAAACCCACAAAATCTGAGCATCAAAGCCAGCTGTCTTATCAGAAACTATTTCAACTGAAGACCTTTTTAATTTTATGATACCCTTTCAGGCAGATGACAGCTATTAATAATTCTGTCCTGGTATCTGCAGTCCTCTCTGGTTGTGCAGCACAAGCTGCCACAGAGGGCAGTGGAAGGTAAGGGGAGATGAGAGGATGGTGCTCAGAAATGCCTTTTTTCCCCACAGGATTGGTGGGACAGGTGCCTGGTCCTCCAGAGGGTGTGAGCTGTTTTCCAGAAACCAGAGCCATATTGCTTGCCAGTGCAACCATATAACCAGCTTTGCTGTCCTGATGGACATTTCTAAACGAGAGGTGGGTGATGTCAGGCTCATGATTTTTGGAGACTTTGGTTTTCAAGGGCTTTGACTCAGCACTTGAGTTTTGTGTGTGACTCAGGGCATAGTCAGTAGATCAATCCCAGTGTCAGGAGTGTGTTGCCCATGCCTGACAGTACCTGCCACTGGTTTTGTTGAAAGAAGTTTCTTGCCTGGTTGGTGCATCCTCTGGGTGCTGCCCATACACACTCAACGTGTTTAGCAGCTAAAGAGGTGGCATCATCCACTCCTATTGGCCCCTAAGTAATCTGAATATTGCTCAGGAGTAATGAAAATATTGGCATTCTGAGTAATAGATTTGATTGGAGGAAAAAGAAGGGAAAACCCCAAGAGTTCCTGTCAATCTGTCTTTCTACAGAATGGGGAGGTGCTTCCTCTGAAGATCGTCACTTACACAACCGTCTCCATCTCACTGGCGGCTTTGCTGATCACCTTCATTTTGCTGGTCCTGATCCGCACACTCCGTTCCAACTTGCACAGTATCCACAAAAACCTGGTGGCTGCCCTGTTCTTTTCTGAGCTTGTGTTTCTTATTGGAATCAACCAGACTGAAAACCCGGTAAGACTTACTCTGTGTTCATTGCTAGAGTTGTTCTCAAGTTTAAATCAGGGGGTTCATATTGCAGCTTTTACCTTCTTCCATCTGTTTCGCTTTCTCCTCTTTTTGGCTTCTTTTTGCCTTCAACTCTTACTTGGAAAAACATCTGATTTTTAGTATATTCATGTGTGGCTGATATTATTAATAGCAATGGGAGGCAATAGCACTATATCCTATTTTCAGAGAATATATGACAGCAGCCCTGTTGAAAGTTTATCCAGGAGCTGAACCTTGAATACTGACTTCTTCCTTCCTTTCCATCAGTATGTTTTCTGTCTTGCTTTGCCTGTTCAGTGGAAGGCTCTCCAGTTTCTCCTGCAGCAGGTACCTCCCAAGCCCAAATGGTTCCTGGTGTTGATTCACAGGTTGTCAGCCATGTGGTGCTGGTCAGGTCCTAAATATGCACCTTGTACACCCACTGGCCATTCTGGAGAAGCCATTTGCCAGGCATGGGACAGCTTGCTAGATCCAAGATTCAGTAGGAGATCTGTCAGTTTGCTTTGTGCCTTCCAGACACAGTGATTGTTGGCTTCAGCCCATCATACCTGTTGACAAAGCTTGGTGCAAGATCTCCAGAACTGTGCATGTCAAGAAATGCAAGTTATGAATAGACTGAGTACGAAATAGTTATAAACTACACATGAAGTGTGTGTATTCTGTACTTGAGACCTACTGCTCTCTTAACCATGTGTCATTTTATGTAGTCTTGCTGCTATTTCTCAGTAGCACCAAAAGCTATGGCTGCCGTTCAGACAGGTGAGAGACAGACAAGGGCTCCAGCACTGCCAGGCTGTACAGTCACCTGTGCCAAACAAGCTGGACATAGATGGGGGGTGACATGCAATAAAAAGAATGTCCTTAATAAATAAGAAAAATATTCAAAATGTTACTTTGGGGATTATCTGAACACTGTGAAGAAAATTTATCTTCTAGAAATCCATTGCTGTACAAGTTTCAATCTATTTTTTGAGAGGGAAGTACAGTGAGATCAAAACAAAACAACAACAATAAAGTCATGCTGATTTCACATTGTCCAAGCAGCAGAAATAGGAGAATGTGCCTACATTCAATGAATATCATCACCATCATGGTAGTGACATTGTGGTGCCTAAACACACAGCCTCATTTGCTGTATAACTTAATCCTACACTGTTGCTCTGGCTTCTAATGTCCACTTGAGCTATAATATGCATTTTAAAAAGTATCTGACCTTGACTAATTTCAGCTTCCAGTAACTGAGTGCTGACAAGAACTTTTCCTAGTAAATTTGAGAGACCTCTCTTATAAAAATTGTCTTGCCAAGAAACCTCTGTTTAATAATATTTATTTTGGAAAACTATATTAAACTAAGCTGCTGAAATTATTCAGTTTCTAAGATTCAAGTTAGTCTGTTGAGTTTTTTCTTCTTCTCCCACTTTACCTTTTGAAAAATTGTGAATGCCAAAATGGCATTAAAGCTTTCCAGCTGGTTGCATCACTTCCAATCCCATATACCAATATTCCCCTTTACGAGGAACTCAGGTCCTTTACCTGCTGCTGTGGTGAGTTCTTCTGCAGTGACCTGCCCTCTGGGGTGTGGTCTTATGTCATGTGTGAACTTGTGTTGTCTTTGTTTCGTTATATAAATGTTTGCCTACTAAAATAACCTTGCTGAAAGGAGCTCACTTTGCCAATTGATACACAGCACTCCATGTAACTTGACCTTTCCCATGCCTTGCTGAGCACACCACTCATTTTTCACTGCATTTCACTACCAAGGGGTTTATACTCTTTCAGTTCTCCAACATATCTACTGAGGAGTTGGGGCCCAAGTCCACATCCCTACAGAATTTTACCAAAAATTATGCAGTAAATGATGGCTCCTCATTTCCAGATTCCTTTCATAGTATCATGAAGCACCAAGCAGAGGTTTATAAAAGTAGTAAAACAGTTCATTACATCAATACTACAAATCCTAATGGTTGTACTTGGTGAGTTGTTCTCTTTTGCTCCTTCTCATTTTCGTGCTTTGGGGCTCATGATGTGATCACGTCCTGTAGTGTTAGCAGGACTCAAAGAAACAGCCCAAACCTTCAAACCATTTACAAAGATCTTTAATTTACAGAGTGTATTTCATACAGCAGAAGGCTGCTCCTTACTGCCTACCCAGTCAATTTGAGAAGGTAGGAGGGCTATAAGCCATGTCTGCTTGAGACAATTATTCATCTGTCTGTATGGAATGAGAGTTGTCTAACGAGTCATGCACTGATGAACATAAAGAGGTAAAGAATGCTGGAGCACAAATAATGCTGTGCTGCTTGGCATCCAGCCTGGCTTTTATGGGTTTCTGTAAATTAACAGTCACATTTCTGGGCGAGGTTTTAATCTTTCCCTGGACTATTGATAGAAAGTGATTTATTTTCTTTCTTTTTTCTTACCTGGAAAAAGTAATGTTCAGGGCAGCACTATACTCATAAGCATGTGAGAATAGGAACAAGAAAAACACTACATACATAGAGAGAAGAAAGATGGTTTATTTAGTGAGCTACCTTTTCAATAACACTTGATGTTATAAGAACACTGGTGTGGTAAGTGAATCCAGAAAGTTGGCGGTCTTTGTATGGTTCTTTTGCTCAGCAAAGAGGTTAAATGTACATTAAACAGGGAAATGTACATTTCTGAGCATTACACCATGAAAAACCACTAAAAAGTCATGCCAAAGTCTCAAAGCAGGGTCAGCACTGCGTGGGAACAAAAGGTTACAAAACACAATGTAAAACATTTTCGAACAAAAACTGAATGGTTGCACAAAGTTCTCTTAATTCAAGCTTATCAACAGATCCTTGGCAAAACCCTTTGTTTGGCTTCTGAAAGGAGAAGGTTAATTGCAAGTTTACAATTTAGGTGTTGGATTCTTGTTTTCACTCATCAAACTGTTAAGCTGGGAGAGAAAATTGGTTATATATTACAGAAATGCTAGTATCTGAAGGTCATAGGTTTCAAGGTGGCTATTTGATCACAAAGATGACTTCATCTACCAGTTTTCCCATTGTAGCTGTTACTTTTAGTCACACTGTGAATCTGGTCTCTGGTTTCAACAGGTCCTTAATTTTTGCTGCTCTCAGCCTGACAGAGCTTAGTGATCCAGTTAACTTTAAAAAAGCAAAATCTTTCACAGTATGAGCAGCCCTTCTTAAACTCTGAAAAAATTTAAATTAAGGCAGTATATTTGTTCTGCCAAAATCTTTTTATTACACTTGCCATTAGCTACTTGGGGGTGCACCGGTGACTCACCAGGTTGTGATTCAGAAGAGCAACTCTAATTTCCCTGCCCTTTCCCTTCTGCAGTTTGTGTGTACTGTGATTGCCATCCTCCTGCATTATTTCTACATGAGCACCTTTGCATGGATGTTTGTGGAGCAGCTCCACATCTACCGGATGCTGACTGAAGTGAGGAACATCAACTTTGGGCACATGCGGTTCTACTACGTTGTTGGCTGGGGCATTCCTGCCATCATAACAGGTACCCTCAACCACCCCACAAAAGCTTGGTTTCCCTGCCACCTTCACTGGCCAGGTTCAGGGGAGTTACCCCATCCCAGACAGCTATGGGTGTTTTCCTGAACCAGGGCAGCACCAAGCCATGTCTAGCAGAAATCAGCCTGAATTTGGCAGATCTGTGTACCAAATGTCTGTTGCTCCAGCTGAATTGATACTGATGCTTATCCAGTAACCGAAACATAACTGCACAGATTAAATCAGGATTTGGTAACACAGCTTGGGAATAACAGTATTTTAACAACTTTGCAATAGCTTTCAGAAATTTTCCTTCCCTGTGCTGGTACCTCAGATATGGACACAAGGTCTCTCAGAGGTAATTGCAGTGGCTTCAGAAGCAGTGCTGCCTGCCCACAGAACATTACTGCCCTTCACTGGACATTCCCACTGCCTACTCTCAACCAGCAGTAAATACTTCCTGAAGGGAATTTCTGTTTTATTTGGCATAAAACCAAGCTGTTTTTTACTTGATTTCAGATACAAAGGCTATAACTTCCAGTTGAGGAAAAGTAATGAAAACCTGGAGGCAGTAATCTTTTAAACCAATCCAGGGTGATCTACGGGAGCACATCCATCTCTGCCCTCACCGTGCCTATTTTTGCCATAGACATTTCCAGCATTACCCTGAGCACACAGGGCTGTGTTAATTCAAGCAGACAGCTCCTCAGGAACTGTGCTTCACAGAGCAGTTGGAGTAGGGTTTTTTGGTTCAACTGTTTCAGCACGTTATCTGTTGCCATATGGGAAATCAGATCATAGGCAGGCAGTTAACTTTTTTCCGATTAGTTTTATTATTGCAGATAATATCATACTGTCAGCAGTGGCAGAGATTTAGATGTCTCTGAGATCAAACAAATAGCTATCACTCATGTACACTTGCTAAAATATTATGGGACAGGTTATATTTAAAAATATGTACTTGTTCTTTTTTTTCTGTGTGCTTTAAGAAAGTATAATACCAAATCACAGCATAGGCTGGTACAGGTTGATTTTCAGGGAGCTGGTAAGTTTTTCCATATTATTTTGTGCCTAAGTAATTTCTGCTTCTATCAGTTTATGGTATAAAGCACAGCCCAGAAGGCTCTGCCATTTTAGATGTACCCCAGACATTTAAAATATAAATTGTCCTTGAACTTAGGAAGCAGTTCAGACCTACGTGACTTTTATCAGAACATACAGGACTATTGCAGTATTTTCAGCAATACTGAAATGCAGTCATATATTTGGCAGCATCATTTCTAGCAGAAAAGAGGTATCATTAAATAATAAAAACCAATTACATTTCAGAACTCATTATCTTTAGAAGAATTTTGTTGGAAGGGTTTTCTGCTTCAGGTTTACTTTCTCTCCTGAAATCTAAATTAATTCAGACCTTCTCAACAGCAGTATTATGCAATTTAAATATCACAAGCATATAATTTCTACATTTTTCTACTTAGATATTGTTCTCTGTGATATGGAACTATTTTGCACTTTTAAAACTTTCCAGTTTGTGTCCTGCAATTTAATCTCTGAATCTACTGAATTTGCAGTTCTGTTTAAATGAAAAGTCAGATTCCTATTACTGAGAAAGGAGATTTTGTGAAGTGAGGGATAAAGAAAATTAAGCCTTTAGTTTGCTCTTCCAGGCTTATAAATCATCTGAAGAGAAAATTGTTTCATCATAAATAGCACAATGTAGGATTTCTTGCCTCTAGATAATTTGTTAATGTACATATTTTAAATAAGCTTCTTTATAAATTTTAATTTATAAACAGTAAAAAGGTTCCAACTTCATAACATGAATCCTAAACATTATTTAAATTTCTTTATGAGAGAAGGTTTGTTTATTTTTCTTAATAATGGTATAGTCTAGATATGGGAAGAAATTTTAGTCTTGGAACATGCAGAGGACTTTTTTATTTTAAAGATAAATACCATTTCATCTTCAGCATAGCTATCCTGAGAGGGGGAAAAAAAAACCAAACAAAAGAAAGCTACCGTAGCAGTGGCTTTTTTTATATTATTCTTTTCTACTTTCTATGCTCAAACTGATATTCATTTCAAGCTGGGACATAGTGGTCCTAAGGCATCTGTGATGGGACCAAGCTACTTGAAGAGAACCTTGGCCTTTAGAGAGAGATAAAACTTAGTAAAATGCTTACCGAGGAGCACTCCAACCACAAGAACCACACTTAATTACAGCATAGAAATGCAAATTTCCATGTATAAGAATAGAAGTTGGAAGAAGGCTTACAGCCATGAGAAGAGTGGATCTGGAATAGTCCTCCATTGGGAGTGATAGTGGAACATTTTAAATTTGCTTTAAGCTTGCCCATTTAAAGTGTAGTTTAATCCATCTTGGAGAGGGATTTTATAACTTCCTTGCCACAGGAGCAAAGGGCTGGATTTGGCACTCAGCAAGCCCCCCCAGTTCTGCCTGTCTCCGTGGCAGCACGCTAACTGCTTGACATATGTGTGCAGTAACTGCTTTGCCATGGAGACTGCAGCGCTCATGTTGAAACAGGTTCTTACGCAGCACTAAAACCAATAGCCCCCAGAAACTGGCACTTTTCAAATCCTAAGCAAAGCAATGAACCAGGAGAGAGCTGAGGCTGCCCCACAGCTGCCCGAGTCACACGTGTCTGCTCAGCACACAGGAGCTCAGAAGGGTCAAGCCATGCCCCTGCTGCAGCCGAGGCACACTGCTGTGTGTGTGCTGGGGATGGGTGCTGGTCCCCACAGGACTCTTGGCCATAGGACCAGCCCCAGTTCCTGCAAACGTCAGCAAGGTATCACTCAGCCTGCACACTCAAGTCTGTTAAGGGCAGCCAGGCTGCAGCATTTAACTGATTTGCCAAAATATTTCTCAGTATTTCATTGCATTGGCTTCATTCTGCCTTTGAGTAAAGTGTTATTTCGCATGTTGTTGACTGCAGTAATATTTGAACCATGTACCTGAGGACTGCAATTTGCCCCATTTGTTTAATGGAGAACTTTAGGGTAGGATTTTGAGAGTGAAAAAATGTTGCTGTCTGCCAATTACTCATAGGCCAGAGTCCCATTAATGGGGAAATCCAGTCCTGGGAAACAGAGTGTGTCCATAGAATTACATCTGTATAAAATACTTTATGGTCCCTTAATCATTTATGGCTAATTCTTTCTGGATGGCAACTGCTGAAGGGGGTGGTGGAAGGGCCAATGGGAGCAGGAAGGGAGACTAGTCCTATCTCATTCCACATTTCAGTGAAAACAGATCCAATATCCACTGCTTTGCCAAATAGCCAGTTTGGTTTTCATAGACCATAGACCTGTACCAGATGTGAATATTGGCCATGGGCCAGTTCTAAGCAGCAAGAGTGAAATGCAGCTACCTTTCCCTTTCTCAAGCATGCCTTTCATCAAAGCCTGCAAGCTTCAGTTCAAAAAAAATGACTCTTAATGCACATGAGCCCTCCTTGCAGAGAGCAGCAAGTCAGCCTTGGCTGCCTCTTGAGACAGGACATACGCTCTTCACAATAGGTGCCCCCCATGCCCAGACAACATGCTGCAGCCACCTGCCATATGTCACTGGCCACAGGCCTCACAGGGATCAGATTCTGTGTCCTGAAGAAGGAAGGTCTGTGCAGACAGGGTACGCCTGCCTCAAAATGGGGAAAGGATCTTTGCACAGGAATTAGCAGGGCCCATTAAAAGCTTTAAACTAGGTTTGAAGGTGGAAACGGATAAAACCAAGCTCACTAGAGGCAACTGAGGGCAGAAAGACAGTGTTTGTGGGATAGTGTGCTAGTGAGTCCTTCCATCTGCTATCTCAGTGGAGGCAGGGGTTGGAGATCCATGTGGCAGCAAGGACACAGGTGTGTCTGTGTTAGAAACCATAGTTACCTGTCTTAGGGGGTGTTTTGACTGTCTAGAGCTTGATGTTGGTGATAAAGGAGTTGAGTGCTTATGGGTAAGAATCATCAGGAAGGACAAGACAGATACCACGGTGAGAGTGTATTTTAGACCATTCAATCAGGATGAGGTTTACAACCAGCTGGGAGAAGTCTCACCATCGCTAGTCCTTGTTCTTGTGAGGGACTTCAACTTAACAGGTGTCTGCTGGGTATACAACACAGCGGAAGAGTGTCCAGAAGATAACTGGACTGTGTGGAAGAGAACTTGCTTATACGCCTGATGAGTGAGCCAGCAAAGGGAGATACCCCACTGGACCTGTTCATTGTGAACAGAGGAGGACTGGTGGGTGATGTGATGGCTGGAGAGTGTCTTGGACAGAGTGATACAAAAAGAAAGTTTTCAGTTCTCTTAGAAGTACTTCTCTTAGAAGTACTTAGTACTTACTTCTAAGTACTTAGAAGTAAGGTGGGGATTCAGCAGAACTTCCACCTGGGACTTCCACAAGGCAGACCTTGGCCTGTTTAGAGGCCTAACTCACAAAGTCCCTTGGGAGGCAGTCATGAAAGGCAAAGGAGTCCAGGAAAGCTGAACGTTCCTCAAGCAGGAACTCCTAAAGGCACGGGAGCAGGCCACCCCCATGTGTAAACCAATGGGGAAGATTAGCCTGGATGAAGAGGGAGCTTTTGCTGGAGCCAAGGTAAAATGGAGGAAAAAGCAGGCAGCTCAGGAGGATGTTGTGATCATCTGTACTCGGCCCTGGTGAAGCCACACTGCGAATCACTTCAGTTTTGGGGCCCTCACTACAGGGAAGATTGGAAAGATTGAGGTGCTGGAGCAAGTTCAAAAGGAGCTGATGAAGGGTCTGGAATGCAAGTCTGATGTGGAGCAGCTTAGGGAGCTGCGAGTGTTTAGCCCAGAGAAAAGAAATCTCAGGGGACACCTTATCTGAAAGGTCTTTTCCAACCTAAACAATTCTATGGTTGTATGATTTTGCAGGTCAAAGGCAAATCCCAGTCCATCACCATATAGGCGAGGTGTAGGTCACCAAGTCAGACAGCACTGTAAATCAGCAGGTGAATGTAGGGCTCAGAGACCCCCTTGGAATTGACCAGGTTTTGAAAAATAAAATAATAAAAGGTGTGGTTTTAACTCAATTGCCTTGGGGCATTAACTCCATTTCAGACAGTGCCAAAAGCGAGGTGAGGTACCTGGGATGGCAGTTCAAAATTAATCCCACCTGAGCTCAAGCAGTTAACTCCCATAAGTTCCCAGGTTCCTTTGTCTCTGATGTTATTTTGGTGACAGCAAGTTAAAAATGCACTTTTTTTTTTCATAGCATAGACATCTCCTCGCTTATGATTCATGTCATTCTGCTGCAGAGGCTTATTGAAATTCCTCAACTTGTCACTCACCCTCGAGGCTCACACTGTGTGAGAATGACTATAAAACTATGCTGAAACAGAATTAATTTGGGACTTGCATTTGTTGTCAGCTTTATGTAGCTGAACTTTGTTCTAGTTGGCAAAACTCAGAGTATTGTTTGATATGAAGTGACCAGGACAAAGATTTTGATTTACAGAAGTTTTATTTCAGTTTTTACCTTCACAGAATTTTCTGTAGAATAAATTTTGCCGTGATAATTTTGTTTATTTAAAACTACATTTAGTTATAGGCAGCACCTTTCTGATTTACTTTTTCTACATTTTGTGACACAGGGCTTGCTGTTGGTCTGGATCCACAAGGCTATGGGAATCCTGATTTCTGCTGGCTGTCTGTCCATGACACCCTGATCTGGAGTTTTGCTGGGCCCATTGTAATGGTGGTTGTTGTAAGTAGTGGGAGGTGGCACTCAGAACTGTCTCTACTGCTGCCTTTTCTCGTAAGTTTTGTCAAACAGTAGTCAGGCAAAGCAACCATGTTCTTTACATTTGAAGCAAATGTACTCGAACTTGCATCTTTTGCTTAAATAGATAAGTCATGAGATAAGCTCCTGGAAATCAGAGGGCTGCTTGCTTGTACAAAGATTGCTTGTGGAGCCATAGCTGTGTGGCCAGATATCTGTTTCTCATTTACCTTGTTCCATTTTTGAAGGGTTGGTTTGTGAGATTAGTAAACTAACAAAATGAGCCATAACAAATCACTTTATCCAGAAGTCCTAAAGGAATATTAAATATTTTTACTTTCAGGAGTTTAAAAGAATGAGCTGCTGTTTAACTTTTCCCTTACAGCTTCTCCCTGAAAGTAACCAGAAGATAAATATTCATGGTTTGATTCTTATCTTGAATACCAAATGCAAGTTCTGGTCTCCTCACCTCAAAAAGTAGACCTGGAAGCCATGTAGGTTATGGTCACAAGTCATCAGAGACATGGGACAGCCCCCACTGGAGGGCCAACAGGTGGACTAGGAGTCTTAAGCCTAGAGAAATGAAAGCTGCAGAGAAGGTGGGAAGGAGGAGCCTGTAATAGTGTGTTGGTCTGGAGAAAACGGCTGTGGACTCAACCATTCAAGGTCTTTTCCAACAGAAGCAGTAGCAGGAGGCAGCAGATCTAGCAGAAACAGGACAATGGCAGTGGTAAAACTCTATATGGTTTTCAAAAATGAACGATGGGACAAATTCTCAGCATTAATGTTCACTACAAGTGATTAAGTACAAATGCACCACCAACCTAGTACATCCCAGCTGACATAGAAATCAGTGGAGACTGGAGTTTTATTCAGAGTAATTATCACTGTATGCTCATCTAGAAGATATTCCTGAATTCTGGTTTGACCTGACTGGAACAAGGTGCTGGGCTGAGATAGACACTGGTTTGGACAAGGACAGCCATTCTTGATCTCACAAGCATCTTTGCTTAGAGTTGTCTTACTGAGTTTCATCCAGATCAAGTGCCAGGATGTCCTTGACTATGTTGCCTTGAAACAAGGTGAATCTTGGAATTTAGAGACCTATCAGTTGAACAAAAAGTATTCCTGGTGCCACAAACCATTTTAGGATAAAATTTGCATTGTTATTGAAAATAGAACTGTAACAAATACACAGAAAGAATCCATGCTTTTTTCAATTTCCCTTTCAGATAAACACTGTCATCTTTATACTAGCAATGAAAGCATCATGCAGGCGAAGGCAACGTTCATTTGAAAAAACAGGAGTCATGTAAGTTTGAGTTCAAAAACCTCTAGAAGTTCTGACCAGAAATAATAAAAGACAGAATTGCCTAAAATCAAGTTCTGGAGCAGGAAACAATGGTTTTTTGGAGGAGAGTGTTGGTAGAGGCAATTGGAGCTGCTTCACCCCGCCCACTTCTGGAGTTCTCTTGGAGATCCTGTAAAACTTCCAACATGCTGCTGTGTACCACCAAGTGTAGGCAGGAGAAGGGAGAAGAGAAAGATCTGTCCTCCACGTGGTATCATTGTAGTCCTTCCAGATCTTTCGTAGTCCCTACTACACTGTCACTTCACCTCTGCCCGTGGCATGCCCAGGTGGACATAATTCTGTGTCTCCCTGTCCTTGTCCATGGCTCAGAAAGGTCTCCCCTCTCAAGTGTCTGGGTTACCAGCTGTGTCATGGCAGAGACCCACTGACACTCCCATGCTGAGGGCCAGCCTCCCTGCATCCCATGCTCGGTGGGATGAGAGCATCACAAGTTGCAACCTGCCACCTTCTTGAGCTGCTGTGGTAGCCTGTTCTCATTAACATCTGTTTTGCCCAAAGCTCAGAATTTACCTGTGAACTCAAATGGGATTAGCTAGTGGCAGTACAGCCCCTTAGGTTCTTTTTTTCCAATGAGATAGCTGTATGAGATTTCAAATGGCTGCTTTTCATTATTTTTTTCAGCTCTGGCTGTAGGGTGCTGCGTACACATTGGCATGGCTTTTCCACCCCGATGTCCCTGGAGCTAGACTTTATGGTTCTCTGAACCCTAACACTAACACTAAGCTTAATAAAAACTAGAATCTGAGCCTCCCATCATGCAACATGGGTGGCCCAGTTAATAAAAGTGTGGAAGGAGCAATGTTGGTGCAGTGCCATGCTCCCCTTGGCATGCCCTTTCCAGCCCCAGTTTCCATGCAGCTAGCAGCTTTGTGCATTCTGAACCCTGACTCCAATAGTGTCTGGGTGCTGTGGATGATGTCTGTCTAAATCTCCCTAAACCAAGGAGTATAATGCTGCCTAATGGAAGCAATTTTACTCATAATATAAAACTTTTGCCACTAGATTTGTTTTTGTCTTTTGAAAGTGTCTGTGGAAATTATATCTTTGAGCAAACAAATATTCCCTGAGTGCCCTCAATCCAAAACCTTGGGTCATAATGTTGGGAAGGAATGTGAGAATGAAGTCGATAAACAGAAATGAGATGGACATGGCCATTTACTGCCCAGATGTGTTCCTCAGAATCATCAAGGCTGAACAGCATGGGCTTGTAAAACAGATTTGTTTGAAGAAAGTCTTGGAAATTAACTTGGACAGAAATCACTTTTTTAACATGAACATGCTAAACTGTGGAGTGTTGCTGTGAGAGAATTGGAAACTGGGAGCTGGTGAACACTGTTCTAATTTTCCCAAAGGGCTTTTCCACTTGCTAAGTTGTTGGGCACATAACACCATCCATGGGGAGAAGGTGGGCTGTTCTCTTGTATCCCATCACACTGCAAATGTCCATCTGTGTTTGCTTCACAGCTCTGTGCTGCGGACGGCGTTCCTGCTCCTGCTGCTTATCAGCGCCACGTGGCTGCTGGGGCTCATGGCAGTCAACAGCGACGTCATGACATTTCACTATCTCTTTGCCATTTTCAGCTGCCTGCAGGTAAGCTGGGTAGCATCTTGTCTATGGTAGACCTTGGTGAGCACACTGCCACACCCAGACCTACAAAAACCTGCTCAATATGAGCTAGCTTAAGAAAAATAGAGATCTCAAGGGCAATTGTTGCTTTCTCTTCTCAAGGAGAGGGTTCTGTTCACCAAAACTATAATTTTGAGTAATTATGTCTCTCACTTTCAGTCATTCTGAAGGTAAATGCAGTACCATAGTAACCTGTGACAGTAGGCACTTATACCTCTGTCTTTCAAGAGACAAAGTCTTTGTTACTGTGTTCTGTGTGATTCTTGTTAAGTCATTCTGTTGCTATTACGAACAAGAGACTGCTATATTTCATCCAGAGTCAATTGCTCCAAGTTCAAGGCTTTCACAAATTAAGTTACTGTTTAAATAAATGAAACAAATAAGGATTTTCAAATATAATGTGAGTTGTGTTAGGGTTTTCCTGGGTTGCCTGTCCCAGTTTACACAGTTGTTGATTAAAGATGCAGAAAATAGTGATTTGTGGAAGACTTGGCATGGAAGTAGTCACAGAGCTTCATGTGGTCACAATTTGAATGTGACCAAGGATGACAGTAATTGCCCTAGCAGGTGCCTGCAGTACTAAAGCAGCTACTGCAGGACACTCAGCTGCAGCACAGCAGCCACAACTTGCAGCTACAGAGAAAACAAAGTCTGATGGGTCTCCTTTGGAGACAGCTATCAGGGCCCTGGAAGTACAGCAGATAGGTCAGCCTGGAGCAAGGTGATTTTGCCACTGCAGCTAGTGTGCTCTGAAATAATTGCACCGACTCAGGCTGTAAAACCAGGCTTCCATAAATCTAAAATAAAATTAAACTAAACATAAACCTGATGAGGGGGACAAAGGTCAGCAGCCGGAATTCTCCAAACTTGCCCAGGGAGGCACAGTGGTATGTGACATTTCACATCACTGCCTTCTTTGAACTTGTATTTTTAAAGAGACATTTATGCGAATTTTATTAATGAATAATCCCAAAGTGCTAGCACCAGCTAAGATCACATTTGATTGAATGTTAAGAAAGTGAGCTTGAAGTTTAAAGTTACTCTAAGTCAATTGCTTTGGCTGAAATCATGAAATTCAGGCTTCTTATGATGTTGGTACAGCTGCAACTTCATGACTATTGGCTTTTCTATACTGTGTGTCCAACCAAAGTTGATAACAATTTGGCAGCTGCATTAATTCCCTCAGAGCAAGTACATCTGAAGGCACACACATGTGTGTTCCCTGCCCCCAGAAAAAGCTGTTAATGTGTGTTCCTGGCAGCCAACAACTGCCCAGCCCTGGGGACTTTACTGATTTTCCCACCAGAGGTATTGCTAAACCAAGGAACTTAGGCGATAAAAGTTGGGACCTCTCTGCATCCAGTACCTCTTCACATCTCCCAAGGCCTTCTAAAATTCTCATAGATGTAGTATTAAAGGCAACTTTCACAGAAGTTGCCTATTTCCAGAGGCTTTCACTAAAGTCTGTGATATTTTTCATGTGCTGCTATTGATTTTTTCTCATCATCTGTGTAAAAGCTCCAAAATCCCAAATTCTAAAATCTCTGCAATGTTTTCTAGTGGAACATTGAGGTTCCCTTTGGATTTCTTACCAAATCAAGCTGTGCTCTGTAAATTCTGGAGAAACACATATTTTCTATATTTTCCCAGGCCCTTAATGCACATTTGAACTTGGAATCAAACTATGAAGAAGTGCTAGGAGGTCAGTCAATGCCATTTCAGTCAAGGAAGAAAATATTTATTGCTTTTGAAATACACTGTAATGGACTACAAACTAGAATTCAGGGGTTGTTTCAAAATGGGTGCTCTCTAATATCCATATTTGCAATGTGGTAGTAGTGAAGAATTTAAATTTTCCTCTCTCTAAAATTATCCAGGGGCTGTTTATTTTCTTCTTCCACTGCGTATTTAACAAAGAAGTGAGAAAGCACTTGAAGAACACTTTAACTGGAAAGAAACCTCTTCCAGATGATTCCACTGCAACAAGAGCTACATTGTTAACTGTAAGAAAAAAAGCATTGGGATTAAAAACATCCTCTTGCTGGTAGAAGTTACCTAAAATAAACTTATAGGTGGCTTGTCTGTAATTAAGTGAACTGAATGATTTCTTTCAGTAAATTGTACAAAGATTACTGATGGCTTCTCTAGAAAATCTGGATTATTATTTTAATTTAAACATTTGAGAGAAAATAATTATTTTCCCTGGCATCAAAACCCATTTTGTTCTTTGAAACATAATACATTTGTGGGTAACATGAACTTCTGGAAGGATCATTTACTATTGCTTTATGTCCTTTTTTTCCCTTTCAGCGATCTCTGAACTGTAACAACACGTATATAGAAGAGCCAAACATGTATCGCACAACTATGGGGGAGTCCACTGTCTCCCTAGAAAGCACCGTCAGGTCAGCCAAGAGCCACAATAGCTACCTTGCTTATATTCTCAGGTAATCTGGTGGCAGGTGCATGGCTTTCAGGTGCTTGCCTTTCCCTTTTTTATTGCTCTTGTGGAAACCAGAACTCTGGTTCAAATGCTACTTGGTTTGTCTTAACAGTTCTGTTTCATGTGACTGTCGTGCTCTTTGGTGCATTTTCTGCGGCATGTGTCTTCAGGGCAGGGTTCCAACAGCACAGTGGTTAACCCAAGAGTGATGTTACCTATATGGACTGTGCTGCTTGCCTGTTATAATTCAGATGTGTCTCAAGGAGCACAGTTTAGCTCATTAGCTTTAGGCTTTTTCAGAGTGTGATTCATGTGGCAGAAGGCAGCTACATCAGGATAACCTCTATCTCACCATAAAGTGACTGTGCAGTCAAGCACAGGCTGGCTGGCATCCCCTGCATCTGTCTGAATGTCTGCCTTGTTGTTAAGAACAGTAAAGTGACCAAGAAGGTTGTCCACTGTTTTTCTTCTCAAAGGGATGAGGCTGCTCATAAACTCAGTGGATCCTCAAGTCAAGCAAGGGCTGGTCAGACTGAAGCAGATTCCTCCATTTTTCATAGGAATCCATCTAAAACCAATGGTAAGAATAATTTCTAAATGCTTTGACCCATTTGTGCAACTTCTTCTCATCACTTTCTTTGAAGTCTTCTGTAACCGAAAGAATAATTAGAATAATTAGATGTTCTCATCCTCATTATGCTGTTGGCATAACAAGCTATGCAATGGCTGCCTTACAAGGCAATCTTGGAATGGAAGTGTAATATATCTGCTGCTTTTGATGGTTGAATTTTTATCTGATGCTGTCACAGCTGTTGACAGTTTATGGAGTCCCCTTTCTTCCTCACAAATTATGTACTGTTGCTCTTGATTTTTAGTTGAAGAAATTTTAATGTTTGAGACCTTGAGGCAATATTCTGCTTTACTGCTCTGTGGTTTGTATAAAAAAAGAGAAGTGCCTCTTGTCTGATTTCCTTTCATTTTGGTCTTGATGTTCCATTTTGTTCCCTTGTAGCAGTTTTTAAGCTAAGTGCATTTCAGGTTCTTGGTATTTCTAGCTATCCTGTGTGTTGTGTTCACTGAGATCCAATAGAGTTACAGGGAAAAACATGTTCCCACTCTGTTCTGCATGTCCTGTGTGTGTAAAAGATCCTGCCCACTAGCTGGGCTGAGTGCTTGTGCTTCCCATTGGTTGTGCTGCGGTCCTTCTGAAGTTATCCTATATACACTTACTGACGTAAGAGTCATTCCTGTGACGGCCTGAACCAGATACCTGCCTTTCCTTTCTCCTTGTGCATTTGTCAAGTAGATTTGTTCAGCTCCTATTTACACTTTGACCACTGTGTTTCCCCATCCACATTTGCAGAGCACGATTCAGACTCTGACAGCGAGCTGTCCCTGGATGAACACAGCAGTTCTTACGCCTCCTCCCATTCATCCGACAGCGAGGAAGATGGACTCGAGACAGACAAGAAGTGGAACACATCTGCTTCCAAAAACAATGAACATGGCCCACTCCACAGCACACCCAAAGGTACTCCCAGTGTGAGGGGAGGGCAGTGGTGTTCTAAAATAGCTTTAGATTAGATGGGATAAATTTGCCACACTCGACTGAGGCAGCATCTCTACCTCTGTGTCTTGCTTCTGTAGAGATCCTTCTTGTTTCCAGCTTAGAGACCTTTCCTCTTTCAAAGGCTCGTTTGCAGGGGTGACTGAGTACTGAATCACACAGAATGCTGAATGCCTTATGGCAGAGTGTGTTTTGCAGGCAGGTCCCCAAGTCACTTGGACATGGCATTACCAAGCCACCAAAATCTCATATGAAAAAGAGGAGAAAGAAGCCACTTGTTTTGAGGGCAGGGGGAGGAAATGCCTGCCTCTCCTCATGCAATAAAGGCATTGGTTGGTGTTGGGGAGGTCCTGGACCTAAAAAGTTGGCAATCATTGACCATTAATATAATTTCTGTGTGTCAGGGTGCAGGCATTTCTAAACACAGTTGGTCCTGTTGTAATGAAAGGCAACTTTGAATGGCAAATATCCAGGCTGTGTCCTGTGGCTCTTCACAAATACAGCACAGGGTGCCTGGGGTGCCCTCAGCCTTCAGAAACCAACCTCCCCAAGGGGGGGTCTTTGACCCTGGAGAGCTTAGAGGGCAGGTTTGCCTCACAGTTCTCCATAATGGAGCTGGCAACCTCGCTCTGGGAAGGATTTGGACACCCTGCCATCCTACCAGCAAATTTTGGGGGATTTAATGCACCGAGGGCAGTGCAGTCCAACAAGGACCAACTGAAGGATTGCTCTGGTTTGATACACAGAGGCCAGGCAGTGGCTGAGAGAACATACCAAAAGTGTTTTTCGAGCTAGTGTTTTTTTGCGTTGCAGTTGATACCCTTCCCAATCATGTGAAACCCTATTGGCCCACAGAGTGTGTAACAGCCAGCGATGGCGAGGACCCCAGTAGGAAACAAAAACTCAAAGTAGAGACCAAGGTCAACGTAGAGCTTCACAGGGAAAACCAGGTGAACCACAGCAATGAAGCACCACAGGACAAGGAGAACGAAGGGCAGCAGAAGGAGAACAGACCTCTGGCCCACCAGAATAACCAGCAGCCGGAACAGAGGAAAGGTAGCACAGCCAACCCAGCCTCACAGTTGGATTGGGAGACTGGGGGGTTAAGAAGCATTAATTAGTTTAAAAGGTAGCTCTGTCACGGAAAAATACTTTCCAAATGGCTCTAACCTGTGTAGCCAGATACACTATGGGAAGCTAGTAGGTAGTTGCTGAAGTCTAATTGTTTTGGTTATGAAATGAAGTGCCAAACAAGGAGTCTTAGTAAGAAACAGAGAATGTAGCATCTTCATGTGCTTAGCTTGAGAAATGAAATTACTGATAGACTTTAAAAGTTTTATTTTTCCCTCTTTTCCTTAACAGGCATCTTAAAAAATAAAGTTACCTACCCTCCCCCACTGGTGGATAAGAACATGAAGAATCGTTTGCGGGAAAAGCTGTCAGATTACAATCAGAGCACAGTCTCATCCAGGACTACTTCCCTAGGGACAAATGAGGGGGTCCGCTCTCCTTCGGATTCAGGGGTAACAGTAAAAAATGTTCGCAGGGAGCAGTCTCGAGACCAGCTCAATGGCATGGCCATGAACCTCCACGTGGGAACAGGACATGCTGACACCTCAGACTCAGAGTAAGTGCCACATCGGGTTGCCCTGGCCGACCTCCTTTGGTCTCACCCTTCACCTTCCAACCACAGACTCACACATGAGCAAAAACTTTCCTCTGGTGACTGGCCAGAGTCCTTCACCAGTGACTGTCTTGCTGCTTTGCCATTGCCTTGTGCCCAGGCCATGTGTTTCAGTGATGAGAAGGCCAAAAGAGGCGTCACGGGCATGGTGCTGTGACAGACACCTGCTACTGGGTCACCCTGGCAGGCTCTGAACTGGCAGGCTGATGTGGTACTGGCACACTTGGACAGGAGCAGCCTTGCTCTGCCCAGACTTGGGTGGGGAAAGGCACAAGGCTGTGGGGGACGTGATGTGAGTGTCCATATGGGCAGAGAGAAACCATGGCAGAGGCAGGAGATCTCAAGGCTGGAGAGAAAACCAAACTACTGACCCTAAATTACCAGGCATGTGATTCCCACCTGCTGTACGGCAATCGGTGTGTGAGTTTACCATTGTAAACTAAATCAAATATAAACAAAAGGTTGACCAAGCTCTCAGCTAAAGGGAATTCTCAGAAACCTCATTACTCATCATAATTTTTGCATTTTAAATTAAGACAACAGCCATATATAAAGTCTCTGCAGGCATTTTATGCATATAGTCTCATTTTTTATTAACATGAATAATAGTCTTATTCTTTCACCAAACAGAGAGAAAATTTCTCCCCCAGCTTTAACTCTGGCACTGTTCCCACCAGGCTTTAAATACCCCTGTTGTCTGGGTGCACAGACCATTCCCACCTCACTATAAAAACAGATCTTTGGATTGCTGGGAGTTGGCTGATGAAATAGATCCTGGTTAGCCAGGAAACATGGATGTTTTGAATAAGCCATAAGTGAATAAGCTGCTACCAGGTAACACAGTCATTACTAGAGAATAATTCACCAGCTTGTACTAAGCAACTGTGTTATCTCCAAAGCTTTGGCATGGTGGGAAGCTCTGCTGTTGGCAGCAGATTGCATGAATCCATCTGATACACCAGGCTTCTAACAGCTTGTGAGATCTGTATGTGGACCTTGCATCCTCAGCTAAGCATTAGACAAATACAAGCCTTCTTCACAGAGCATGAGCCCTTACTAAGAACGATTAGGTGGGTTTGGGTGGAGTGGTTTTCCTGTGCCTGTTTAACCCTAAGCCTGCATGATCACTTCTTCTCACTAACAGAGGCAGTAATGAAACTTCAATTTGAACCATCAGGAAATTGTGATCACCTCTGCACGGTTCCGACTCCTCTCCGCGGGGTCACCGCCTCGGACTTCATCAGAGTGGCCACACGGTGAGGAGGATGAGGTGGGCATCCATTCCCACGTGGTTTCACATTCTGGCAGACTCCTGACTGCTCCTGGCGCAGACACCATGCCTGGCTGCACTTGCAATAAGGGCTCTGTGTGGTACGCCCCTGCAACAGGAACCCATGCTGAAAACATGGAAATGCACTGTGATGGACAGATACCTGTGCACGGTGCAGACAGTGCTGCAGGGGTTGCTTGTTACAGGGGAAAACCAAGGAAAACCACATTGTTTCCTAGTGGACCTACAGTAAGCCTGAAGACAAAGCACTAGGAGGTGTCTCTTGTGGAGTTTTGATGGCTACAGCATGAACCCTTGAGCTTGCTGAGCTCTAGGGAGGAATATCACAACAAGTGTCCTTTGGTTTCTATGCCAGCATCTCTGTCCACCCCCCTACGGACACATCGTCTTAAGAAAAGAAAGTTCTTTATATATATATATATATAAAAAGTGTAGATACTTTTATATATTTTGTATGGTGTTGCTAAAGAAAAAGTTCCTTTGTATATTTTACATTTATACTGATCTTCTTAATTTGATAATAGGAAATCAATTAAAAAGATGTTTTGATATTTTTTATATGAACATTGCACAATTTTACTTGAATTTGGCGTTTGATAAGTAACTGAGGTTTGCATGGAAGCCACCTTCAGACACAATGCAGTTTTCAAAGTAATACAGTAAAGATCACATCAAAATCCATGACTATAATTCATAAGTTTTGTTAACAGATTTTGGAACAAGGGCACAATATGTTTTCCTCATAACCTCTTCTAAACCCCACAAAAATTAGGTTTTTTTCATTTTTTTGGTATTATGATCTCTTCCCAGAGAGAAGTGCATTCAAGTGCATTGAAGTGTTCAGGAACTGAAATTCAGGACTACACATATATTTGTGTAAGGTTTCAACACAATCCTTGTCTGGAAGAAGTCAAATCAGTATTTCTCTTACCAAGAACAAGAAAATAATTGGTGTGGTTGTATGATAGCTTTTGACCTGGTCTGGTTTTGCAACAAACCAGCACTCTGCATGTCCCAAGGAGAGTGCCCTCCTTCCATGGCTCAAATTCTGCCTCAAGTGCAGTATTATTTTTTCTCTTTTTTGCTCACTGGATTCAGCACATTGCTAATCAAAGCAGAAATACAAGACTTAGAAGGTGTCCAGATTTGACTGCCCAGCTCTTAGACAAAGCCCTGGCCTTCTTGATATTTCAGAAAGCTCATGGAAGGCTTAAGGTTTCATGTTTCCCACAAAATGTGCTGATTTCACAAGTATAGGAAGGTTAAGAGTGACCTGTCTGCTGTCTTCACCTTCCTGCAATGTTTACAAAAAGAGGAAAAGTAAGATGTGGAAAAGTTCGCATCCAACAGTGTGAGCCAGAGCTCAGCCAGTGGCTCCCATGGTGGGAATATGTGACTCCAAGGATGACAGTGGTGTGCCTGTGCCTGTTGTCTGCCAACAAGGCTTTCAGGAGCTCCTTGCTCACCACAGCAGCCCTTTTGGGAAGATATTGGCTATTATTCGTGCAAATGGGTGCGAAAGGGAAGAAACAGAAAAATCGAGCTAAATAAAATGCAGGAGTTGAGGAAAAGATGAGAAACTGTATACTGTAATCTCTGTTTCATTGTATTCCTGTGTATTTTCAAAGTATCGAGGAGGCCTTTGGAAGGGGAAAGGGAGGAAAGATGCTGTTCCTTTAAAATTTATGCAACATACTGTGTGACATTTTCTGACAGAAAAAAAATTTGAATGTTTTAAGGGTCTGGCACTTGGCTGTGTGCTCAGGCATTGTGTATAACCCATGCTAGTTGTTCTTACATCTGTGTATGTATATTTTGTCCCAGTGAGATGTAGGTAGTTTTTATTTTGATCAGAATTGTCGCAGTAAATGAGGGTCAGTTGTATTAATGACAAAAAAATTAAAACCTATTTTTATGACTTTTTAAAAGCTTTATGGCAGATTAGACACTGGAAGTTTGTTTTTTTTTTTAACAAATGTATATTTATTAATGTGCAGAACACTGGAATTGCAGCACAGATGAAAGGAGAATTTACAATAAATTAAGAAATGTTTTTGAACTTGTATTCTTCCTCTGGTGGTTTATTTTTAAGTGCAGCACAGATGATGAGGGTCCAAGTGGCATTTTCTGGGGATTAGCAGGAGCAGGAACATGCAGGTACCCATCTCTCACCGAGGCAGCAGAGGCTGTAAAGCACCAAGCAGCCAGTGCACACCCCCCTGCAGCCCAGGGCGCTGTGCTGGCACAGGATGCTGCAGCGTGCGTCACATTTCAGTCCAAACCTGTGGAATTTTTCACATGTGGGAAATGCTCCATGGAAGAGAAATGCCCTCTGCTAACCCAGAGCAAAGCAGATGACCAGGAAAGCATCAGATTTAGAAAAGGACATGTGAGAGCAGCTCCAGGGGAGTGGCAGCCAGCCAGAGGGCCTTATCATTCGGTCTGGGCTCTGTCCTTGGCTCTCCCAAGTCAGCTGAGGCCAAGCCGTGGTCCTGTTCACTCAGTCCTTTCCAGGCTGTTGTGCAAGTCCTCATTCATGCATCTCACAGGACACAGCAGTGACCTGCACATCTTGTCAGCTATCTGGAAATAAAAGTATTTCTCAGTGTCAACTGTCCAGTGTCAAGCCAGGTGGAGAGCGCCTGGCTACTGATTTAGGAGCAACATCAAATCTTCAAGATCTTCAAAACTGAAGAAACAGCTCTGCCAAAACTTGCCACTAAACAAATTGCAGTAATTATCCCAAAGGGAAACTTTTAAATTTTATTGTGTAAGTGCATTACTTGGTAGAACACTTGAGCTTTTTCTCAAGTATTAGTTAGCCATTCTGTGGAGAAGCAGAAATAAGCCTCAGGCTTTCACGTAGGCAGGTTAGTTAAGGGAGAGACCAGCCCTGTGATCCTGTCTCCAGCAGCAACCTACAGCATATGTTTAGGAAAAGAGGATTATCAGCCACACGTTACATGGCAAGGTGGCCCTGCTCCCAGCTCTCTGCAGCTCAGGACTTCCCACAGGGAGGGGTTGTGTTTGTCTCCAGCAACCCATATATTTCCCTCATACATCTCTCATGTCATTTTGGATTCATTTAAACTTCTAGTACACAGTGGGCTGCCGGATTCAGTCACAAGCAGCAAGAAAAGTTTCTTCCTTCAGCTTCATTCCTGTCCCCTACAATGGACACCTTTGCTGCTTGCAGCAGAAGAAGCAGTGAGAATAATCTCTCAGTCAGCTTCTCCAGGTCAAAGAGAGACAGACTCTGTCCTAGAGCACTTGAGTAATCTCTTTCCAGCTGGGCAGCTTGGATCTCTGTGACTGTTCTATGTGCAGAAACACTGCTGTAACTTTTACTCTTCCTTCTTGTCCTTCCTCAACCCATTTCCAGGTCAACTATAGCGTTTTTGGTGGTGGCAGGGAGAGAAGAGACCACAGCAGTCCACAAAATGCAAGCAGTAGGCCTGCCAACACCCCCAAAAAAAAGGATTTTAATTTTTAAAAATCTCTATTTCATTCACTTTTCCTGTCCTAATCTTTACAATTATATTTGGCCTAAGCAAATTGTAGAAAAAAAATCCTTAAGAGATGCACCACTGGCAGCAGCATGGCATGGTAAGGCTGCAGTTACATAAGCAGTCCCAGCCCCTTTAACAACTCAATATACTCAAATATATTCAAATATACTCAGAGATCTGTCTGAAAGTCTTAAACAATAATCCCAGTGGAATTGCCAGTAGCCTGCAATAGCATTTCTGAGGATGATGAGTTCCCTTGTCTGAATCCTTATGCCATGCTTAGGGACACAGCCCACCCAGCTGCAGAGGATGCTCCTGCCAAGGAGATCCCCAGCATCCCTGGTGAGATATCACCACTGTCCACACCAACACCACCCACAGCACAAGGAGCAGTCTGGGATGCATTTGGGTCTCACAGCCTCTTCTGCAGAGGTTCTGCCCTGCCTTTATGCTCCTGTTTGCACATGTGCAACTCACTTCTCCTCCCTAAAAGAAGCAATTTCTGGTAGACTCATTTTCCATTTTAGTCTATTGATTTTTGGATCCGTCCTCCAGTTTCTCACAGTCATTTTGGATTTTAGTCCTATTCATGAGGATGCCTGGAGGCAGCATCTGCAACCTTTACAAGCTACCTTTTATTTCTTTTTCAAACCATGAATGAAAATATCAAATAAAACTGAGTCCAAGAGGGTTTTTGTAGCACTTCTCTTCTTGCCAAGCAAGTTTTGCACCTTCCTCATATTGATTAACATCAGCTGCACTGACGGTGTTTTGTGTGTGGGAATAGAGTGTGGGGCAGTGTCAAACCATTAACTGAAGACATGTTCCATCTGCTGCTGCCACTCCTTTATCCACTGTGCCAGGCATTGTATTAAATAAAACTAGATTAATCTGAAGTGTGTGTGGCTAAGGGACCATGTTAATTCGTGACTGTCTTCTAAATACTTGAAAGCATTTTTAGGTGCCCCCAGGAGCCCCCCAGAGCTCTGTACTGTGCTGGTGTGTCCCCTTCTGCCTTGCTCAGACATCTGCTGCTGCCATCCCTCTGCTCAAAGATACTTCTGAATAAAGTATCCACTCCTTCACACTCAAGTTTTGCACAGCCTGAACATATTGCCTTTATTTGAAGGGAGACACAGACTGATTTCCCTGCAGACTGATGCTTCGTGGAGATGCTGTGAGAGCCCAGCCTCTGCACTGGGTCAGGAGACACTGCAGAGTTGGAGCAGCTCTCTCTCTCTCTCTCTCAGGGAGAGAGCTGTGCTTAAGGTGAGAGGTGCCCTGTCTCTGACAGCTGCCATGTGTCCCAGGGCCATCCCCAGCCAAAACATGGGGCTGCTCTGCCCAGCATGCCCTGACTTCTGGAGCCCCTCCTGACCCCAACAAAGCCGTCACTTTACATGAGATGCACCCAGGAAACAGAAATGAGCTCTGGCTTTCCAGGTGCTGCCACTCTCATCATTAAAATAGTTGTAGTACAACCAGTTGGGTGGTTCTTTGTGTTAGTTTCTTACAGCTTGGGGCTTTTCCCCCCCAGAAACATAACAGTTTGCAGAACCACCAACCCCTTGGGCTAGTGTGTAGGAAAACCTCTTGCTTTTGGTCATTTGATGGAAGCTCTTCAGAAGTTCATCTTGAATGATCTTGTTTGCTTGTTCAGCCTGTGCTTTCCAACTGGAGAATGTAGATTTGGGTCTGTGTTTTTGTTAGGTATTCATACACTCAAGGAAACAGTGAGCATGGGAAGTCCTGTGCATGTATAAACAGGGCAGCTGAAGCAGAGGGTCTTTGTGAATGATTAATTCCCTTCAGGTTAGGAACATCCCACTGAATCCCATACAAAGCAGCAGCTGCTGTGGTAAGTGAACAAATTTCCAGGGGAAACAGTAAAGCAGGCATTGATTTTGAGAAAAATCAATACCTTTTATTACATCTTTATTTCCTGAATCAAACAAGCAGAAACGCCTAGAATGGTCAACTCCTCCACTTACAGCTGCACAGGTTTCAGGGATGGAAAAGATCAGGGAAAAGCCCAGTTGGCTCAGGGGCTTTAGGGGTTAGGGTTCACACTGCTGGCACAAAATGGCCAAATGAATGGGAGTGAGCAGGTGGTCAGGAGAGACCAAGCTGCCATCGAAACACTCCTGACACAGCTTTCTCCACTGGCTTGTCCAAGGAAAAACATTTTCCTGGCTGATCTTATCTAGGTTATGCCAAACACAACCCAAAAGCAGCTTGTGTATTTTCTTTCTTGTTCACTCAGTGACAGGGCAGGGACTCAAGCATCCTCTGCATCGCTTCCCTGTGGGCAAATCTGTGGCAGAGCCAGTGCCATTACAACAGAGGTAAACCCAAAGGGGCTTCTGTCAAGGCTGTTCCTTTGCTGGAGCAGACCAGTAACAAAGTGCTCCTGTTTCTTGCAGAGTGTTCAGTTTGCCTCTGTGGTGATACACAGATACATCCCTTGGGATTTTCTGCAGGCTCCATCTGTGTTAAACATGCCTCTTAGGAGGTTTAACACGGGAGGTTCACCCTGGCCTCCGCTGGGCTGGCTTTTCATGGCAGGTGCTCAGGACAGCAGCATTAGCTACAGGAAGTCCATTGTAATTAAAGGGTTGGACAGTTGTGGCAAGAAGCACTGGAGCAGAGCTGCCTGCTCTAATTCCCAGGATCAATCTATTGTGCTTAGACAGTATTTACATGTTTATCCTGACACATCAGTGATGCTCTCCTCTGGCCTCAGAAAGAAGGCAGCTTGCAGGAGCCACCTTAAAAGTCATCAGTCTCAGCTCTCCTCTCAGTATTGAATTCCCCTGCTTGCTCTGGAGTTCAAGCACCGCTGTTACATTGCGCTGCAGAGGAGACACATGAGGACAGTCTCTGCTCCATGAAATGGTTGTGTCTTAAGTAAGGCTCAACACCTGGCTACTAATCAGTTCATAGATTCTTCTTGTGCTGTGTCTCCTTCACCCCAAAAATGTAGGTGTAAAACTAACTGTGTAACAATCTCATACCATAAAACACATTTAATATTTAAACCCAGTGTAGATTATTCTGATTTATTTCTAAAGGTGTTACTATATGAATAAGTACTAATGGTACATAAAGTGATTCTCAACTTAAAAGCCACACTTGAAAACCTTCAAACTTGCAATAGATTTATCACACTGTTTTACTACATATAGCAAATTTGCTAACCATGGAGCCGTTGGTGTAACATGGCCTATAGAGTCCTTCATGTACTCCCAGAGAGGAGAGATAAAAATCTGTGAAGAGCAGTTAAGTAAACAGATTAAAATAAAAACTACCTTTAATCCAGCACCAATCTGAAATCCACCAGATGCTTCATGGCTAGTTATCCTATTTTTGCACACCAGTCCATTTTATGTTTACAGTCCATCCTTCTTTGATGTTTATAGTTTCATACAAAGCCTCATCCAGTGTAATGAGACCATACTAGACCAGCTGAGTTTGCTTTGCCACCAAGCAGGAGCTGCAGCAGGGCTGGGGACATAGCCTTTGAGACAGATTTCCAGAGATCAGCGCTACCCTTTTTTAAATGCAAATTTCACTGAAGTCCTTCAAATGAGAGAAAAATGTTCCATCACTGGTTTTTACCCAGTCTCTCCTCCTGTGTTGCACTGAGAAGTGGGCACAGCCCAGGATTTTCCTGCTGTGCTGGTGTTCATCAGCCCTGCAGAATACAGCAGACTGGGAGGCAGAGGAAATTTCTACAGTACCTGCCACAGGGAAGAGGGAAGAGGAGCACATGGGGCATCCTCCCTGCTCCCAAGGACGTGGCTGAACTTCCTGTTTCTGCTCTGATCAAATTTCATTGAAATAAAGAGAACTGGATGCACAGAAGGATGAGCTGGCTTCCACCAAGTCAGTGCTACATACATCTTGAGTCTCCTTTCTCCCTAAGGACATTCTCAGAGAAAAGGAAGAATTCACCATTTGTCTAGGAGTCCAACTTGAAGTCTTTTGATGCAACCCAGATGTCCCATCTGCCAGCCAGAACTGCCACCAACGTGGTTTGCAGACTACATCCAGCTCAAGCAACCCCAGAGACACAAACTCAGGAGCCCTGCAAGAATGCAAAGCACCAGAGGAATTTCTGTCATGAGCCCCCACAGTGCTTCCAGAGAAATCCAGGACAGAGCAGCCAGGTCACTTTTCTCTTGATGAATCTTCTTACTGGAAGTAAGTCTGCTGCTGCTTTTCACCACAGGGACGATATGCTGTAATTACAAGACTGGTATTTTCCTGGGAGCCTCCTCAAAAGATGGTGCTGTTGAATGGGAAATTCAACTGAATTATCAAAGTCCAGAGCAGGGCAGCCACACGAAAAAATTTAATTTCTCCAGGTAGGGTCTGTTGAAGGGGTATCTGTCCATGTATTTCCTTGTTTCTAGGACCTTAAGCTTGCAGAATGAGTTGGGAACTCTTTTGCATTGAAGAAGTTACTCTGTATGCTGTAAACCTGCATAGAATGAGGACTCCATTCACTTTTTGCATTCTCAAGTTTCTGTACCTAGTACTATGCCTGCAGTAAAAAGCAAGACATTTTAGAAAAGAAAAACCCCAAAAGTCAGTGTTCATCAGAACCCTCACATATTCAAAGAAGTGTAAGAATCTGGTACTAGTTCTCAAGAGAAAAAAAAAATCTCCCTTTTACTTCTACCCATGCAAGAACCAGATGAAATTTGAGTGACCAGGAAACAGATGACTGGCACAGTGTGGCACAGGGGAAAGAGGGCAGGCAGGACCTGAACTCTGACCTGAAATAAGTGTGTGTTTTCCCTGCTGCCAGGGCCGTCACCGGCCTGACCTGTACCATGGTCTGTGCCCAGCCCCAGTGAGAGTCTGGCTCCAAAAGGTGCTGCTTCTCAGGCGGCCCATGACTGTGCTGACATGCCCGGGCAGCTTTATCCCTGCCCTGAGCAAACCCACGAGGGGCAATTCTTCAAGTGGATTGGCTCAGCAAAAATCTAACACAAAAGGGAGAAACTCACAATTACGGATGTGCTAATTGCCACCATCTCCCGACAATGTTGCCCACTGCTGGGAGAGATGACCTTGATGCCCTGGTGCCTCCTGGTGCTGAAGCTGGGAATGGCACATCACTTCCCTGCATCACTGGTGTGTTTTATAAACTGCTGAACTTAAACATTCATTCTTCTTCCAGAGTTCAAAGCACAAACATACGTTTAGTGTAAAATAACTATGTACTTTACTGGGGACAGGTGCCTTTAAGTAAGGGAAAAAAAGCATTTCATTTATGCATAAGAGATAAATTTATTGTTTCAGACATGATTTTTGTATTAAAATTCTTGTATGTGTAACTACTATTACAGAACACTTCAGGACACCCCTTGATTGGATTAATATAAACAGCACCATACAGTCCAACAAAATTGCACCAGACTGGCTTTAGTTTTAAACTCCTTCAGGGCTAACAGTCAAGAGCTGGGACTCTCTGGTTAACTGGCCCTAAGAAACACATTTATTATAGTTTTTATTGTTCTCAGGCAGCAAATTCTCCCAAGTCCTTCAATAAACAGTCCCAAGTGTTATGTTGCTGGTTCTATTTTGTCAATCTCTTCCTTCTTTGGACTCTCCTCTCGGTTTTTGCCCTGTTGCAAGGTATACACGGATGGACCCATCCTCAGGATCTTCCCACTGCCCAGGCACTCATCTCCCTTGTAGAACACAGCAAACTAGGAGATAAACACAGAGAGAGTCTTTGTAGCAGCTGCAAAAAACATGGTGAGAAACATCAGGCTGTGCAAAACCTGCTGGACAGCAATTTATATCTGTTCTGTCTAAATCTTAAAAACCCAAAACGAACAAAAAACCCCAAATTATAGAGGATTTGTAGGCTCACATGAGTGTAAATTTATAAACATGTTGGTGGAAATTTCATCATGAGCTTCTACAAGGCTATCACAAAGCTCTTCAGTTACTGAGGTGGAATGGATTGTGCTGGGAAGTTTCCTTTCCAAAGGGGATGACATACATAACATCATCTGCATCTTCACTGGACCTTCCCCAGAAAACTGTGCCCAGCCTACGGTGGCACTTGTAAACACAGGAAGGTGACCAAGAACTATGGCAGCAGACCATCTGCAAGGAGGCAACTGGAGCTCCCTGCTCAGCAGGTTCCTGCAGGAGAGGGGAGCCCAGACCTCCTGCCTTGTCTCACTCCCTGGCACTACAGAGCCTGGTTATAGGCTCAGCAGCTCCTGGCACTCAGGAGCCTCTCCTGAGCTCTGTCTGGATTCCTCTCAGCTTCTCTCCACTACAAACAGTTCTCAGGTAATTTCCCTCCTGATGTGTCCCACAGGCCCCCAAGTATGGGAAGGGCGGGTAGAATATATGCTGGGAGAAGGGATGCAAGGAATGCTTGAGAGCCAGTGTGCTGGAATGTGATGGAGTATCTTTATACTGGCAATGTTAAAAGGCATCCCTTTTAGGCACAGCACCTCTCCTCAGCTCTGTCCAGGACAATGGAATTCACCAGTCTCACTAAACAGGTTTGAATGTTAAACCCATATTAAGCAGGCAATTCCCAAATGAATGCCTTTTAAAATCTATTTACTGCAAACAACAGCTTCCATTTCTGCATATACAACTGATTACCAGAGATGCTTTCATGTATTTCTAAAATTTGTAAGCAAGTTTCTTAGACTATACAGATAATAACAGATCATTAGAACTAGAAACAATAGAGCTAACCATTCACACATGCAAATAAATTAATCACTTTGCTCCAGCTAATAAAAAAGCTACTCTGTTTTGTTACCCAGATAAGGTAAAACACAAAAATGGAAGGAAAACTATTTCTAATAACTTACCTGTCCAGGTGTGATAGCTCTTGCTGGCTTGACTAGCGTTACCCACACACTCCCATCTTGGTTTAGAGTCAGGACACAAGGCACTAGAGTGGAAAATGATCCAACACCTGACAGTTAGCCATTATATTCATGTTAGAGAAGACACTAAACAGATCTAAGGCTAAACAGATCTAAGGCAAGATACTACTGCACAGAATTGTTTTGTAAGACTGCAGAAACAGGAAGGCCAAGCCAAAACCTATCCACTATTACTGCAGAACTACATGAACACAATAGCAGAGTTTCACGAGAATAAGACAAAAGAAAAACAAGGCTTGACTACCCAGTGCCATCTGGTGCCGAAATCTGAAATGACATTCCATCATCTTCTCTCTAACGAGCTCTGCCGGAGGTTCCTCTGCTATCCAGTGCACTCGGTTTGTCCGCAGGAGGTCTCTGTACAGAGCAGGGTGATCTCCTGATGGTGCCTTAAAATATGTTTATTTACTGCTGATGTTTTTGCCAAAGAGCATGTAACTTGTAAAGTGAAGCATGGAATACTGAAGAAGCATCAAGCCATAGCAACATGAAGGCAATATAAGCAAGAAAGCAAACACTTATTAGCACTTAAATTAGGCTAAAGAAAGCCTAAATGATTTGTCAGTCTTCTACTTTTCAGAGTCCTATCTCTCTTCTTGTATGCTTTTCCCTCCATTTGCATTTCTGCCTTCTTCAGGC